>NC_056559.1:5005137-5022318 GCF_013358625.1 Macadamia integrifolia
GGCACCCAATATATTGGCTTAATTCCAATTCACTTTGGCCCCGTTTGATCAGTGGTTTTTTGACCCCTAGGTGGGAGTCTTAGGGTGGGTTATTGTACAGATTAGTTAATATAAGACATTCAGTTAGTTGGAATAGACTTTACAAATTGAATCAAAATATCTCACCCGACTTGTGACAAAAGGGATATTCCATTTACTCAGTTTTTTGTGACCCTAGAGGCATCATGTCTCTAATAAGTAACCATAATCTGATGATAAACATAAGGGTACCCAAGTATATAGCAAGACTATCTTTCCTTTTTTTTTCTTTTTACTAGACCATCTAAAATTCTTTAACACGTAATTCTTAATCAAATATTTTCCTATATTATTTACTTAAAGATGTGTCAATATTGAGGATTTTTTTTTTTTTTTGAATGAATAAATTATTCATTACCAAGATGAAGAATATACAAGGGAAGCAAGGGGCAATACAAAAGGAACAAAACCTTAAGGCCTAAAAGATAGGATCAACGGGGCTAAGGAGCCTAACAACAAACAAAAGAAAAAGGGAGGGGGGAGGCGAGGTCTCGGGAGATAACAATGAGTCTGTTCCTTGGGATATTTTTGACGATACTATGCCTAGTAGTGCCAATCCTGAAGTTGACCTCGAAGAATATGGCCTTCCAATCCTGGTGTTAATGTTACGAATTATTTACAGTAGAATGGAAAAAATGATGATATTTTTGTTTTCATATTTTTATGATTTTTTATAATAGTTTTGCAACCCCCCCTCTCTTTTCATGACTCGCTATAGAACAAACAGTAGGACTATTGTACTAAACTAACTCCAAAACATACCAACTTTTGGTCATTAAAATTTATTTTACTGTTCAAATCAATTAAAATAAAAAATTATACTTACTAGATATAATGATGGTTTTGTGTACGTTATACAATTTTAAAAAAAAGTATTTTTATTTTTAAAAGTGATTTCATTTTCCTTCATTTCTCTCTGCTTGCAACCTAAAAAAGCAAATGAATATCTCTTTTTCATTTACTACAAGGTTTTGTTACCTTTCCGATCTTGCGAGGCATTCATTTTGCCATGTGGATAGATGATGTATCAATTCTGACCTTTGATTAAAGGAAACATGTTTTACATTAGCTACATGATAATTTTCATACTTTAATTTAATAAAATACTCTTTTTTATGTTAGCATGTCCCATGTATGTGCATGTATATATTTGAGTACTTTAGGCATAAGTAAGCATTCTCTTGACTTCGAGTATAAACAAATGACTTAAATAGAAAAAAATATATATAAAAATGGATGACTCAGATCTATCTTGTGATTTTTAGAAATGTTTCAACAATCATGAAAATAAGGGATAATTACGCCCCCCTCCCTTGTAGTTTGCCAAAATTACATGTGGATCCAAGGGTTTAAACGATATACGCCCCCTCCCCTATAGTTTGAAAGATTCTTACACTTGAGTCCAATCCGTTAGTTTCCATGAGTTTGAAATTGTTACCTGATAAAGTCACTATTTTTATACCGAAAATGCCCTCATAATAAAGTGAAGAGACTAAAACACCCTCTTTCACCTTCTTCTTCAAAAGCTTAACTATGCAGCACGGTTGGATTATGTTTCAGATGTGGAGATGGTCTACCTTACATCAATGTATTATTCGATCAAATATGATGCCCAGGCCGATCCTGTTTGTTCATTTTCCTCTTATAAACCAATATGGGTTGTGGACCAAAAGGTTTGTGCATATCATTATCAGTTGATATCATTTCTGGCAAGATCAATTGGCTTTCGGACCTTGGTTTGAGTTCCGACTGATTCAGGGGTGGTGGAACTTGGCTCTGTCATATCACTCCCAGAAGATCAAAATGTCTTGCAGATGATTAAAACTTTACTTGGGAATTCCAGTACTCATCAGTCAACACCAGTGGCAATAGCAACAGTAACAGCAACCATGGTCCCTAAGATCTTTGGTCATGACCTTAGTTTACGCACCTCGAAACCCGTTCAATCACTATTGATTTCTCCCCAAAGTGGAAGAAGATGAGGGTTTCCAATTAGAATCCTACATGTACAAAGCACAAGAAACAATACCTAGACAAGGTAAAACATATCTACGAGCAAAGAGATGGGTGCTAATTTGGTTGTTGGAACTTTTCCCAATGGGTATAGAATGATGTTAAACCATTTCCATAGCCAAATCAAATGATCGTAGGGACTCTAACTCAATCAAAGGTTGGTGAACAACTGAACGATGGTATGGTGCCTCGGCCTGGAGATGGAAACCTTTAGACCATATCCTTGGAGCATGGTTTGCAGAACTCTAACACATAACCAAACAAAAATTTATGTTCTATAATTCCCTTCTACTAATTCTTAGTGAAAAGTTTTGTTTTATAATTCCTTTTAGACCAGCAAACACAGATTAATTTGCAAAGCTCTAACACATAACCGATGAGGGTTCACTTACGAAACCCTAGATTCATCCCCAAACACGAACAACACCACAAGACCCTATATTTATCACCAAAACACGCAATAAAGAGGAATGGCATGATAGTTCACTCATAGTTAGCAATTCGGCCGAATAATTCGCGAATTATTCGGCCGAACCGAATTTTAAAGAATTTTATCAAAAATTCGGACCGAATCCGAATTAAAAATAAAATTCTTTAAAATTCGCGACTTTTTCAAAAATGAATATAATTCGCGAATAATTCGGACCGAATCCGAATTAAACTGAATTATTCGGTCCATTTAAACATTATTTAAAAAAAAAAACCAAAAATAAAAAATATAAAAATATAAAAATAATAAAAAAAAAAACCCAATAAGATTTTTTGACCGCTTTTTTGACCGAATCCTTAAATTAATCGTCCGAATTATTCCGAATAATTCTCCGTCCGAATAATTCCCGAATCCGAATTTGCTAACTATGGGTTCACTTATGAACCTTCGTCGGATTGAATCAAATTCTCACCAAAGATTTGCAGAGTTATTCTCCACCCAATTTTTCTTGTAGAGGGAGACGTAAATCATTCAAACCCTTAGATCCACATGTAATTTCGGCAAACTACAGGAGAGGGGGACGCAATTTTCCCTGAAAATAATAATTAATCTTAGTCTAAACACGAAAAGATGAAAATACTAAGGGTATAAGTTTGGACTTATGAACCGAGCATGCCCTAAGCCCACAGGGCAAGTTTGGGATGGGATTTCAGGCTCGAGGCTGGCCGGGCTTGACCTTAATTTTATGTAATTATATACTAATCATATTGTCTATATCGTTTTAAACCTTTAAGATTATTTTTTAATAATAATTGATGTCGATGATGAATTATTTTTTTATTTTTTATTTAAGTACACATAAAAAAAAAATCCAACCGGGGTCAACCAGGGTCGGGATAAAAATCAGTATCAACTTGCCTGGTTAGGGTTAATCTAGATTGGTTCGGGCTGGGTTGAATCCGATAAGATTAGGTTTAGACTGAGATATCTCAACCCAGACTTTAAGGCCGGTTGAGTTGGGCTAGGGTTTTAGAAAACGTCAATACCCTCATCGAAGTAAAGAACAGTCGCAGTCTCAGTCGACTCAGTCTGAGTGTCGCAGAGAAGGAAGGAAGGTTTCAGTAGCTCTCCGTCATTACCTTTTAGGGTTATAGAGAAAACTGAAGAAAGATGAAGACTATCAGGACGACGGAGTCGATGGACATCCCTGAGGGGGTGAAAATCAAGGTGAAGGCGAAGCAGATCGAAGTAGAGGGTCCCCGTGGCAAGCTCGCCAAGAACTTCAAGCACCTGAATCTCGACTTCCATCTTATTAAAGATGATGAAGGGAAGCAGAAGCTTCAGGTCGAGGCTTGGTTCGGTTCAAGAAAGACCACCGCCGCAATCCGTACAGCCCTCACCCACGTTCGCAACCTCATCACCGGCGTCACTAAGGGTTACTGCTATAAGATGCGATTCGTCTATGCCCATTTTCCCATCAATGCCAGTATCACCAATTCCAATCGGAGCATCGAGATCCGAAATTTCCTCGGAGAGAAGAAGGTATTTGGTTCTAATCTGGAAAGCACAATGTATTTTTGATTGCAATGGCCTATGGTTTGGTGAACTATTCATTTATTGATCTGGTTATTGTAAATCATTGCTGAACGCCTGAACCCCATCGCATAAGAAACATATATTATCGATTATTCCTCATTATCATCTCTATTGGCTTCTCTGCTACTATTTAGACACATTAAAAGGAACTTCTGGAGCCTAGTCTTGTGTTATAAAATTATTTTTTATTTTATCATAATGTTTATCTTTTTCTTGTATTTCCTTTCCTTCATAGAAACTTTAAGGGGGTGTTTGGTTCAGGTCAATCAAATGGTGTATATATCGGATAAGAATGTCAATCTTTTGATAGACATTCTTCTGAATTATGTTTCTTTCTGAAAAATCGTTTGGTTGCCTTGAGGTAGGGGTGTCAATCGGTCGGTCTGGCTCGGTTTCAGTCCGGGTTGAGTTGGTTTTGGTGTGGGAAAGCTGAAACCGAAACCGAACCAATAAGAAAATTCTGGTTTTGGTTTCGGTGCGGTTTGGTTTCGGTTTGTCTTCGATTTCTTAAATCGATTTGTAACCGGGTTGGTTTTGGTTTTTGGTCCAGTTTGGATTCGACTTTCCATACAAATGTATACAAAACTATGCAAATTTTTATTTTTTTAATGAATTTTGGAGTGTTTCGGTTTCTTACCGGTTTGGTTTTAGTTTTGGTCCGGGTTTTGAGCTGGTTTCGGTTTGGTTTTGGGTTCATCTGGTTTCCGGTGCGGTTCGGTTTGGTTTTGGGTTGCAATACTCCAAACCGAACCGAACCAATAAGGTTTCGGTTCGGTTTGGTCCATGTTGTTATCGATTTGGTCTGGCCTGTTTTACCGGTTCGGTTTAGGAATTGATACCCCTACTTTGAGGCTAGTACATGTTTCTCGCGGGTTAAGATATTGGCTTCCGTAGAGAACTTCTTTCCGCTTTCTCTTTTTATATTAGGTGGTAAAAAGGTTGCTCAAATCTGAGTTCAAGTGTTGAGGTAAACTCATATTTGGAACACATCCTTTGTAATATGGTCATTCATGGGAAGTAGGGTGCTCACTTATGAGGGTCAATCTAGTGGAACCAAACAGCTCCAAAAATTAAGAATTATCATTCTAAAGAATGTCATCCCAAAGATTTACCGAACCAAACACCCCCTAAGCCGCTCTGGATCATTGTTCCCATATTTTAGAACCAGACTAACACAATTGACCTCTCATATTTTACTGTCTTAAGGCTATTTTAGATCTCTCTGTTTCTTAGAATTTTCCTCTTTATTTCAATCTCTCTGTTTTTCAACCAATTCTTCTTTGTTTTTCAATTCATCCTCCAATCTTCGGTTTGTAAGCCTCTTAATTCAAATAGATGCCCGTAAGGGTGAACCACTGCAATTACCAATGAATATGAATTGGCAAATTTTGGTTCATCTCTGTTGCCTAACAATGTGGCTAGGAAAAAATAGCAGCCAACATACCCTGAGGCCTCAAGCATTGAGTGTTCTCAAAACACCTCTGCTGGGCAATGAACCTAGATCATTAAATGAACCTAGATGATTAATAATCTGTTCAATGTTACATTTCTTCTGGGTCACCAATCACCAGATTTCCTTAACGCTAGAACTCTTACAATTCAAGACCATCATTATGTCATCCTAGTTTCCCTATTCCGAAGCCTTAAAATTGCTTTAAGAATCCTACTTCAGACCCTTTCATAAACCTCATTTGTCTCGTTTAAACCCCTAATTTTCTAATTTCAAAGTTTTATTGATGGATTTTTGCCCATGCTATTTCATCTTATATGCCACACTAAATTTTTGTCTTTTTCATTACCCTCTACTTTCTCATTTCTTAACCTATCTATGCTTAATGTGTGTGTGTGTGTGTGTGTGTGTGTGTGTGTGTATGTTTGTGAATTTCCTTCTGTTGCTGCCTTGATACACAGAAGCGTTTGTCAAGTTTGTGTACCAGCTTCCTGGGTTTGTATCCCACTACGGTGGTTTTGGTGCATTTTCATCTTCACCTTATGTTGCACTGAAGTCATATTTTTTTATATTAAAGGAGAAAAGAACTCTGTCCGTTTAGTGTTCCCTACGCCCAGACACAGCTGGGTGTGAAAAGACCCAGCCTTCACGCGTGCTGGGTAGTTTCATGCCCAGCTGTGTCTGGGCATGGGAACACTAGATGGACAGGGATTCCCTTGCCCACTAAGAAATTTGTCAAACTGGAACACTGTTTTTGTAGAGCTGCATTTTCAATGTAATCAATCAATGGTTCTTGAAGGTATCTAACAATAGTACTAATGGTGAATAATAAGACTTCAATTTTTCTGGTTTCAACTGATTGCTTGTATTGAGAGCTATATATGTTTCTGAATCAGGTCAGGAAAGTGGATATGCTTGACGGTGTGACTGTTATCCGATCAGAGAAGGTTAAGGATGAACTCATCCTGGATGGGAATGATATTGAACTGGTGTCTAGATCAGCAGCCTTGATTAATCAGGTGAAATTTTGTGACTGGGGCTTCATTTTTTTCTTTCTTTCTTTTTTTCATCATTAGTTCTTCTTCATGAGCTTTACTCGGATAAATATGTACTAAAGCTGCTTTCCAAATGTTTTTGTTGTGGAAACAGAAATGCCTAGTGAAGAACAAGGACATAAGGAAATTTCTTGATGGTATATATGTCAGTGAGAAGGGAACAATGGTTGACAATCAATGATTAGGCAGGGGACTAGCTTAAAAACTCTTGGGAGTTTTCTCAGTTAAACTTTTGAACAGGCATAGCTGGATAATTTTGTTTTTTGATTCGAGGGTGAAAGTGTTCACAATTTTGATCTTTTTTGAAAATTTTTCTGTATGAGGCCCTAAGAATTGTTACAGAAGGTATTTGAGAAATTAATAATTTTCCTTTCTTTTGCTCATCCTTGCAGATTTGCTTCTCTTGTGGGAATTGTCTGAATGAATAACCATTGTTGTATCGGGATTTAAATTCTGGTAGACTAGTACCCTGATTTTTGCTTCAGCTCATTTTGAACCCATCAGATGACATGTATGAATTTGTTTGGTAGACACATTAATTTATTTGATGTTACCCGATAGTGATAGCTGTGTTTGGGGGTCGTCCGAAGCCTCAGATGTCTTACTGATTGAGCCAACTGTAGGTGGTAAGTCTGGGATTTGAGAGGAATGGTAGCCATGAAGACATGAAATGGCTGTAAACATGAATGTTATTTATATATGCGGCTGATTGCTATTGCGGGTAGTAGAAACTGTATCTACTTGACCTGAAATTTTACCACCTCATTCTAACAGTCTAACCTAGCTAAATGGTGTGCTATCAATACAGATGTTCTCCGAGCATTCAACAACTTAATCTCAAACAAACTCAGAACTTAAGGACACAGTATTATCATTCAAGAGGGAAGTTCCCATGGCCAGAGACTGTTCTAAGATACACTTCTATTTATCCTACCCAAGAGCACTTCTTATTTTTTTTATTTAGGTTTGCCAAAGTGTCTCAACACAGATGCACCTTAGGGTCTTGAACCCTTTCTACAAGTAATTTATTTGTGAAGGGCTATGCAGTGAACCTAACTAGGATAGGAATGGGACAGATTAAAAGTGACACTTATTTTGAGGTCATCATTTTTATTCCCAAGTCTATTCACGAGGATAGGGTATACATCTGGTTTAAGGATTAAAGTATTGGTATCGGTCGATCAAAATTAAGATACGTATCAGAGATACGTTAAAGATACGCACATAAATGAATAAAAAACACTTTTTTATGCACTTTTGCACAAAAAAAATATTTAAAAAAAGTTATATAGAACATGTATTATGCATAAATAGTAAATTGAGAGTATTGCACTAAAAATCCAAGGTTTGTAGTTGTCTTATAAATGTAAAATTCTTGTACCCAACCTTGATTTCCACTTTAGTTAGAGAGAAAAATGGTCGGTAGCAACTTTGGAAAAAAACACTTTAAAAACTTGTGTTTTTTCTGAAAAATTACCCATCTTGGCCATTGTATGATCGTATCGATACATAAGGGTGTCAATCGGTCCGGAACTAGGTATTCGATCCAGTTTCGATTTCGGTTTTGGTTCCAAGGAGTGTTATTGTGATCTAGAACCGGACCAAGTCCCATCTTAGTTCTGAAAATTGGTACTCGTAGTCGACTTATCTGGTTTTGGTCCGGTTCTAGTTCCTATTTGGATTTTGCGTTATGTTCTTATTTGGTTCCAGTATCCAGTTTTAAATTCGATTTTGTTATGCAACTGCTATTCAGAAGACAAAATATAAATGTTTATTCACTATATTATTGGTCTTCCTCAACAAAAGAATGAAAAAAAAAAAATCATAAGCTATCGATCATCTATTGAACTTCTAATATCGTTAATTCCACTACTTTAAAACACAATATCCAGAGAAGAGGAAGAACAAAATATTTCAAACTTAAAGAGTTACAATTAAGTAGATTGTTTAACTCACGATTCATGAGTCTCAATGCAATAAAAACTTAAAAAAAAAAAAATAAAAAAAAAAAAAAGAGGATTTTAGAGTTGGACCATAATTGAAACTCTATAGGATGATTTATCATTTTGGTTTTTGAATATATCGGGTTTCTATATAAGTAACGTCAAGTTTTTAGTTAAAGAGGAAAAGGTAGACATCATGAAATCTAAGATAAAAGGTAGTTTAATAGCAACTGAAGTCTTTTTTCTATTGTTTTTATTGAGCTTCCCCTGTATATGCATTGTCACAAACAAATGATTGATTATTATGATTATTACTATTGTAAAATCAACTCATCTTGACAATAAATATTCGCATAATTTCTTTACAAGTTTATATTCTTTATATTCCATCATCCACATATCATTACTAACTTACCAACTTGTTCAGACTTTAGACATTATCTATGATGAGCCTAAATGTATTTTTATTATTCATTAAGTGTCTTTATTGAACTTTGTAATTTTTACAACTTGTATTTGTTTTATCCACCTGTTGTTAGATTATACTGGTGTACTTTATCAATTTTTGAACACTCTAATTAAGAAAACCTTGATCTTTAAAATCATCAAAATAATTTGTGGAACTTCATAAAAGAATGTTAATTTTCTAATCTCCTTGAACAGTGACAAAAATAAATCAGGATTATAATACTTTAACAAGCATGACAGATACGAAGTATGTATATAAGAAATAAATACAAACCTCAGGAAAATTATATTTTTCTCTAACATATGTTTTTTTCTCACTTCATTATGTTAGAAATTTAAGAAGTTCATTGACATAAACAAATGGTTTATAGATTGATTAATCAATCATATCAAAATTCTGTAAAATTTAAATAGCAATATTTCCTTGAAAACAAACATTATTAAAGAGAATTAAATACAAAAGATAAGGGGTTATTAAAGGATGATGCCCTGGGTGGATTATGAATTTGACTAGAAAAATTGAAATAGCTACAATTGATGGTGAGATCTGTATTACTAGATTGTCTAGGTCTCGTCCCATTTTTCCGGCACAAGTGATGGAAACCTTCATCATCCCACCACAAAGTCTCCCTAGGGGCTTGGCTACTACCTTTCGCATCCCCTAGCACTTCTTTGGTAACATTCTTAATACAAATCATTATTTCGTTCCACATTGCATTGGTGTCCATTAGAGTCCTAATTTTCTTGTTTGATCATATTATCAGTAAATGTACTTAAAAATTTCAATTTTAATTTCCACCACCTTATCTTAGGGTACATAAGTTCCCTCTCCTTACGCATTTGTGTATTGAGTGAAGTAAATCAAGCTGTCAATTTAAAGAACCAGTTCTGATTTAGTTTTGTCGATCGAATTAGATTTGTTTTCTACTTGTTTGGTTCAGCCAGACCATCGAGCCAGCCTAGATCTAGTTCAATGCCTCACCATTAATACATTTTTTTTTGACTCCATTAAGCAGCGCCAGATAGGTTAATTTTCTCCATCGAGTAACAATATTTTTTTCGTAGTTTTGGTTTCATATGGTTCTTCTAGAAGCACCAACAACTGTCTATAGCTGTCCCCATCGTTTGAGACAGAAGAACCCATCTAGAAGTAGCCCTTACAACTTCATATGTTTCGGTTCTAGTTTTACCAAGTTTGTTTTGTCCTTTTGTGAAGACTTGGGCTGCAAGGGAAGGGCTCCACGATTTTAGAAGAGAATTGATTGAATTTTTTATTTCTTTTATTATTTCTTTGTTAACAAGTTGTCTAAAGTCAAATTTAGTCTCTATATGCAATATTTATCCTTTGCCTCCTCATAACATTTATCAACCATAGGCTCTTATCCGTTAAGGATCCATTGTTTCAATTAGCTAATCTAATCATATGCTTCTAAGATGAAAATTTTTCTCTCACTTGCCCTTATCTATTTATCACTGCATTCGGATATCAACACGACATGTCACTTACAGGGGACGTCTTAGCAATATGAGGTCGAAAAAACATGAAATAAGGAGAAAATAGATCATAAAACAAAAGGATCCATGCATAATTAAAATGGTTGAATATATTAAAGTGTCAACTGCCTACCTGACACACCCATATATGAAAATAAATATCATATAATACTATCATACTATTATACTAGTGCATGAACTCAGAACTTAGAACTCATACTTGTGGTAAATATTTTTTATGACAAAAATACCCTCTCCTCTTTCAAAGACTACATCGTTTTCATCTTAAAAAAAAAAAAAAAAAAAAAAAAAAGCCCTAGATTGGGATCTGCAAAAAAAAAGGATCCCTAATCTCAATTTATCCAAAACCTAATCCCTATTATATGGTATTCTGAGCTCTGCAAACCTCAAACTACCCTTGTTTTTGCAGGGATTGCTTCAAAGGAAGCAATCAATATCATCACAAGCACTCTATTCTTGGCGGGTTTCTTCCCCTGCAGCAACCTAGATCATTAAAGATTTAAAGGGTATTAAGGAAAGTATACTTTCACGTCTCTCTCTCTCTCTCTCTCTCTCTCTCTCTCCTGTGGACATATACTTATGCCCAACCACGTAAACCATTCCCCACCCTCTCTTTTCTTGTGATCATCTATTTCTACTTCACACGTAGGAATGTTGGTTGCCTTCCAGGCATAGGGTGTTTCAACTACTTACTATGTGGGCCGATGGGCCTCATTACGTAGCCCAATGCCCAATACTTCGAGGAAACAGCTATACATACAAATTTAAGCACCGTTTGATAACGGTTTTGTTGTTTCTGTGTCTAGAAATAGTAGAAACAGATTTTCACATTTTCAAAAGCAATAATGGATTTTTTGGTGTTTGATAAACCTGTTTCTCAAAACGGTTTTTTACAGACATAATGCCACTAAAAAACCTAGTAATATTATCGGATGCCCAAAAGGGAGAGATGGTTCAGTTGCCTCCTTTTAGGTTTAAATACTTGAAAGATTTATTAAGCACAACAACCTTTTTTTTTTTTCTCTCAAATTCGTTTCTAAAAACGATGAAACAAGTCCGACTTGTTTTGTTAAAGTCGTTTCTAGAATTGTAAATAAACATATATTTTGATTTATGTTTCTAGAAATGGGTGAAACAGAACAACTTTATCAAATGTTTTTTAGGCTGTTTCTCCCTTTCTGAGAACAAGAAAACGTAGAAACGGCAGAGATAGATCATTGTCAAATGGTGCTTTAACATCACAAAACAAGAAGGAACCTTATGGTAGCATGCTCACTTCTCATGGCTTCGAGCCATTGTTTATGACTACTCATCATTCACCCAACATCTGGCCGTTCCTTCTCATATGCCAAACACAACAAGGAGGTCCCAATTCTCTTAGGTATTATTTCATACACCTATTATTCCCTTTCTTTTTTTCTCCCTTTGGTAAGAACCTATTAATTCAAACATCTATATGTATCTTCACTCATAGGGGTGTCAATTTGGCTCGGCCAATCCGAGCCCACCCTAGCCCTCCTTGAGCCAAGGCAGGGAGTTAGGTAATAATTCTTCTATTTATGTGTGTATATTGCCCTTTTTTTTATCCCATATCTAAAAAATATCTAAACGTTTAAAAAGCATACCATTTTTTTTTTATGCTGCATTTTTTACTGTCCCATTTAATTTTTAAGCCATTTTAAACATGTCGTTCATTTTAACTAGCTATATTCAAGACCAAAGACCAATGTAAGAGGAAGAAGGGTCAGCCTGGCCAATCCCCTCTCTAGTACCTTTGATTTAAGTTATAACCAGCCTAGCTTAGTCCCTATTCTGCCCCGTACATCCAGGCCCATCTAAAGCCCATATTAAAAACCACAATGTGGACTTAAGCCTGGTCTAGCATACCCCACGACTTGCTGTGATTCTGAAAGATCCTTTGGAGATTGTTAGAAGTGTAACATCTTGAAGGTTTGAAAGATTTTAACGGTGATGCAGATCCTTGGTTCCGAAACCCTGTTTAGATCGCTTATGGCCCACAAAAATGATAGAAATATCAAATTAAGGATTTGGATCACAAATCCATAATATCCAAAGCAAAACAAGTCCTCAAACAAATTGTTCTTAATAATTGGATGTGAAGAATGCCCTTACTTCGAGGATTGGAAATATCAACATAGGTCAGCCTAACAAATATTACTAAGGCTCCATTTATCTTCTATTATATGGAAAAAAATCTTAATTTGGGAGCTATCAAGCCTTTTACATGTTTTGACTGCTTTGAAGGAGTCAGATTTTCTGCTTTTCTAGCTCTGTTATTTGTAACGGCTTGAATATGGACCTTTAAACTCAGCAAGTCTGATGCATAGGGACAACGACTAATGAACCCTCCAACAATGAAGTTCTCCATGTTGTCTCTGATACAATCATCCTGTTGAAGATGGTGTTCTTCCTTGTTTCAGACATCGACATATGGAAGGTTTATGCCTGCAATTAGGTGGTTAAACCTACAGTGAGTGATGGATGTGCATATCAAGAAATGAGTATTCACCTTCCACTTTGTTCTGTTTTGAACCCAAAGAAGGTATTCTCACCCTTGTTTGGTTGATGTTCCACTCCAGGCATTGTTTTGTCCTCTCCAAAATTTTCTGTCAATTATGATTTTATTGCAACATGTTGGTGACATGTTAACAATTTAGAAACAACCTCTTCTACGAAGCAGGGGGTAAAGCTGCGTACACACTTACTCCTCCCAGACCTTGCAGTAGCAGGAGCTTCGTGCACTGGGTTGCACTTTTTTTTTCTTATTTATTATGATTATATGTTATGGTGAAAATTTTAATGAACAAGTTGTAGACTTAAAATTTTGGAGTTCATGGCTGCTGATGGTTCTGAGCTTAAAGAGTTCTATTTGTTACCTATTCTTTCTTTCAAATATCTAGGCTTGGAGGGCCTATACTTTCCTAAAATGTTTTCTTCTTGAAGAAAAGGGAAGAAAAAAAAATATATATGATAATTTTGTCAATAAAGATATGTCTTATCTCCCATCTATTCGCACCAAGACTTGGTTAATGAAGCAGATTTGAGGGCAGCAGTTAGATTTCATTCTATTGGACCCCAAAGATGGAGTTTGTGGGGATTGATAGGTAGAGAGGGATGGTGAACCCCTAGGGCAACCTAGAATATTTAGTCATTATAAAGTGTAAAAGAGACTCTCCAGAATGTTGTTTCACAAACTGATTAGTTTCTTCTCTTGGTGAGCTTTACTCAGATAAATATGTACTAAAGCTCCTTTCCAAATGTTTTTGTTGTGGAAACAGAAATGCGTAGTGAAGTACAAGGACGTAAGGAAATTTCTTGATGGTGTATCTGTCAGTGAGAAGGGAACAATGGTTGACAATGAATGACTAGGCATGGGAGTAGCTTAAAAACTCTAGGAGTTTTCTCAGTTAAACTTTTGAACAGGCATAGTTTTGTTTTTGTTGTTGTTTTTTTTTTTTCGGTCCCTTCCAATTGCCATTTTCACCCCTGTAGTCATTCAATTTTTGAGATTTAAAGGTGAAAGTGTACACTATTTTTTTTATCTTTCTTTTGAAAAATTCTCTATATGAGAGGCCCTTCGTATTTGAGAAATTCATAATTTCCTTTTCTTTTTCTTATCCTTGCTGATTTGCTTCTTGTAGGGAACTGTCCGAATGAATAACCACTATTATATTGGGATTTCAAATTCTGGTAGACTAGCACCCTGTTTTTGCTTCAGCTCATTTTGAACTCATCAAATGACATGTATGAATTTGTTTGGTTGAAACATTAATTTAATGGTAGCCATGCGGACATGAAATTGCTGTAAACATGAATGCCATTTATAAGCGGCTGATTGCTACTGTGGGTGATAGAAACTGTATCCATTTGACCTCCAATTTTCCCACAACATGCTATCAAAACAGATGTTCTTAAAGACACAAAATCATTCAAGAGGAAAGTTCCCATAGCCAGACTGAACCCAAGTACAGCCAATTCTAAGATGACTTATGACCAATTTTAGTATTTCCTTTACCGATTCAACCTGGTTCCAGTCGATATGAAACAGAATCAAATCAGAATCATCAGCAACTGATTCTGGTCTTGAAGGAAGCTTCAGGAAACCTGGAAGAGCATATCATGTTTACCTTCGGCCAATGAGAAAAGAAAATTCCACCATTGGTAGTGTAACTCGTATGACTAGATTCCAATATCATCAACTACCACGCCAATTATAGGGGTTGAAAATAACATTTTTCATACTAATGAAAGGGACTGATCTCCATGGTGATCTTTTCACACAAGTCTTGGCCACAGAGGGGCTTAGGTTACCCAAACAAGTGGCCAATCCTATCTATCCAACATGAATTGCACAACACCTTTCTTCGTATCAAAGGTAAGCTGCATTGGAAGCCCTGTCTATATGTGGCCATGTAAAGAACATTCTGCAATTTTACTCTAAATTAGAGAGCTCAAAGACGAATTGAAGTAAACCCACCTTGATATTTAACATTACAAGAGCAAGCTGAATCCCATGACTGATCATCCTGAATCAATCTTTCAAATTTAATCTCACATTCTGGACTTTAACCGAAAGCTTTAACTTCTGTTCCTCCATATCTTTTAAGACTGTCAGGAGACTCCCCCGATACACATCACAACGCTGATTTGCATTGTCCAGTTCAGTGGTCAATTCTTGAATCTTCTTGTCTTTCTCATCCTATAAGAAAAGGGGATGAATAGTAATATATATTATTGGTCATAACCAGATTACCCAGCAAGCTCATGAAAAGAATGGATAACCAGGTCAATCTATCATACTACAATATTATTGTGTTGTCCAACAACATTCAGAGCATGTGTCTTTGCTGTTCTCATTGTGTCTAGACACGAAGAAACTCCTCTTGGAGGCAGGTATAGCAGAAAAAACCAAGCACATATCAGTTCAATTTATCAAACCAAGATGCAACTTATGAGTTCACGAAGAACATCTATTAATATATAAGTAATATTATTAACCATGAGAAACGCATACAAAAGAAGTTTAATAGCTAAAAATGAAATTTAAAACACACTGCTAGCCCTGAAAGAAGAATGGCTGATTCTGCAGACCCAATCCTCAAAAACAGCTAAAAAGAACGATATGCTTTGCAGTAGCAAAAGGGGCAGAGGTAAAAGAATGATAAAAGAAAACAAAAAAGTTCTTCTTTTCTCCTATAACTATAGACCCACTATTGCTCGCAGGAAAATAAGCATGCATAGAACACAGAGAGACAAAATTCCTCATTTCATATTCCAATTCATACATTATGTTCACAGTAAGTCACAACATCCATAAGATGTGTTGTTTATCGAGTGGGATTTTGAAACCCCTTAAGGTGTCAAATAATTTGGCAACTTAATTTTTTGCCCTCTTGTGTGGGTAAAATCCTGTCATTTTACATGTATACTCAAAAAAGTGTTCGAGACAATGACATAATGGTCAATACACATTTAAATTAGGTTGAAAACCCTTTTTTGCCCTTGATGTAAAAAATTTTGGGAATAAGACAAGAGGAAATCAAAAGAAAGTTACAATTTCTAAATGCACATATAGAGATCAGACAATCTATTATCTAATATATGTAAATTTCCAACCCAAAAGTTCGAACCATTGAGGGGAGGGACTCATAGGTAATGAGGGGACAAAAGGCCTCAGGGGTAATCAATATGGGACTATTCTCCCAATACTCCCTCCCCCCAACGTGTAGGCAAAAGCTGGAATTGCGTACACATGCACAGATGACAGAACATGAAGGAATCATGATCAAGAACTGCTCTGTTACCATGTAAAATCGAACCCAATAGACTCATAGTTATATGAAGACACGGAAATCCCACTCCTAACTGATATGGGATCCCAACAATGGGGATTCCAACTAGGGGGAAAGTTGGGAGAATACTCCCACTTCAGTTACCCTTGAAGCCTTTTGTCCCTCATATACCTGTGAGTCCCTCCAATTAATAGTTCAAACTTTTGGGGTGGAAATTTACATGGTATCAGAGCAAGTGAAAGTTGTAGCAGTGCATGGGGGACCCAGTAACAATGGGCTTCTCAATCAGCATGGTTTATACCAGCTTCAGGTTTTTCCTGTAAAGTGAATGGGTTAAGCAACCATGCCTGGAGTTTAATTATGCTACCCAAGAAAATACCAGCTCCAATTTCCATTTTGTATTGAAGTCATTATAATAGAATGCACAAAATATGATTCATTATGGGCAGGAGAGTAATGCCAATACATAGGTGGGAATAGGGTCCAGTTAATTTCTCATCATGTCTTTGCTACACACACAAAAATTATTCAAGAATACCTTCAAATGAAGACACCATTATATGTTCTGGTGCAATTATCCTTACTTTAAAAAAGAAAAGAAAAAAAAATTCTATCAGGGGGTAAAGAGACACCATTTAATCATTGATATTTTTTTGGGGTAATGTTTTCTGTGGGGGAGTGCAGCCTCCACCATTGTCTGTCTCTTTCCTCACCCATGTGAAATGACCTATATGGGCAGAGGAGAAAGACAGACTGTGGGGGTGCTGGTGGAGGTTACGCTCCTCCACAGAGAACACTCTCCCTTTTTTTTTTTTTTTTT
>NC_056559.1:5022345-5032605 GCF_013358625.1 Macadamia integrifolia
TTTTTTTGAGTGGGGAGGGGGGAGGGGTGTGGAGTAGGGAAGTAATGAAAAATGCAGACAATGGAACTCTAGCAAAAACCACACAAAGATCATAGGGATAGCAAAAATATAAGCCATGATAGATATAAATATTTCAAGCTTCTTTAAAAGCTAAAATAATATCCACAACCAAGGACAAAGGCAGGCATGACAGTAACAGCTTAGAAGTTCAAAACTACTCCATTCAAAATACTGAACAGAAAGAAAACAAAATTTCTCTCTAAAAATAGTAAGTCAGATTGAATTAAAGAAAAGATAATGAACACTACATGAAAAGAAGACAAAACATAAGAGAAATGTAAAGCCATGGAACAATGCAAAGCAAATGCCATGGTGAAAAAGAGGGGGGGGGGGGGAGGACTGACCGCAGAGTGAGGTTGAAGAAGGCCCACTCGGTTTCCTTTAAGGATATGTTTTTCCTGATTGTTATTTCCATTGATCAGTGCAACTCCAGGGCCATGTTTCTTTGCAGCAGCGACTTTCTTTGCAGCCTCTTGGAGAGCATCCATTGCTACATTATATATCTGTACAGATTTTGCTCCCTCCTCTACATATTTAATGGCTTCCTGGCGTAGATTGTTATACCTAACAGTCAAAGACTCTCGAGAATTACTTGACGATTCAAGAGCAGACTCATCCAAAACAATCCCACTCTTGGCATTTCTAGTCCATCGTTTCAATACATAGTGAGATGGAAGCGTAAGAACATTTGATACTCTGAAGACTGCTAAAATGTGCCTACATAGTATACCTGAAAACTCAAACATTTGGCAGGTACAAGTAGCTTTGTTTTCAAAAACATTGAACCTGACAATGTGTGCCTTTTTCTCTTCCCCAAATTTAGCCACCCGAAAAATGGTACTAATCCCAGTGTCCTCAATTTTAGTTGCAGGATTTGCAAGAGTCTCAACTAACTCCTCCTGAAACTTCATGAATATTCTCCTTGTGTAAAAGTTTGCTGCCTGTTTTTCCATAGGAGATGGTGTCTTCAGTACTGCAGCAGTATTAATGGTATCATAATCCGCCTTCACTTCCTTCTCATGACGACTTGCCATGGCTTTCTCATACTGTTTAATCAACATCTGTATTGTAGTTGATGCATTGACATATCCATCAAAGAATGAGTTCATACTATCACTGCCTTGAGTTGTAGACATCTCGCCAAAAAAAGCATCCCGCAAGAAAACTGGGACCCACTGATGGCGTACATTGTACATCGACTGAAGCCATTCATTTTCCACGAGATTGTATCTTTGGAGGAGCAAATCCCAACTTGACTCAAACTCGTCAATTGTCTCAGTTGTGTTGATGGATTTACGAAAATCCGCTTCAAATGTAGGTTGTGAATGATATACAAAAGACAATTTCTCATGGGCTTCTATAAATATGTTCCATTTACAAAAACGATGACGAGTTTCTGGAAAAACCTGGGCGACGGCTGACCTAATGATCCTGTCCTGGTCAGTCGTGATAGATACAGGACGCCGTCCACGCATCGCAGCAAGCCAAGTTTCAAACAGCCAGACAAACGATGATTCAGACTCATTGAGAAGCAAAGCGCAGCCGAACAACACAGGTTGACCATGATGGTTCAATCCACTGAAAGGGGCAAAAGGAACCCTGTAACGGTTCCTCCTATACGTTGTGTCAAATGTGACTGTGTCCCCAAAGTAACTGTAGTTCATTCTAGAATTGGCATCGGCCCAGAAAACGTTACCAGTAGAGTGCTCACCATCACCATGGATCGCATAGAAGAAAGCGGAATTCTCCGCTTGCATTCGCTTCAGATAGTCCAAGACATGCTGACCCCCACTGCCCAGAGTCCTCTGTCTGCTGCTACTCATGTAGTTCCGGCAGTCAACTGTAGTAAAACCCACATTGTTAATCCCTCCAGATTCCTTGATGAGCACAGACATTACCCCACTTGGGCCAATCCCAGCCGCTTGAAGAGTATCAATCAAGCTTCGAGCGGGACCCGATACATGCCTATGTGATCGGAGGCAATGCACCTTATCCGGCGGCACGAGCTCATGATTGTGTTCTTTGGAGAATTTTGAGACAACCCACTTGCCTGAATCTTGTTTCTTGACCATGATCATTGCCTTGCAACCAACACGCGTCTCTGCACGGTGGCGCTTGGACTTGCTTTCGCCATCCCGGTCCCGGCCATGTCGGAATCCCTGCCGAGAGCAGACAATTTGGCGGCAAATGATGGCACCGTCGCGGCGGGAACGGTGGTAGACGCCGACCCTGGTGCCGAAACCGACACGACGGGCATACGAATTGTAGAAAATCCGGGACGCCTCCTCGGATTCGAACTGCATACCTTCGTAGGGTTCGAGATTGGGTTCTCCATCTGAAACTTCCCGTCCGACGCCGAAGGAGCCATCGACCAAGTCGTCCTCGTATTCTTCATCTTCATCGGGGTGTTCAATGTCAACAGCAACCTCATCGTCTTCGCCGGAGCCCAAGTCGAATTCAATCACCTCGTTCTCCATGCTCAGAGGTTCGAACTCCATGGTTGAATATTCGTTCGATTTCTCTCGTCCTCAACCTTTCATCATATCACCAATTGGTGGCACTGGATATCACTGACATTGAGGTTTCCATTAAAATGCGAGGGAAGAGAGAAAGGGAGAACTGACGAGGATCGAGACCATATGAATGCCCTCCGACAAGCTACCGCAACGGATCTTTTCTGCGAGAGCTCCACATGTAAGTGAAACCCCCGGACACGGAGAGTAGACAATAGAATTTCTTTCTAGGGTTTCTCCCCACCGAGTGGAAACACAGCTTGCAGAAATCCAGTTTTTAGGGCAGATTGATGTACTAGGTGTTTGAGGAGGGAGGATTCAAGCCTCAGGTTGAGGAGATTTCAGGGTTGGAGCCTTGGAGTAGAGAGAAAGAAGAGAGAGAATTTGAAACAATTGTAAGTTGAAACTGTGAAGTGTCGCTGCCACTTGGGTTGGGTGATCTTAGTGTAGAGGTGGTAGCGATCGTAGTGCTCCTCCACAATCGAGATCGACACACGTTACGATAAGCAGCGGTAAAAAATCGGGGCGGGATTTATCGGTTTCGAGCTGTTTTTTGGGCCAACTCGAACGAAACATTTACCGAAGTTTCGACTGGTTTGGTCCGTTTTGGTCCATTTCTTTTCAATGGGATTCGGTTTCTTATCAGGTTACTATTGGTCGGGTCTTGTTTTTTCAATAAATGGAGGCATTTGATTGAACCACATTAGGCAATGGTATTGGTGGGTCAACTCAGCTTTACTATTTGAGTTTCCTCCACATTTCTCTCACATCTAGAAACCATTGGCATGATCAACCAATCCTGCATTATAAACTTTCCAATTGACAGTGTTAATCTTCTTACTGTAGGGGTCAAATCGTACCCAATATGCTTCCAACAATTATATTTAATCTTTATTATTATTACAAAATGCACGATTAATCAACTAATATCAACACTAAATTTGCAGATTCTCAGATATTTTATAGTCAGCCTAAAAAAATTCAATATATTAAGAATCATAACAAACTAACACCTTCACATGGAAGGACAAGTTTACACAAAAAATAAAAGGATAAGTGAAGCAAGAGAAATAATCATTTTTTCGACTTGTGGTGAAGAGATGATGTCTTCAATCATGAAATTCGGTCCCCTACTTGGGTCGAGAAAGGATATTTTCGACCTTATAGTTACAAGGTTGAGAGTTAATGATAAACCTAGGGCCATCAATCTCTGATCCTCCAGTCAAAGTCTAATTACTTTAGAGTCACACTAGTCTTTCTCTTAACCCATTGGGTGCAAATATCACAAAAATGAGGTATCTGCAATGTAAATTACCTTTTACTTGTAAGCTCTGTTTGGTATGCATGCTTGAAATAGAATTTTGGTCTAAAAAATTCTTATATTTACTCTGTTCTTCTCTCTCTCTCTCTCTCTCTCTCTCTCTCTCTCTCTCTCTTTCAAATTGTATTTTAAACTTCTATCTAAAAAAAATAAAAAAATGCACTTTAAACCTAGAGTGTATTTCGAAAAAATGTATGCCAAACAAAGCCTAAACCTGATTTGTGGTAGGTCAATCCTACTTAGATATAACATTTTGGATTTTGATTTTTCTTTTCAAGATGATTCAAAGGTGTTCGAATCTTCTTTCCTCCATGTGACGTCATTCTAGAGAGAATCAGATGAGAGATATGACATAGTGGGGAGGTCTTTCCAAAGCCCAAATGAGGTTGGAGAGGAACTGATCAAGTTGTCGGTGCTTAAATGGATTTGATACAAGGGAAATACTCCAAAACTCTCTTGTTTTCAAAGTCAAAATCTTTTGAACAAAGCAACCTTCCGAGGTACATACGGATTGGCTACGCCAAGGTCCTTCTCACCTTTCCCCTGTGCCCTCTCCGATGTGTAATCCCACTTGGTTACCTAAGGCCTCGTTTGGTTTGTAGGAAGTTAAAGTGGGGGATGTGAATGAATAGTGAAAGAAAATCCGTACTCTTTCTAGATTTTAAAAGTTGAGATGTTTGGATGCTTTTGGTGGGGAGCTCTTCGTCCAAGGAAATCCTTGTCTCCCCCTCCCCCTCCCACTCCCACTCCCACTCCCACTCCCACTCTTCCAATCCTACTCTCTTCAGAATCCCACCAAATTAATAAGATTTTAACAAAAAATATGAGAAGTAGCAGTTTCCCACCCTATTCTCTTCAAAAGCCAACCAAGGGTCCATTAGCGACCATACTAGAGATTCCTTTTTTTAACGTGGAAACATACAAGAGATTCTTCTTTTTTCTTCGAATAAAAAAAAAACATACAAGAGATTCTTAGTGAAGTCAAGGAAAGAAGATCAGGAAAGGGGTTCAAAAGGACCACACACTTGTTGCAAAGCTGAAAATAACACGTAGCGGTCTAATAGAGGTGCCTCTTTAGAAGTCACAAGGAAACCTAATCCACTAACCATGTCCTTGAGCACTCACCAAGTGAGTTGGGTCAACCACCACGAGAAGCCTTGGATTAGCGTATACCTCACTCTTTTTCCATTTAATAATAAGGTAATTTACAATGCCAACCCCGAGAGAATGCTATTTTTAAAGAGACATCCCTTGTATAATATCAAATTACGTTCACACCCTCTGCCGTCAATCTTTATTAAAGAATATACCTTAAATACTGATATCAGCAAGTATATTTTCTTCTAAATACCAAAATACCCTTCTAAATCGTGAAGTAATATACACTCTTATTTTTTGTTTTTTGGTAAGTTACACTCTCTTAACCCCCAAACCCCAAATCAATAGGGCCTTCTTCCCCAAATCGTTTTTTTCTCCAACCGAATGAAGAAACGGTTGACGCCATGGACGGACACGGCTGAGAAGTCGATCTCTTAGTTCTCCGCTTCAGTGAACTGCTAACCATGGTGATAGCTCTCATTAGTTAGTGAAATAGCCGCAACATTCTTGAACCATTTCAAATTTGGAAGAGACTTTGAGACGAGGGTTGAGATTGAGGAGAGGAGTTGGGTAAATCAGCTCTCCACAACTGCTTGCGACACCTCTATCTTCCATCCATCCATTTTGCCTCCACGCAAGGGCCAGTTACAGAGCCAAAGCACCAGAGACCCAATCGGAGCACAAAAGAAAGATATCATTCAGATTGGGCCCTTGAATTCAGGTGCACATTTGCCAAAACACCAGAGACCCAAGCAGATATCATATTTTCTTTCTTTCCTTTCAATTACCTCATCAAAATCACTACACAGAGTAGACGAGGCCAGAGGCACCACCGAGGAAGCCGTCCATGCAGCCACTCTAGTCCCCTCCCGTGTAGCCTCCGGCGGCGGCCTCGTATTGTGGAAACTTGGATTTGGGTTTCTGGTGCTGTTTACATGTGTCTTGTACTGCTTATTGTGTTGGTTGCTGCCATTGTTATAGGTGTTGGGTTGGTTCAATGGAGTGCACTGTTGCATTTGCCCTGTGATCTCTGCAGATCAAGTCCCTTTGAATTCACTCGACCTGTGTCGTTATTTAGCTCGGACATTGAAGGTCGTAGTTTGCCTGTTTGTTGCAAGGGTATAGTAGAAGGGTCTCAGTGGGTTTTACTCCTCTCAAACCAACGATGAAGGGGAGGGATATTGAGGGGTTTGTGTAAATTAAGATGGGTTTTGCAATTAAGTTAAAAGGGTAAAATCGACATTTCAAAGTTTCAGTTAACAAATACTGACAACAGGGGGTGTGGAGTGTGGACGAAATTTGGTATTATGTGGGATGTCTCTTTAATAATGCCACATTCTAACGGGTGGCGTTATAAATTATCCTTGATAGCAATAAGAAAAAGTTAAATTCCATTGCTCCTTGTATGAAACGTAAATAGATGGAATATTGCGAAGAAGTTTCATTGGATTGAGGCAGCAGCTCTATATATTTTTCTGAATGCATCTTCCGCAGTGCTTTCCGTTGCTATCTAAGTAGAAGGAGTAATGCGAGGAAGTTTCAAAATAAGATTCAAAACTGAGGTAGCATCTTTCTATATATACTTTGGGAGGGGAAAGAGGAGCTAGAAGAGTTGCTCGCATGCTCCTCCTAATGGCAGACGATACAATCTCATCCAGTTCTCGGCATAAGAGCTCCAGAGGAAAACAAACATCAGCAGCCACCACCACTACTGCCACGAGGACACAGGTAGAATTCTGCACGAGGATTGGGCCCATTCCCTTTACAAGGGATCCCATGGATACCACTACAGCAAAGCCAAAAGGTAATGGTTGACAAAGAAAAACCTTCCTTGATTCTAAAACCTCTTATAGTCAGTCCTCTCCACTAATTCGTTTCTGTTTCGGAGTATTGAGCTCAGTGTAATTACGGTTGGTTACATTACACAGTACTAACACCATACCAGAATTGCCCTCTACAGGACGCGCGACTCCAAGTGCAGTTTGCCAGCAGGAGTTTTTTTTCTTTTGATAAAATGCAGCAGAAATTTAGACACTGATGCCGTGGCAATCTTTTTCTCATAATACAATATCTATTTCATTAATTTTGAGCAGCTTTTTTTCTCTAAGGAAAAAAGGCTACCCCATAATGTTATGCACACCCAAACACACGGGAAAGTGAAGCTGAGGCATGAATGTCTTTTCACAGCCTGTACATAATTTTCAATTTACATTTTTTTTTCTTGATGAAATAATTTTGAGTAGCTTTTCTATCATTCCTAATAATAAAAATGTGGAAGGGTTCCCTCGGCCAATGTCCACTAGCACCCTCTCTCTTTATATATTTCTTTCTTCTTCACATGAACTGCCCTTTCTACCCCTATCTATATAAGACCCTTTCATCGCACCTCATTAATGCACATTCCCCATGCTACTCACTCAAAGAACCTTCTCCTTGATTAAAAAAATGTGAATGTTTCCTGTCCAAGAGTATAGCCTAAGCCAGCAGGAAACTCCAAATGACAGACTACAAACAAGAATCATTTCAGGGGAGGGGAGGGAAGGAGAGGAGAGAGAAAAAGAGAAGAGAGTGCTAGCTGAGGCTACACTTCCAGACGGGAATCTTTTCCCCTTAAAAATTAGTAGATGAATGTCAAACATTTACTCATTTCCTTATTGGATTGAATCTCTTTGAATTGCGACACAGAGAAAAGGATGTGCTCGTGGTTGAGCGAAAAAAAGAAAAGAGAAACAAAGGAGAGATTCTTCCTGAACAGTGGAGGCCAGATTTTAGAAGAATTGATTGCCTCTTGTGATGGGGAATGCAATCCGATACAAACCTTCTCAGCAAAAGAGCTCAAAAGAGCAACCGATGACTACAATGAAGACCGAATTCTGTTCGAGACTGGGGCTATGCCTTGTACAAGGGAAACTACAGAGACCGTAATATTTTAGTTAAGAAATACATGTGGAAGTTAGAGAATCATGACCAAATTTACAGGGTCCTGGATGGGAGTGAAAGAAATAGTCATAGGGTCTCTGATGAATCACAAGAATGTGTTGAAACTCAGGCTACTGTTTAGAGACCGAAATTCCAATCCAAGTTTATGAATTTGCACCACACGGGGATCTCTACAGCCAAGTCTGTGCCAGCGAAACTGACAAACCTTCAATAATAACAACTCGGTTAACACTGAAATGGGAAAGTAGGTTAAGGATCGACACAGAGGCTGCAGAGGCAATAATCTATTTACACATGGCCAGTTCGGGGCCCATCATCCAGAGAGACATCAAACCCAGTAACATTTTCTTGGATCAACACTGTGTAGCCAAGCTCTGTGACTTCACGCATTCGATAAGGATCCCATTGGGTGAAATGCATGTCAAAGATGACATAAGAGGAACTTTTGGATTCATTGCTCCAGAGTACTGTAAGACAGGTCTCATAACAGAGAAGGCAGATGTTTTCAGCTTTGGAATGCTTCTAGTTGAGGTTCTAATGGGAAGGACACCTCTCAATTTTCAACATGCAGCTGAGGACTTTAAGACGTCATGTTCTGGGAACATGTGAGATCATTTGTCGAAAATAACTCACTTACTGTGATTGTGGAACCTGCAATTTTGGAAGAGAAAGGGATTGAGGAACAGTTGCATGCATTTACCAAGCTGGCTATGAGATGCATCCATGGGGCGGCAGAGGAAAGGCCATCAATGATGGCAAGTGGCAAAAGAGCTTAGACGAATTAGGAGTCTCAGTCCAGTGCCTGCACAGAAAGGTTTTGAGTCAACTCCCTAATGTAGCAAACACACATCCCCATCAAAAGCCATACTGTAACCTGTGTTCGACTCTTACCATTGACGGATAATCCATAGTGGTAGTTCCATTTGACATGCTTGGATTTGTAAATAAGGCTGAAGTCTAGTCCATAGATAAAGTGGTGGGCTTGGCTCATATATATAATATCAGGAATAGGGTGCAATCATGCCAGTAAAAGAGGCATTACCCAGAATCTATTTCCCTTGAACTAAATTCACACATTTTCCAAATCATACAAAATCTCATCTCTTTTATGAATTGCCATATAAATGTTCTCATTATTATTTCACGGACAATACAGAGACTCAGGTGACTAAACTAAATCACTAAAAGTTCCAAGCCTATGAAGCAGATTAAGAAACTTCCAAAGATCATATAAGGTTTTATACATGTCAAAAGATCCTAATTTCCTAAGAGACGACAAAACAAAATTAGAAGAAGATATGTGACTGTAAATGAAAAGGAATGGGGCACAAACAGTATTTAGCTTTCAATTATGCCATGGGGAGCAATCACTGTTTTGCTAGATGAGTGTCTGGCTGTTGAACGAAGGAGCTGACATTACAGAAAGAACCTCTGTCACTGAAGCCATTGAACTTAAAGCTGCTTTTAGGACATCCTGTGGACATCCAGGTTTCACAATGTTTCTCACCTGAGAAAAGAAATGAGATCACATTAGATGAAAATGTAATAATTATATTGTAGAGGCAAGCAGAATAGAATTAGTGGCTAATTGAATCTAGAAACCAGAAGATAAACCAATGTGCATAGAACGTGAAGTGAGAGAGTGAGCTATATGTAATTAAACAGCATTATCTTGCAATGGTGAAGAGGAAATTAATGCAGAACACGTGTTCACAGTTCATCAAAGATGAATTTTAGTCTTTTTGCTATTGCCACTGACAATCTGATAAGAGTCAGATAACATTGAAGAGACATGGTGGAAGTAGCAGAGCACCTTCTCGAGATATCCCTGCAGTTTTTTTATCCGGCCCATGTAGTCTTGGTCTTCAACACACAGGGTGACAGTCTTGGCATCAGAACCCGGACCATCAAATTGAAGCGGCCCCGGGTTTCTGTAGACATCATCAATCAAAAATTTCATCGCATTTTGTCTCAGCAACCTGCAACCAATAGAACCCACATCCCCCATCAATCCAACAATTGTCAAAAATTATTTAAAGCTAATATTGCATTGAATTACATTGCTGCTGAAAAGAAACATCAACAACATTTTCCAGGAATAAAAATAAGAAAACTGAAAGGGCATCAAGCAAAAAAGCAATGGTAACTTCAGGAGATTATTTAAGAAACATTTTGTTCTTCGCCGATATTTAGCAATATCTGGCAGTCTATTGAACTGATCATCGATGATAGGAACATTAGTGGCATTGCTAGTCTGATGGACATTGAAATTACATCCCCCTTAGTATCCAGCATTAGGCAGGAAGGAGGCTCACTAAAAGGTCAAAA
>NC_056559.1:5035719-5059000 GCF_013358625.1 Macadamia integrifolia
TGCACCGACCGATATAGGTCTATGTGGCCTGACATGGGTCAATAAAGGTTCAAGACATTCAATGTACCTCCCTCTAAACCCACAAACAGAAACTGTGAGTGAGATATGAAACCAAGAGTAACCGAAGACCTTGAAACTTGTTTTTCTCTTTGATCTGAGTTGGGGAACTCATCTAGCATGAGAAACAAACCTAATCTTCAACATTTCAACAAGTTTTTTTGCAATACTTTATTCATATAAACCCTAAATTTCCCAAGAATACTTTAAAACGAGTACCTCTTTTTTTTTTCGTTGTTTTTTATAAAAATGCATGTTAATGATTTGATAAAATAATATATGATGGAGGGGATGAAATCTATCATCTTCCATAATTTCATTATTTTTACGTATTTTTTATATTTTTGGGTAAATAAAAATATGAAAGAATGGAAAAATTATGGAAATATATGCTAATGGGTGTTAATTTGTATAAAAATTATCTGTGGAGGTTGAAATACACGAGTTTTCTTTTTCTGTTTTTGTTAATTTGTGTCTATTTATGGGCAGTTAATATGTAAGAAACATCCTCCTTTATAGATGATCAATTGAATGTACGTGACTCATCGTACTTTGTTTTGCTTTTTCATACATGATATGTCTTTACATAATGCATAATAAGGTGTTTTTTATGCTTCAACACTGCATTTTGTG
Source organism: Macadamia integrifolia (assembly GCF_013358625.1). Taxonomy (NCBI): domain Eukaryota; kingdom Viridiplantae; phylum Streptophyta; class Magnoliopsida; order Proteales; family Proteaceae; genus Macadamia; species Macadamia integrifolia. The sequence goes on from NC_056559.1 coordinate 5,036,410, forward strand.
TGTATCCTAAGCATTTACATGCATATCTTGGGTCTCTTTGATATGATAGAATATGTCTCTTAAAATCACCCTCCCGATATGCTAATTGATACCGATACCAATAATGATACTCTACACTTTGTTAAGAACAACTGACTCAGAAAAAAACTGAATACTGGGAGGCCAAGTAGAAACTGCACAAAACAAAAATTTTATGATTTCCATCCTAGGGACTTCATCTGTTGAATGCTCTAGAGTTTTAGGGTCGTGATTGGCGAGCAATCCATCAATAAGTAGGAGACAAATTAGCCAAATCACTCAAAGAGGATGCTTTAGGGTTCCTATTTGCTTAGAATAGGATCATAGGTTCAAATATTGGGGGAAAAAAGTAAAAACCTAGGACTGATGGATTCATAAATTTTTATTTGGATAAACTCTTCTGACAAGATAGAGAAAAAAATTTAATTGATAACTACGAAAAGGAGTGCAGGATTAATGCTACAAAAACAAGGCCAAAGGCCAGTACCTCAATGGATACTCGATCAGATTACTACCCAGATTCAAAGATTCCCTATTCACCACCTCCCTAGCTAGATCATCTGCAAGGGAGTATGCTTATCTCTCACTCCAAGATAAGGGAAAGTTCCCACTAGATCTGAAGGACCTCCCTTTCCTCATAGGATAAAACATAACAGTCACATACTAAGATTCATAATTTTATCCCAGGCTTTGAACTTGATGGCTGCCTCCAGCTATACACATTTACACTGTAGGAATTTAGAAAACAAATAGCTTTTCTATTGTGTGGATCAGCCCAAAATCATGGTTAGAATCTATCATCCTCCAAGGGTATTACTCTTCATCCCCACCCTTATATAAACCAAAAATGTTCTTGTTGCATTCATCTGGATTTTTCACCACATGATCAAGATTGCCAAGGCCTTGGGAACACGAAGCAGGGGCATATAAAGGGAAAAAAACAAGTAACTAAATAAAGCTATACTCATTCACAGAGATTTTAATTATGCGTGATCAATATAATCAACATTAGTTTTCCCACAATAAGCATAAAAGTCATTTCTCAACATGACAAGTGACCAGAACATATGAGATATGATTAATACCTTGCATATTGTATCAAAGCCAACATTAGTTTCAACGAACTGGTTTTTAAGATCTCCATTCAAAGTAACTGGAACACCAACCACCTGCAAGACCCAGAAATTACAATAACCTATGTATGGTGGTATTGGAAGGGAGTACCCTACAACATACAGAAAATTAATGATTAACAAACCTAACATATACTAAATCGAGTTTAATCAAAGTAAACATCGCTGTTTAAGTGTCGTTTAAGTGCCAAAACTAAATCCATAATCTTGTCAGATTGAAACCTAAATAGGTAAAAGAAGGCCTTTCTAATAATGCAATCGTATAACTAAGCCAAAAAGGTGGGTAGATTTCATCTTCAAAACATCCCATGACTGTACCTTTGTCGGGCATTTGGCTTCTGCAAATATTTCAGCAAGCTGTGCAGCATCCATGTTTGACGTTACACCTGTAAAAGTTGCAATTTGTAAGCCTAATGAACTCTGAATTTCTATCTACTGGTGCTTACCAAAATGTCCTACACTGTTGGATAACTGATGGATCTACCTCCAATAATTACAAGGCCATCTAATTTCAAAGCTCTGCATGTGTTTAAGGCAGCAGTAACTTGCTCAGTTGTTCTTATCTGATCCTTTGTCCGACCCAGCAAATCATAACCACCTTAACAAGCACATAAAGAAAATTAACTTTCTATACATTAGATATATTGCCAACCTATAGACAAAGGAAGTTAATAAATATTTCATATCAAATGGAAAATACATGTAACAAAATGATACTTTAAGAATCAACAACCTTGATTTTTGTATGTAGAAAGAATATCATCAGTGATTTCCAGAGTTTTCTGTGCAAATAAACCGTCAGTGCCCCCTGTCAAGAAACAATGGAAATGGATGGGGGTTACCAAAAATTTCACCTAGATAGGATGCTCCTTCATACCAATTGTGGAAAATAGAAGTTCATTAATCATAAAGAGAAAATGGATGAATTCTGTTCATAAATTGCAGAAGATCAAAACATACACTGCACTTTCGCAGTTGTATAATTTAGAATAATAACACTACTATACTTAAGCAAACAGTAGAAATAACTAATAAGAGAGTAAGAGATTCAAACACAGTTTTAGGAATCGGTAACAGATCATCCGATTCATATCTGACCTACATAAATGGTTTTTTTTAATGAAAAATGGTGTTTCGATTTGCAAATTGGCCTGATAGGACCAGGTACCGGTATCGGTATTGGTATCGGTGGCACTGATACTATCGCAGATACCATGGATTCAAAACATGACATGGTGGCAAAGCACAAGACCTAGCTGTCAATAATAAATTAGTGAACATGAGATCCCAATAACAATTGACTAATGAATATTTCACGTTGAAAGGTTATAAATAATAATAAATCATTTCAAAACCTTTAAATACCATCCATTAGGAGTGAGCAGAACAATGACACACCAAAAGACAGAATCCAAACTCTGATAAAGATAACTTTCACCTACCAAGAAATCCAAGCAAAATGCTCTTAGGGTTGTGAATTTTAAGTGCACTATGAAGGCCCCATATGACATTGTGCCCTCCTGGAGATTGTCTCCCACAGAAGACTATTCCCACCCTGTAAGAAAACAACTGTATTAGTTCCCTACTAATTGCCAACCGTGATAATACAGCACAAACAAGATTTCAACAATTACTACCCATTTTAATGCTATACAGTATCAAATGTATATTTAATAGTCGTAGAAACTTTCGTAGCACCAAGAAAAAGAAGCATAGAGTGATAGGGAGAGGAGAAACTGTGAACATCCTACCAAATCAGCAAACCAGGACTATTGTGTTTCCATCTCTGTTCAGATGACTCATTCACTAATGTCTAGAATTTTTTAGAGTCTAGATTTTAACGTAACTAAACCCTAAAGAATCAATTCTTCAAATTAAAGGTTAAAAAGATCAATGGGTGTAAGACTAAAATTAAAACCAACAACAATTGATTTTGAACTCATCCTTTCTCAATAACTGGACAATTAATTCCAAACTTTCCATAATGACAGTAATTACCAGACACATACCTGAATGGAGGATGCTCTGTTATGATTTGAGCAGCAAGGACTTGGGCAGTTGCCCTTAAAAAGTGAGCCAGAGGATGACCATATGTGTGTGGAAAAGACCGGCTAATGGTGTGGGAACCAGAGGCATCTGCAGCAGTAGTAGCATCGCCAAATTCTACCCTAACGGTAGTACCCTATCATGAAAAGAATGTAAAGAAAACTAAATGATCTCATTTAATTTAAAAATAAACAGAAAGAAAACAAAACAAAATACAACCAAACCAATCAAGACAACAAATTTGATGCAAAGTCTGTCAGGTAATATTAGTAGGAAATTTCAATAAAAGAATTCTATCAATTTACAGAATGGTTATATATCAGCCATTCTGTCGATTAAATGCAAGTGTAGACCTACTGAAACAATTGCAAGTTAGCGCGACGACCGAGAATACGCAAAAACCTCAGAACTACCACACATGGTGCAAGATTACGCTGATCAAGATACAACTTACTCTCCTGTGAGCGTATCACCCACCCAAAGCAAAAAAATTTAACCAAAAACCATTAGAACAACATCAAAAATCCAAAAAATTTCAAATCAGTAGTCAGAAGCAACTTAACAAGTGATCCACGAAAGGATTAAAATAAGGCAGTAAAACAAGCAATCCAATACTTCGGTTCAGAAAGAAATGTAACATTCCAAGTACGAGTTCTAATCAGATCAAGAGTACTAACTTGGACTATCTAAATGAAACAGACAGAGATTTCGAAAGAAGATTTAGAGTAAAAATATAGATTCGACCAAAAAAAAACCTAGTCGTAACAGATGGAAATCATAAAGACCTGAAGACATGGAGGAATCTCTGGTTCGTAGAGAGCGCGATGCTTTTGCAGATCTGAGAGTTCTCTGGGAATGCCGAAATCCGAGTCCATGGTTGGTACTTCACTTTGCTCTGTTTTCCTCTGTTTCTGTTTCTGTTTGCACTCTCCCGTGTGCGTCGAAGGACAGTTTTATATAGCAATGGCGGTACTAAGCATAGTAATGGCGGTACTAACTAAGCTGCGGAGCTTGTGCGCCACCAGTTTAGCGTCCAACTACCACCAGGTCTGACAAATTTACGACTTGGCAAATTCATTCTATAATGACGGAATTACCACTATCAATTGTGTGGAATCACCGATTGACGGTGCGACGAAATCACGGAAACGACAGATACCAAGTCAAAAGTCACAACCCAAGCTGCACCAGGTGGATCTCAAAGTATGGGTCCCATTACATTAGGGGTGTCAATCAATTGATTTAGATCGGTTTTAATTTGAATTCACAAATTTAGTGTGGGAATGAATGAGTACAAAACATGATTCAATAAGGATGCACTGGTTTGGATTCAATTTCGATTTCTTATTAGTTTGATTCAATTTTATTTTGATTTAAATGTGAATATATTTTAAGAAAATGTGTATTTTTAATGAATTTTTGAATGAGATCGATTTCTTAACGGGTTATATCGATTTGATTTCGATTTTGATCTAGTTTGATATTTTATTGGTTTTAATGTGATCTGATTTAGTTTCGGTGTCATAAAACCCCAATTTGATAATAAGTTCATACCAATTTCGATTGATTTGGTTAGTTTTTAACACCTTTATTTATAAGAAATGACTCACAAGTTGTTTGGGGGTGTCAAATTCCATCCCAAAAATGATCGGATTGGTCAAAACAAGTTGAACAATCAAATCGACGGATCGAATAGACCAATTGACACCCCTAGCCCTAGGCTACAAGCAACCATAACGAGGTGTCTCGTTGTAAAATAATGTTAGCAGAGCAAACGGTTACAGGTTTCTTCACCAAAGTTTCAACGCCCGCTCACGCTGTTTGACTCCAGTGTCATTTAGCTGGGAAAATTGAAATCGTCGTCAAGTCCGCCGTTAAAGTGGTCAATGAAAGTTAGACTATTTTAAGCAATTCTGGTGACTGGACGGATGAAGGATATTTTCGTAATTTGGACTGCGGCCCATAGGCTTACCGACCCAAATCGGCCATGGATCCACCTAACCCACCATATTTTTTCTGTGGGCTTTGGCCTTTTTGTTCTGCTCGGCTCGGCTTCGCTTCTGGGGCTGAAGCCACTACATCGAATGCATACAATTAACTCCCAATCCAACGGCTCGGAGCTTTGCATTATTTTAATCAACTTGTAGAGGAGGGGTTTTAACTTTTAACACATCAGGACCCTTAACCCTGTGGCAGTTTACCATACACTCCTCTGTCTCCAACATTTTGTAGCTGGCTAGGAATGGGCTGACTCGTCATTTCCACTCACTCACTGATGGCTACCGTAGCAACCACTCAGCCACCCACCATGCATCTACCACCTAACTGTTTCTGAAGATTTTAAAATAAGGATACTAAAGTCCAGCTTGAGAATAGAAACCATAAAATGATGCCACATCCCATGGATGGTGGGGTGGTTACCCTCCGGGGAGAGTCAACCCAATTCTTGCACATATGTATAGTATTGGATATCTGGCCTTTTTATTTTTAGGAATATCTTTTGAGGTACCCCAAATGACAAAAGATGGGACATGCGTCGAGTGCTGATACATATAAATTTTCATGCAAGAGGATAGGGTATCTTCATCTTTCATGGACCAAATAAGATACTAGGGATATTACATATGAAATGTTACAACTACGTAATATATATAAAAAGGATATAGACTTCCCATGACAATATAGTGGAAAATCACACCAATATGAGGGTGAGAGATGTATTTATTCAGTTAGAAAGTTCACATTTTGCCTGAAGCGAGTCAATGTGGGCTTCATGAATCATTATATTAGTGGAAATGAAAAAAAATCCCCACTCTCGCATTGTAAAGAATCCAAAAGATTATCATGAAGCATCTTTTTTTTTATTATTGAAAAAAAAAATAGATATTCTCTCTCTTTTGGTGTGGGGGAGGGATAGAATACCAAATTTCCACTTGAGTAGAGCCTTCATTTTTTATCTAATATGACTGGTTGTTGGGACCAGAAGGAAAACTTTTCCCTTTTGTTTGCTAGCGAAACAAATAATTAATAGTCTCCACATTAAAAAAGATATTAAAAATTTACAAAAAATTAAAAAATAATTAATTACATCACTCACAGATAAGCTAGCTCAAATCAAATGGCACAAACTAAGTACATAAATGTATTAAAAGCGATATTTTAATAGAACCTAGTAACCCCTTGTTCTAATTGACCTACTATGTTGTTTCACTTGTTTGGATATGGCTTAACTATTTAATCATCCAAAGTTTTTCATTATAAAATTCCCTAGAGTATTTTATGTATGATTAGTGAAAAAGCCAAGGAATCCACCAACTCTCGGTGATGCAATGTTGATAAGGCTTCCGGAAGAATCAATAAACATGGGCGAGTTGGTGGAGTGAATGTCAATACATAAAATATAGATACAACTTGTGTGTATGGATATATATGGAAGGATATTTAATTGAATTTGAAAATAATAATGATCTTAAATTTGTGGGCGTTTTCATTAATGGTGAAAGAAAATTTTCTCCATGCCCTATTCATTGCTTCTCTTATCATTCTTGAACTTTACCTGCATTGTTCTTAAATAGTAGGTTATCTACTGATTGGAGTATATACTCATTCATTGGCTCTCTCTCTCTCTCTCTCTCTCTCTCTCTCTCTCTCTCTCTCTCTCTCTCATAAACAAATCGGATGGTAGTCTCAATCTCTTGGTAAGCTTGCAAAGATGAGCTCAAGTTAAGGATTAAAAAGTCAGATAGTAATCATTGAAATCCGTCGATTTTAATTAAAATCAACTGATCTTAAATCTAATTATGCCTTATTTTCAGAATTTTTTTTTTTAAATTGGCCATGAATGTATTCAGATCTTCAATTTTTTTTTATCGTAATTAATAAAATAGGAAAAAAATCAATGAAACTTATCTCATGTAACTAGATCTATATGACTTTGAATAAAAAAATCCCAAAAGATCAAAGATCTATGAAAACCTATACTTCTTCTCGATTTCATTTACTAGGGTTTCGTTGGTTTTCGATCGGATTTGGATAAAAATCAATGGAGGCCAATCTCATGTCCAATTTAACCTTGGTTCAACTGTCAATGTTTTTTGAATGGAAGGTTCCACCTAATGGAAGATGGAATCTCAACATGGTAACAGCTAAGGTGACCAAGACCCTCTACTTTGGTGATTGGCCCGGTTAAAGCATAGATACCAAACTCATATATATACTCTTATGTAGACAATAGCCAACAAAACCAAGCCTGTTCTTTTCCAGAACTGGTAGTGTGGATGAGCTTGACCTTGATGTGTTGCCCTCATCCATGTCAAGGCTTAACTGAGGTGGAAAAAGTAAGATCACGCCAAGTCCAAAAGAATGCTCAAGCAGTATTAATCATTCATGCTGGATCTCTCTCTCTCTATCTCTATACAAGTGGGTGGTCTTACCAAATGTAGTCGGTGAGGACTCAAGTTGACCAATCATATATTCATATGGATTGGTTGCTATACAAATCCTTGTTTACTGATGGTTTTGGAATTCTGTCCTATTTCCCGATATTTGATTGTAGAAACACAACCCTAAAATGATGCAGAAAATAAATTTGATTGTAGAAACACAACCCTAAAACGATGCATAAAATAATGAAAAAATAAGAACAAACAATGCACACAGGTTTATGAGGTTTGACAAAATTGCCTACGTCCTCAGTGAGATGAGATCCTACTTCGCTATCAATGAAGAATAGGATTACAACACTTGTCCTCACACCTCTTAGAATTTCTTGCATTACAGAGAAAGAAACCCTCGATACAAATATACGGCGGAAAACCCATAATCCGAAAAGTACAAAATTACCCTCAAATATAAAATTCGAGCGGGACCTCCGTCCTTCCTATCGAGGCGCCTGCACCAATACTCCCTGGATTAAACTGTAACAGAATATAAGACACCGTACACCAACATTGATTTCTTGAGATCTTAGGAGTAATAGAGCTATTGTCTCTACATGGTTTGTTCAAGTCCTTGAAGCCTTCATATATGTGAAGAGTTATCTCCACTTAATACTTTAATGTTATAGGTATGATCCTCCAACATTGAATTAGAGCCCAAGTTCGTTTGTTGTCATTCTAAATTGTTTGTCCATATGTACAGTCAAGTATGCCTAAGCTACACCTGAGAGAGAGAGTGTTGAGATGTTGAGATTATAAACAGTCCCACATTGGTCTGTTTTGATCCTTGGTGCTTTCATATACTTAAGCAGGAGCTATCCAAACTTAATACCTTTCGGGTTTTGTGTTAGACCAACAATCTGTCTACCTTTTTTTTCGCCGGGGAGTGTGTGTGAGACACTATCTGGTATCACATAGAAAATTACCCAACAACATGAGATGTTCATCCATTACTGATTTTTGCTCATTGTTGGACAATGAGAAATATGGACATGAGAATCAAAGAAAAAAGAAAGAAATATGGCCATGAGAGATCTATCAACATGAGTCATATTAAACTGGAAAATTTGTCCTTTAATGGCAGTAAAATCTTCCAGATGGAAGCTTATTTATCACTTAATTTCACGAACATTGTCGTAAGTTTCAGCTCACATCTAGCTACAAGGGAACATGAAGCTTTGGAAAATGGATGATGTCCTCTGTCTGGATAAATCACAGTTTAGATGCAGCAAAATTGGGAAAACACATTATCCCTATCTTATATTTCATGCTCCATACCTATGTTTCCTTTATTTGTTGTTACCTGTAATACTCTGTTTTCAAGTATTGCAATTCTCTCCATGACTGTGCCTTTGAAATGGACTTCTTCAAGTGCAGAAGATAGAGGCTTGCATTGTTTGTCTGGCATTTTGGATAGAATAAGAGAAGAAAGACTCCTTGGCATTTTAATCTCTTCCCCATCTGTCTACTTTTTTATGACACTGAACTGAACGATAAACATGATCCATCCATAATGAGAACTGGAGTGAAATGACATGATATAATTTTAAGGTGAAAATTTTGTTGCAGCAGTGGAGAAGGAAGAGTCCCCTATCCATTGGTGATTTGACCTTGAGCTTAGACTCGTGTCATAAAAAACTACCAACCCTAATCGTATATGGTAAAAAACATCCTTTTCTAATTCAATTAGATGGCAATGGTAGTTGGTGAGGGATTCCTCCTTCACCATGAGTGAAAGAAAACTCGATCCTAATTCAAAATTATTAAGGTTGTACCTTTGAAGTATAGCGGTAAAACTTGAATTTAAGTCATGAAGACAGACAAACCTATTATATTAACTTGTGAATGAAGTAAGACCATGGTTTCAAATATCAAGATTGACTATATCGGCAGATCTGTATCGGTATCGACCTATACCTGGCATATCATATTGGTGGAACGGTTCTTATTAAGGGAAAATTTGTTCAAAAATGATTTTTTCTTTTTAATTAAAATGGGGGCAACACTGTCCCATACATCCAATATGTATGGGTATTGGATATATGGGCATTAATATCAGTATCAGCCAAGACCAATACCAAGGGGAAAATGGTAATCCATTTATTGCAAATAGAGTATATAGTCTTGGTTTATAGGGTCAATTTCCACACCATATATATTTTTTCTTTGGGTGAATAATTAAATATATTAAAACGCAAAGAAAAGAAAGAAAAGAAAATTACAAGGCTAAGGCTCACATTGTGATCTTCCAAAAGACATCAAATTTTCCACTCTGATGAGTGAAGAAAATAAGGGGCAAATCAAATACGATGACTCCTCTCCCTACGCAAAGCAGAGATTTGAGTGTCTTCCCAATGAAGCTCCTCCTCTTCCTCCTCCGTATGGTTCAACTCAGGATCATCCACTTCAGAGGGATCAACTAAGGAGGTTGCATGCCAATCTAAAATATGAATGAATGAATTGCCTCATCTGACTCCAATCTAACTCCACACGGAATGGAGTAATCATCCACATTTGCAATCCGAGTTTCAATATCATCTTTTAATAACATGCAGGATTTGAGGGGATTTCTGATGAGAGACAGATTCATGACAATGCAAGCCTAACTAGAGCTTAGTAATTTTATGAAATGGAGATGTACTAATCGTAGAAAGTCTTGCTTATTAGTTCAATTGGGCCATCATAGTTTCACTGAAAACATCCATAAGTAGCATGGTGAAGTACTTCAACAGTAACAATTCTTCCACAGTTCAGACACTAAGCACCATTTGGAAGCGTTCTCATGGAGAAATCAATGGTTTACCTGTGCCAATTAAACTTCCAAACTTCCAAGTTTCCAAGTTAATGAATCTAGCTTATCAGGTACTAGAAATTGTGTCATTTCCAAATGCCAATTTCAGTCCAATGCATCCCATCTCAGAAATGAAAGCACAACCAGAGAATTAAGAATTTCCTAAATCAAATAATTTGAAAGTTTTATGAACAAAGTAATGGACTGGAAAGATTCTACAACTACCAGAAATGGTTTCCCTAAGGGTGGGAGGTGGACGAATCAACAAATCACTGGTACTAAAACAGCAAGAGAAACAGGGTCTGCTTTCATCTTTGTCCGTGAGGCTTTGCATCGATTACTCTTAAAGAAGACTCGCAACATCCCTAAACTCAATCTCTCATTTCCTGTTGCCCTTAGAGCCAATCTCTCCTGAATTTGATTGTTCCTGCTTTCTTCTCTTGGTGTGTGGTCTCCCAGATTCGAGTGGAGCAGTGTGGGCAGAGAGAACAGGCACATGATGCACAGGAACCAAAGCAGGGAACCCAACAGCAGGGATTCTGCCGAACACCCAAATTCAACAACATTGAGGTTATTAATGAACGAGAAAATTGAAAACCTCTGTCAAGCTAAAAACTAGAGTGATATTGAGACTAACAGAATGGGAAGGATGGAGAGGAGGGTTGGAGGATTTAAGTTTCATACCCAAGAAGAGTACGGCAGACTCCTGCTTGGCCATGGCACCAGAAACCTTGTTCTGCAAGCTAATGTGGAGAGCCTGATTCTCTACAATGTAGCATTGTAGCAAGCGCTCCAGTCTCCTGCACTCCCCTTCAAGGTATCTGTTCTTCAATTCCAGATCCCTTACATACATCTTTTTCCTTTCTCTTGATCTCACGGCAAAATCTCTATTTCTCAGCTGCCTGAAGGTAGAAAATCCCAAAGAAATTCATGGGGTTCAAACTATTACACCCACAATCAGCATTCAAGTTTTTTTCTTTCCTCAAAAATTTAAAGCTTCGAATTGCAGATGATGATTATAATTGAACCTACAAGGATATCAACTAGTATAAAGAAAATAAAGGGAACGGAACAAAATCAACACAACCAAATAAAAGAAATTCTGGAGCTATTCTTGATCTCAAAGAAAACCCCTCGATCCCATGGATCGTGATCACACACTTCGGAAGAAACACTATTATGTAATACTCAACTGTTAGGGAAACTAAGGACTAATTACTACCTTTCGCGTCTCTTGCTCATTGGATCATCCTCTTCCCCGTCCTTCACAGCGGAAACATTGCCCTTCTTTTGGTTATCATCGGATACATTGGTTTCTGGAGTCGAACTATCCTCATCTGGAATCCGTGCTTGACAAGATTGATCAGGAGACGCATGGAGGATATCGGAGAAGAAATCCAGACAAAACTCCTCCTGATTCTCAACGCAGGATTCCTTATCGTCCTTCATCAGCACTCTTCCAGCTCGTCTGTCCACGATGAAACACTATATGGGGAAGGATTCGAGTTCTCTTGAACTATATCTCCAACCGATGGGTCAGTGACGAAGGGGAGGTCATCCAAGAACAGACTCATATCTTCTGGAATGTTTTTGAACAGGGAATCAAGATCTATTTGACTGAAAGAGTCGTCTGCTTGAATCTCTCCATCAGCCATAGAGAAACGTGGATCTGGTCTAGAGTTCAACGACACGATTTGGATTTTGGAGTATTAACTGAGTTTGGAGAGGGAGAGATTGGGACGCAGAGTCTGCAACACCGAAACCACACGTTACTATCGTTTTTTTGGAATTTAAAGCGGGAAGAGGAGAGTAGCGTTTTATCGGTAACAGGAGCTTTTCGCGGTTTTTCCGTCATTGGACCAATAGAAACGAGTTTTAGGATATATGGCCCAATCAAATAATTTCTTCAGCCATTAGGTCGGTTCAAGTTGAGTCCAATCCAGATCTTGTTTCTACTTCGGTTCCGATCCAAGTTGGGAGTCGGGAGTTGGGACATATTAGCCGCCGAACGACCTTCCTTTCTGCCCTGGAAGAGTGAACCAATCTAGATCTTAGATGAGTTTGGTGTCAATTTGGGACCAAAACTGATACCAAATGTTTAAAATCATACCAAATCAAACTGTACCAAATTAGCTATTCCAAAACCGAATCAAGTATCCACGTGTACTGTAATTATATATTATAGTGAGCTTTGTCCAATCTCTCTTGTTTTCCTTTGTTTAGTGTTTTGTTGCCCTCTCTTGTTAGCGGAGGGCCCTTGCACAAAGGAAAAAACAATCTATTATATATGTATCTTATAATATATAGACATATGATTTATGACACCCTAAAAAACCATACGAAACCAAATCGAACATAACCATATAAAACCATATCAAAACCAAATCGATTCTACATAATTAACCATATAAAACCATATCAAAACCAAATCGATTCTACATAATTTCTATATTGAAAAAATGCATTCGATTAGAGTTTTGGTTGTCTCCTACACTAAACTGAAACCTTACCAATTGACACCCTGTAATGTCAACCATCAATTTTAACCCATTTTTCAATGTTAGGGTTAACCATTAATTTAACCCATTTTCCAGTGTTAGGGTTAGGCAATCCTTACTAGCTTTATATTTGAGTTGGTTTGGCCTGCCAGTTTCGCAATACTCAGTGGAGTAACTGAAGATTGATCACTTGATCAGCTCCTCAAATGCATGGGTGCATTATGATTTGCATCATCCTTGCTTTCCAAGAAGTGTGACTATAAGCCCATGTTGACTCCTCTATGAATCCATTCTTGGCCCCTATGTGGGTCTAGTTTACCATATAATGACCATGTTTGATTGTAAGGGAACTAAAGGGAAGGAAAGTGAAATTTTCATACTTAAAATATAATATACCATGTGACTTTAACATTTCATATTTGGTTATAAAATCTCACTTTACTTTGCATCCAAAACCCTTTGCTTTAATATGTAAAATAAAAATTACATGCAAAATATATAATTACTAAATATAGTTAAAAAATTAAGTAATTTATACAATCATATGAGGCAATGATTATAAACATTTTTTTTTAAGTATGAAAATTTCAATTCATTTCCTTTTACATTCCCATTGCAACCAAATGGAACCATAATAAATAGGCTCAACCATGAAAAAATATATTGTTCCTTGCTTGCACAACACCAACACCGTCTTCAAACATAGAGGGCATAACCAATTTCTCCATTATTGGTGAAACTACTCTCATCTGAATCACATAAATCCTTACAATACGATTGTAGGCAATTATATCTTCATTCTAGTTATTGTGTTTTGTGAACCCGAGTGCCATATTCTTCCCCAATTTCTTAAGCTGGAAGAGTAAAAGAACTCTTTTAGTCCGGTCAACAATTTTTTTTTGATAGAAGAGAACATATTTTTTTACAAGGATGTTGAATAAATTGTCCCCCACTGTGGTCAACAATTTATTCAACATCCTTGTAAAAGAAATAGATCACAATAGAATGTTAGGGCAAAGAAATAGATCACAACAGAATGTTTGGGCGATCCTTATCTGTATCAGGCCCCGTCAATAACAATATCCCTTATAGCATACCAATACATAGAACCATGGGAACCAGATCCCCAAGAGTCTCAAGAGCTAAGCCTAATAGGTAGCAAAGAGGATACTTGGTTTGCCAGAACACCATGCATCAGTGCATCCTCTTCCTGGGATCTGGAGCTAGAAATCTGATTATATCATCTCACCAGGCAGACAATGATAGATAATCCTGTAACCCTGGTCTCTGCTGCAAAATAACAAGTGCTCCTGTAAACAGTAACTACAATATATGTCTAAACCCAAAAACAAGAGTCCTAATCCCAGATCCTGAAAACATTCTCACTGAACAGACTTGATCATCGCTGGTGCCTGTATTCTAGACAAACCCTAATCTTCAACTCCCTAGCATCAGCAACATTTTTCCACTGGTAGGGCTTGTATTCCTATCCAAAACCCAATCTTCACCTCCCAAGCATGACCAGCATTTTTCCAGAGTAGGATCTAAGAACCGCTGTAAATGACTCACCCTGGCAGATCATTTAGTTAGAAGTCCAATGCAATAGGACGATTGAACCGCCATATCTTTCTCAATTGCCTATGTAAGAGAAATAGAATACAATCTGTACAAATTGACTAGAGAGCATCCACCGGCGGAAATCGATATTCTTCTGCTGAAAAATGAAACACTGCTGACATAAGTAACACTGGTTTAACGATTTAACGATTTATACCAAAGGGTCCTATTACCTTCCATCAGGATTCAGGACTCGAGGGTCAGGAATGGTACAAGTTGCACCAAAACTATGGTAAATTCTGAGAATTTCAAAGGGAAATTGCAAAGAGGTCTTAACTCAAGAAGAGGAATCTCTTCAGAGAGCGAGGCACTCAAAACAGTCTTTAACATTTTGACTCATCTAAGAATTTTTCCATCATTGCTTTGCCTGACAAAAACAAAATCACTCAGGGTATTAAGCCAGACATAACGCTGCAACTCCATACTCCAGTCAAGTTGCAATGTTGAGTTAAACTACATGAAAATTTCATTGAAAATTTGCAATCTAAATTTTTGAAAGCAATCTGCACAGAATCAACTTCAAAAGAAAAAAAATAATAATAATAAAAGAAGTAAAATAAAATAAAATTCATTATAGAACAAACCTATCAACTCTAAGCACGAAAGGATGTGTAATAAAACAAGAGGGGGTGTCACTATGCAAAGATCTAAAAAATTCATTCACTAAGTTAATAATGAGTGTAATCAAGATTCCCTATATTCAAGGGTTACTGAGTCTCATACATGGAAACCTCATAAATCGTAAACCACATGGTGAAACCTTTTGGATTTTACCAAATGTGGGTCTCAAATCAATTATTTACTTCTATGGAGAAAGAGTAACTCAACATTGATCCAACAGACCATGCTACTTAAGGGAATCAGATACATGAAGCTTGATGAGTATTAAAAGGCAGAAGAAATCAGGGTTTTAAGATGCTTCAAAATTGCCAGGCAGATATAATACTGGAATCTATCTAACAAGTGCATTGTTAGGTACAAGTGAGTTCAGTGGCACCCCAATTAACTAAGGAGGTGTGGGAGCCCATTTGCAGACTACTGTAGTTTTCTTTCTCAAAGATCAGATAACCACCATAATAATTGTCAAAAAGGGGGGCGGGGGGCGGATAAAGAAAGAACAGGATGAAAATGAAGAAAATAAATAAAAATTAATTACTTCAGTGAGAAACTGTAAGGAAATAAAAGATAAAGGTAAAGGGAAAAATAGATGCAGGGGGTAACCAAAAGGGGAAGGGAGAAAGAATAAGAAGGCTCACTGGATGAATAATCCACTTTAAAGAATAACTAAACTCCTCAACGAAAATTTGCCTAGATCTAATATTATAACGTGTACTGATCTTATGTGAAACACCTCAACTAATTGAGGTCAGACTGTAGGAGGTAGTAGGCCAGCCAAGAAAATTAAGCCCGTTCAACTTGGATCAGGGCAGTTTACAATTAAGACAACTCTAACAGCAACTTTGCTCATCCTTCCAAGGATTGAGAACATTAGAACCATAGTAATGATATTGCATGATAAAAAAACGAGACTCCCTACCAAGGTATAACTCGGTAAAGAAATTCAGTAATTTAAAAAGAGGGGGGAGGAGGAAGGGGGGAGGGGGGGTGGGGAGGAATTCAGGGCCAGATTGGTCAGCCTATATTTTGAAGAAACATACAGATAACTGAAAACAAGTCTTGAACATGTGAAAGCATCTGATGCACAACTTGATGTGGATCTGGGTTCCAAATTCAAAATCGAATCACTTATGGGTCCACGAGAATGATTGATAGATCAAATTCAAAGGATGGCAAATCCATAATATCCAAAGCAAAACAGGTCCTTAAGAGTGAACAAATAGTAGATGGGACAAACTGGAATTGAAACATTAAAATAATGGGGGTAATCTGAAAATTAAAGAAGATTAGGGTAAATAGAATTAAAGTTTGGGGGCAAATGTGGATTCAAAGTGTTTTGAATAAGGGTAATTCTGTAAACTAATAAAAGAAGGGGGAATTTGAAAAAATAACTTAACGGTCAATTAAAAGTTAAAACCATAATTAATAGGAGAACCCTTCTTCTTCCTCTCGACAGAACTCCAGGCGGTAGACCAGCAAAGCTTCGAGAGGGAGAACTCACTGGTTTGACCTCAGATTGATTTGAAATTTCTGGGGAAGAGTCGCAGCACAAAGATCTCTCGTTTTCCACAGCCAACAGCTTGGAAGAACAGCCCAGCAGTCAACATAGAAGATCTGAGTCAAGAACTGATGATAGATGTTATTGCAGCCAGTTGCAGGTGTTGGCTCTCACAGCTGTGAAGGATTTCAAAGTACCCTCTCAAAGGTGTGAGTCACCCAAGGATAGGGAATCCACGACCAGAGCTTCAGTCCCAGAAAGTCAAAGGTGAGGGAGATCGATCCACCAGATTAGGGCAGCAACTGTCGCCAGAAACAGAGTTGTTGATAAGAATACTAGAAAAATAACAAGAATGAAGAGGAAGAAATAATGAGGGAGTAGGAGAATGGAAGGGAAGAGATAAGAGGTAAAAACGGAGAGATGCATGCACGGCAGCCATGGTTTCACCCAAACATTCATTCAATCCAAGTCCCATAGTTGGGTGCAATAACACTATTTAAAGACAAAAACAATAACCTAGTTTCCTATTTTGAAATTGAATAAACTTGCACCTAAATCTAAAGATAGAAACAAAATCTCACTCGAATAAAAATAAAAAACAACTCTAATTCAGTTCCTATTGTTTCTAATTCTTAAAAGGAAATAAGTAAAGTAATTAAATCAATCGGCCAACTGCAGCATAACTTCACTATCCAGCTTTTAGCAAAGTTTAAGATGATATCTGAAATGAAAAAAGAAAATGGTAAAGCAGATAAGTTTAGCGAGTGTTTTAAAAAGCCCAGATAACACAAAGGCAGAAGTTATAGTGCAGAAAACACACAAAAAACTATAACATTTCTCATTTTAGCAAAGTTTAAAATAATAAAGTCTGCAAATCACATGACTGACAAGTATTCAGGAGTCAGATGGTCGCTTACAAGTACAATGAGGGAGTTTGAAAACAATGGACTAGGCTGTAGAAGGAAACAAAAGTGAATAATAAATTTCCTAACACTACGAGGCAAGGTGACACAAAGACACTAAGAATTAAATCTGACTATTTACCATCTTACCAGCAAAAAAATTAAAAACTCTTTCAATACAACTACCAAATGGCATATGATATCACAGAGAACCTATCAAGACCCAACAAATGATATTTATGGGAAGATACATACACAGTAGAAAGCAAAGCAGCACCAGGAATTCTTTATGTAACATCCTCCACCAGCACCTAAGTGGCAAGGAAGAGCGATTATTTAATCAATAAATTGGTGTAATTGATAATAAATATAAAATACTGTAAAGGTATATTCAGATATAGCACTATGGTTTTATCTTCTATGGTAAATCTAAACCAGACAAAAGGAATATTCCTCCCCTTCTTGGATATAAGTAAGAATATTATAATATATATACACTAGAATAGATAAATACAATAAGAATGACAGTGACCCTGAGAATCAAATAAGTTTGCCATCACTGACATTAAAACCCGGTCAGACAAATCCTAGGAAACACCAAAGATTGCCTGGTTTCACCTTTATCAATCATGTCCCGATTTCTAACTGGCTCCTTTCATCACTGATGAGCACTATATTATTAAAAAAAATATAGCATTGATCTATTTCCCCCTCTGAAGAAGTGGATCAGACATGCAAACTAGCACCCTGGGACAGTGCTGATAGAGTAAAATCAATAGAAGCTAAATAGGAAGTCCAACAATTTTACAATTGTATTTGTCCAAAGCAGAATCAGGTTTCAGGATCTGATGCCATTCTCAAAAGTAATAAGTGGGGAGTTGCACAAAATGCCAGGAAGTACCTGATGAAACAAAATGCCAAAAGACCCTTACAACTTCACAAAGTGTGGGAACTGGCATGCATATAAGAAATGGAAACATAAGGTAGGAGATCCCAAACAATATAGAAGAAGTCTACAAAAAGATTAAATCCACCGAGAAACGTGTTTCTAAGGTGTCCCTCAAGTACTTCCAAGGCATCTGGAATCTAAGAAATTTGAAATGTAAAATGTTTGAAAAAAAAATAACAGCAATATGAGAAATACTTATCCAAGAAGTGACAGGGCACCAAGTAGAATGGAGAGAGCCAAAGATCTAACCATCCCTCTTCTTCTGAACTATTTACTGACACTTCGAAGGAGGATTTACATATATATATATATATATATCTTATATTAGCTAAAGAAACAGAGCATGTAATTGTTTTTAGCATTATTCTAGAAAACAGTCCTAGGGACACAGACTGAGTAATGTCCCAACATTAACACTTGAGATGTGTTACCAAAGAAAACTTCCATGTTAACATTATCTTTTGGCTATGTTTGGTAGCCAAGAAAAGAAAAAATTCAAAAAAAATTGAATTTGAGGAGAGAGATAGGCACATAAATATCATTGTGTAATCATATTTTTTTGTCTTATTATGTTTTTTGTACTATTTTCTTTTCTTGGTTACCAAACATTGCCTTAGTTCCATTTTCATGACATCGTCACAACATTTAATATACTTGAGATAGTTCTACAGAAAACCTCACAGGAACCTAATGGTGATGCTAAGTACCAAAAAAAGAAACAGTATTATGCCAAAGGTGGAAATCCCAAAGAAACAAGGTAACCTTATTACCAACTCTAGAATCTTTCCAGAGCCATGCCCTTGGAGATCTTGCTGAATTTATGCAGGGTATTTTCCCTTGTGTCCTAGAGATCTTTCATGTGATGCTTACAGATATATCTGATTAACAGAACAAAGCCTTATCCCACCTAAATGGGGTAGGCTACACAACCCCATTTTATGTGTCACTACTAAAAGAGAAAAATGATGCATTAAATAATAGAAATCAACGATATGATGCAAAAGCGCAGAAGATGAAATGAACATAAAGCTCTCAAATCTAGCATAAGTATCAAAAAAAAAAAAATGGTTAAAGACATCAAAATATAAGTGGAGTAGTTATCCCCCCCCCCCCCAACCTATTTCTAATAGTGACTCCTAACTCAACCAGACCCTGATCACAGCTGCCTACTCTCATTCAACACCAAAAGGAGACCAGTTTCCTTGAAGGTTCAAGGAGCATAACAAAGACTGCTAGGCATCAAATGATTACCAATTAGCAGAACAATGACAATAAGAGCTCCATGTCCTGTTGACTTCTCTGCAGACAGAAATAGCCACGGAACAACCATCACAACCCAATCACTGCAGATTCTCCTCCCTCTCCCGGTTCCATTGTTCGATCCTTGCTCTCCGTTCTTCACTCCCTTCCCTTATCGGGCTTCTGGTTCGCCTTGGACTCCCATGCCGTCGCCTTCCCCCGTCGTTGTCGAATCTTCCATATCTGTCCCCGCTCCGCCAACCATTCCCATTCCGGTAGTCCCGATCACGGTAGTCCCCATGCCTATCTGATTCCCTACGGTGGTATGGAGGACTCACACTCCTGCTGCGACTACGACTACCTCTTGATCGACGATACCTTCCAAAGAGCTTCCTCCTCAATTCCCTTGAAATCTGCTTCACATGCATGAAATTACAGTATCCCCCTCGATTGCAGCTATTCTCCTCAAATTGCCGGCAAGTAGCTTCACGGAAATCAGTCACTGGGGAAAAATCGACAATGATTGGGCGGCCAGAGTAGAAACGCCCCTGCAGAGCCCGCAAAGCTGCAGCCGCTTGATCTTCCTCCTTGAACTGGACGTAAACGTTACCAACCATATGATCTGCGAGGTTGTCACAGATATTCAAACTCTCTATCTCACCGAATTTGTTGAGCTCCTCAAAGATGTCCTCATAGAAATCCTCAAAGTGTTCCTGAATCTTCCGAGGGTCGATAGGCTGTCCTTGGGGATCAACACCAGGGGTGATCATATCTGGCCGCTGGTACATGTTTGATAGAAGAAGAGTTGGGGAAATGGTGGGCCGATTGTGAAGACGAGAGCATCTATCGCCGTGGCGGCAAGCACCGATTTTGAAATAAAAGGGGCAATTCACTCGGTCCTTTTCAGTGCCGAAGATTGAAGCTAAGTGCTCCGCCATGGAAACAAACAAAAGCGAACAGCAGTCCTAGAGCCCAAGAAATCAGGAATACGAGCTGCTGATCTCAACCTGCTACAACCCAAAATAAAAAAACCTTCTTTGCAGAAATCGGAGAAGCATAAAACGCAACACTACTACTAATTTGCGGAAACCCTAATATTCAGACAGAGAAAATAACCATGATCTATATGTCGATCTAACGAAATTGAAGAACAGATCTGCATAAAACGCTTGAAGAATCACCAAAAAATCCCTCGGATCGTCAAAATATAGTTAAAATAGACATCCAAAATAAACTGACCTAGCTTCGCTCTCATCGAATGGATTGATTTCGGAACCTCAAGAAGGTAAATGAAGGAACCTTCTAGAGGTCTAGGGTTTCGCCATGGAAATGCAGGAGGAAGCACACATGCAGCATTGCGGCAAACAGTCCGATATTGAAGGAGGAGTGATTTTCTGTGAGCATATCGGATCAACTGCTTCCAAATCTCAAATGGGGGCCGTCCTTTCCCGTATCATATCGCATCAACTGCTTCCAACTTCTGGATAACCGTTTGATTATTTTTCCTGCACGGGCCTACGGTCCTCGAGATCCTACAGGTTACATTCGGACGATCTTCCCTGCAGTTCCTGGTGCTTCAGCCGACCTGCACAGAAGAGATGATAGGGGTCAAGATGACAAGGGAGAGCCGGGCTGACCCGACAGGGGACTCTACGATGCCTAAGTCAGATCTTTCACAGCAGATGCTCAAGAGAGTTTTTCTAGTAAAATGAGTGATTGATTCCCTATGATGGAGGCTTATCTTGGTATTTATAGGCTGTTGATGGAGAGATAAGGAGTACATGATTCTGGGGGAGTGGCTCCATGATTCTGGGAATATTTCGGGTTTCAAGTCATATTCTGGGAATATTCTCCATTGATCTCGGAGGTGCAAGTCGTGACAGGGGTGGACGCCTCTGATGACGTGTAGTGGATAGAGTCTTGCCCTCGTGATCAGTGATCATGTCCCTTGAATGTAAGAGTGGATACGTGCACGTTTTTGGGTGCCTTACTTGACTGTGACGAGCCGATGTGACAGGTTGGTCGAGCCAAGGTGACTGGTAGCACTGCCTGATGGAGGGCCAAGGTGACAGCACAGCCTGATAGAGGGCCGAGGTGGCAGCACAGCCTGATAGAGGGCCGAGGTGGCAGCACGGCCTAATTGAGGGTCAAGGTGGCAGCACGGCCTGATGGAGAGCTAAGGTAGTAGCACGGCCTAAGGAGATGTCGAGGTGGCAACACAGTCTGATGAGAGCCCGAGGTAGTAGTACGGCCTATTGGAGGGCCGAGGTGGTAGCACGGCCTGATGGAGGGCCGAGGTGGCAACACGGCCTGATGGAAGGCCGAGGTGGCAGTACGACTTGATGGAGGGCAGAGGTGGTAGCACGGCCTGATGAAGGGCCAAGGTGGCAGGTCAATCTTCTGTTCAGGTTTGCATACATGCTTCAGCTGTACTGAGGAATGGGACATATTTTGCCTCATCAAAACCCAATCAACACATTACCATTTTTTTTCCGATCTTTGGCATCCAGTTTTATTTCACTTATGTTGAAAGAGAATCTCATCGCCATTTAGATCTGACCTTTGTTTAGCCTACTATGTCTTAATCACGAGTGAAGAGTTCAGTCAAAAGATCACATCATTTATGTTGAAAGAAAACTTTCTTATTCATGAATGAATATGATTTTATGTGAATTGAGCTAGGGTACGGTTGATTTTGTTTTCAAAAATATGTTTTTTTGTGTTCAGAAATGGAAAAACACTCTAAAAATCATTTAATTTTTCTGTTTCGTTTCACTTGTTTTTCGAAATAGAAATAGAAATTTATGTTTATTTCTGTGTCTATAAACAAAATTAGACATTTGTTT
>NC_056559.1:5059020-5077028 GCF_013358625.1 Macadamia integrifolia
TTTCTAGAAACAAGTGAGAGGGACAAAAATGGTGAAAACCCCAATACTTTACTCGACCTACCCCAACCCTAATCCATTATTGAAACTTCTTGCTATCCAAAAGCGACGACTCCAACCTAGTTGTGTGAAGCTCACGGTTCCGGACTACCTTCATCCTTTTGAAGTTCATCTCCACGAAGCATACCCGTAATTTCTAACGTCATGCCTTCACTCATGAGTTGCATACCTGCAACAGCGAGTCTTGAACCCGGCTACACTGTTGAAAACGTATCGAGAAACAGAAAAATCAAAAACCTTATTGCAATTCCAAAAATCGTTTCTTAGAAAAAAAAACAATTTTTGTTGTTTCTAGACACAAAAACAGCAGAAAACAAAATCAAACGGACCCTTAGAGTGTTTCAATATGATAAAAAGAATACTCCCGTCGTGTGACCCTTGCGCCAATGCAGGCCAATGAGGGGACATACAAGGACATCACTAGGGATGAGTTTTTTGGGTTTCACAAGGGTGGGGGTATCATTTTACCATCTTTTATGTTTGGACGCAAGGGCAACGCGACCAAGAGCTTTCATCTCCCCTTTCTATATGTATAAAAAATATGGGCTAGAGAACCTTGCCAATCTGGCGTAAGAAACACCAAACCAACAAGCCAATGAGAGGGTGCACGAGAGCATATTCAATGCATATCAAAGGGGGGTAGCAAGGTCTTTCTGCACCTTGTACAATCTGGGTGTTTCCTACGCCAGATTGGCAGGGTTTCTTTTCCCATAAAATATTTTCTAATCTGGAGAACATGGTTCAACATCAGGTATGTGTTAACTTTTTTTTTCCTAATTTTGAATTTGCCATTATGATTTGTGTATTTATTAATAATCCAAATCTCAATATATGTTTGGGCAACTTACTTCCTATACAATGGGGAATGTTTCTCATTCACAACCGATTACTTAATGATAAAGAATTCCAATGAAGCAAGCACTAGGGGTGTCACACCTCGTTCTCACAGAGCCGGACTGGTGACCGAGTTAACTCATGTTAACCCAAAACTTGTTAAGATCATATGATGTAGTAACCACAATACAACATACACTCAACTAAAGAAAGTAAAATATGTATTCTAGCAAAAGTCTTCTTTGTATATACATGTAAATATCCCAATACTCTTGATACCCAAATTGTGTTACATAGTACATTTACATGTGGGTCCGTAGGCATGATATATATACAAAAAATACAATTTAAATATCCAAAACACAAAAGGAATAACATAACAAAGAATAAAAAAAAATCTTGGGTCGGGTATCACTGTTGCTATTCTGCAACACAGCTCTCGCACGGGCACTCAACACTGTACCCAAGATCTTCAGGGTCCCATCAGTCTTCAGCGAAAAATTCTACAGTGGTCCCAACTCTAACTCCTCAACCGAAAAACCTATAAGATCATCTAAAAATGGTGTGTACGTGGGATGAGCTCACTAGCCTAGTAAGTGAAAAGAAGGCCAAGCAAGTATTCACAATACAAATGAACCTATACGCATGCAAAGTCCATTTTTATTATCCTAAATCACCTGGCAATATTATTAAGTCATAGATTATGTGCTACTTACAACCACAGTGCGCGTATGCCCTGGGTACGAGTCGCGGACCCCATCATGCAATACGCCTAGGTTGTCGGAGAAAGCCAACAATGGGTACTCAAAAAAATAAATTACTACTCCTCAGCGAAATTAAAGTAAGTTGGGCATTGCTCTGTATTAAAGTATATGCAGTACGATTGGCTCTCTAATTATATCACTAAAGTTGCTAATTGTCATAGTGATCAGCCAGACGTACTTCTAACCGCCACTGTTGGTACACAACCTCGAGCTTCCCCCAGTGATATACCCAACACCTAAACCTCTGCGGGAAAGGATCGTAGCACAGGGAAATGTCATTCCTAACCGCATACTTCTATATGAGACAGTACGACTGCATAGTACCACCGCGTCCTATTCCATGGGCCATCAATGCATTTGTTTCCAAGCTGACTACGACATCTAATCTAACAATACATCATGTTCAGTAATTGAAATCATTCATCTCATAATTCATAGCAAGAAATAAGCATTTAATAATTAAAGTTACAGCATAACAAACTATAAACTAATTTCATAATACACAAGACAATGCATGCAAATGGCATTCGTGGATGGTTAGTCTACATACAGTAATAAAGTGATGACATGGCTAGTTTACAACAATAATGGAATGATGCAAAAACACTCCAAAAATAAAGTCAATGTCCTCTCCCCACTTATCTAGATATGTACAATGTTCACCCTAGGTACGAAGGAGATCCGGCATGTGGTGACGAGAGGCTCTAGTAAAACCTATCATAAAAAGGTTGAGTTTAGTATATCTCTACTTTAGGATAATAACCAACAAAGTACGATGATCTCAACATGTTTAAAATCACTGTAGGAGGTTGCCCGACAAATTTGGGCCTTATCGAAGCCCGATAGGCCTCACTGGTAGGTCAACCGACGAGTGCCATGCCCGTCAGTTGGCCCAAGGGCTTTGTCCAAACTGGTCAGGCCAAAAGCCCAGTTGTGACTGGGGGGCCCCGACTGGTGGGTCCAACACCTACCAGTGCCACCCACTGGTCTACATCGGGTTTTTGCTATTCACTTCCACTTTTCATCCCATATTGGGGAAACTTCGAGGGGTCAATTTGATCGCATTTTTCACACATCTAAGGTCCCATGATGTGATTCCGACCTAGATCTAGGATTGATTCAAGGGTTTAAGTGCGGATCATACCTATTTGAGTAAAAACACCTTCAAAACTCCAAATCTCTTCTTCAACTCGAGAAATCATCAAATGCTCTTCAAATCTTGTGATTTCTTCATCTAAATCTTCAAAATCAACATGTAGGACTTTCATTAAACCTTAGATTCATCTTCTCAAGTGGAATTAACAAGATCTAAAGGGTTTATACCCAAATCAAAAGGGTTTCACTTAGGGCTTCTTGAGGGTTTAGGAAATATAACCTTTACTCACCTCAAATCGTAGATCGCAAGACGAGGATCACTTTTTCGACGTCGAAATGGAAAGATCTAACCTCGGCATTGCACCATGAGCATTTCTTCTTCTTTATTCGTTCTTCTTCCCTTTTCTTTCTTTCTCTTCTCTCTCTTCTTTACTCTTCTCACCCGCCTTCTAAAGCATTAAATGAGGAAAAAGAAAAGTCATAATGGTATTTATACGTAGGTCAAAATATCTATTGACCAAATTGGCAGGTTACACTGGTGGGTTCGACCCACCCATGACCACTCTCCAGTCGGCCAAAACTTAGCTAAATAATTGGGATTTTGACGGTAATCGGCTCCCGACATGTATTTCACTCCCGGTATATGATTTAAAATACATACTCATCATAAAATACAACTATGTACATTTATTGTCCGTACTTAGCCTTATAATACGTGCAAGTGCACGGCTTGGTCATGCAGACTTCACTAGGCATTGGTTCAAACTCATCTGGCCAACCCAAGTTTAGAGTCACCCTTGCTATCATATTCCATAGGATACCCATCTCAACTTGTTCGGGTTCAGACCCTGCACGACCCAACTGAACCAATCGGGTGACTAAACCGGGTTCAGAAAGTAGGGTATCTCAAGGGGCTTCCTCTTTGGAGTTCAACAAGCACAAGTGAATGGCTAGAGCATAAACAAGGTGTGGAGGAAATTTTAAAGATCTTAAAACCCTATATGTTTTTTTACCTAACAATCACCTCATGGCATTAGAGTGTAGTCCCCATTTTTCTTGACATTTGCAACACCATTCCTACCCTCTCTTTTCTACTCAGGCCTAGGAATGAAGTGGATGTTTTTTTTATCAACTTAACATACAATGCCCATAATTAAAAAAAATCTAATATGTCTATTTGTAACCTTGAAGACGATGTTTTTATTTTCCTTCTTTAATTGCATTTCTTCTTATTCCATTAAAAAAAAGTTACCTCTATAATTTGGATTATTATTGTAAATTCAAAATTTAATATGGCAAGCATCATGGTAAAATCTAATAAAACCATTACTTAAACTCTTTAATAAGTCCCTTTCAAAGTGCTTTTATTCCCTCTCGTGCAATATTTGATAATGTATATGTTGCACATGAGTTACTTCATCAAATGAAATCTTCTAAAAGCAAATCTAGTTTTATGGCTTTGAAATTGGACTTAAGTAAGGCTTATGACAAGGTAGAATGGATTTTTCTAGAGCATGTTTTGCTGAAATTTGGTTTTCACCCTACTTGGGTGAATTGGGTAATGTAGTGTGTATCCACCATCTCTTTCCATGTCAAATTAAATGGTTCTCTTTTAGAACCCAATCACTGCCCATAGGATCTTCGTCAAGGATGCCCCCTCAGCCCTAATCTTTTCATCCTTTGCCAAGAAGCTTTTTCTTCTTAATTTTTAAAACGCTGAGCAGATATCTTGGCATAATTTCTGATATTAGGATAGGTAGGAATGGGCTTCCTATTTCTCACCTACTTTTTGCCAATGATTGTCTTATATTTTCAAGGCTGGAAAAAATGAGTGTGAAACCATTAAACAACTTATTGGGAACCACTATTTAGTGTCTGGCCAATCTCTCAATATGAGCAAATCCAATATGTGGTTTAGCCCTCATACCTCTCTTGCTATCCAAAGAGAAGTTTCTGCTCTTTCTGGTTTTCAAGTATGAATACTTGGGGCCCGTTTGATAACGTTTCAAGAAATGTGTTTCTGTTGTTTCTGTTACCAGAAACAACAGAAACGAAGTAAAAAGCATTTGATAAAACTATTCCATTTCACTTATTTTCAGAAATAGAAATAGAAATTTTTACTTATTTATGATTCAAGAAACGACCCAGGCGAAACAAGTTGATGTTTCTAGAAATGACTTGTGGTCATTCTTTCATTGGTTACTATCGACTTCTAAAAACATGACTTATCAAACACCTTCAATTCCATTTCTGTTTCTAGAAACGGAAATTTATGTTTATGCCTTTTCTTGAAACGTAAACGGCAGAAACGTTATCAAACGGGCCCTTGGTTTTCCCACTAAATTTGGTCGTTCTAAAAAAGCTATGTTCTCTTACATTGTTGAAAGAGTCCAATCGAAGTTATCGGGGTGGAAAGGTAATCTCTTAACTGCTGCTGGTAAGGAGATCTTAATAAAATCAGTTGCCTCTGCTCTTGCCACATATTCCATGTCTATCTTTCTCCTCCCTTCAGGGTTGTGCAAAGACTTATTTAAAATCCTTAGACACTTTTCGTGGAAAGACAATAAGGGAAAGGGTGTGTTTTGGGTAAGTTGGGAGAAATTATGTAGAAGCAAGAAGGATGGGGATCTTGGTTTTAGAAATTTTAATTCCTTCAACCGTGCTCTCTTAGCTAGACAGTGTTGGAGGCTCCTTCATAATGAAAATGCTCTTTGGGTCTCCGTTTTGAAAAAGAAATATTTTCCCAACACCTCCTTTCTGGAGGCAACTTTGAAAAGTAATTGCTCTTGGGGTTGGAGAAGCCTCTTGGCTGGTAGGGATGTTCTCCTTAAAGGGTTGTGTAGAGGTATCGGTAATGGGCTTTCTACTTCCATTTTCAAGGATCAATGGATTCCTTTAATTCCAGGTGGCTGCATTATTAGTATTTCATCTCACCCATCTGTGACTTTAGTTTCTGATCTTATTTTACAGCCTCACAAACAATGGAATCTCCCTCTTATTCAATCTTTATTTTCTCCTACTGAGGTAGCTTCCATTACTCTGATTCCTCTCAGTGTATCTGACAAGGAAGACTTTGGGAGATGGATTTTCACGAATTCTGGTCTGTTTACAGTTCGGTCGGCTTATTTTGGGTCTCTCTCTTTTCCAAGCCCTTCTTCATCAACATCTGACCCTTTTTGGAGGTTTATTTGGAATTTGCCTTTAATCCCAAAGGTCATACTATTTGTTTGGAGGTGTAGTGTGAACTTTATTGCTGTAAGGCAATTGCTTAAGAAGAGAAATCTGTGTTCTTATGCTCTTTGTCCTGTTTGTGCTGTGGAAGAGGAGCCTATTTCACATGTTTTGTTTCAATGTCCATTTGCATCTCCTTGAGGTTTAATACCCAGGATTTCCATGGTAGGGAATTTAAAGATTGGTTAAACTTCATTTTTGTTATATACAAAGATGTTCCTTGCATGAAGGATTTTCATTTGATATGGTTTTCTATTATTTGGCAGGTTTGGAAATCTCGCAAGAGGATGGTCTATAATTCAATGGACCCCGATCTTGCTAGCATTGTGGCATGTATTTCTGCATCTATTCATGAGGGTCACATTTGTTGGGCTGCTGGAAATTCAAGTTCTGTACCTGTTGTTCCTGTTCTTCAGTCTTTGAATGCTCCAGTTATCCACTTTGTTATTTCTTCTGATGGTGCTTGGCGTGCTTCGAAAAAGCTGGGAGGTCGAGGAGTGGTGATCAGATCCCACTTGGGATCCTTTATTGCTACTAAATGCAAGCCTGGACCAAGCTTTTCTGCAACTTGTATGGAAGTTGAGGCTCTTGGCGATGGAATTCTACTTGCCCATGCTTTGTCACTATCTGTAATTAGAGGCTTATCTTGTGTTTCTTCGTCCCTTGATTGGGCTACTAGGTTTATTGTTGAGGATATTCTTTCTCTGGTATCTTCTTTTAGCTTCGCTTCCTTTCGTTTGTTCCTAGGCAAAACAATAGGGAGGCGCATGTCCTAGCTTGTGGTGCTTCTATCTTGGGAGTTTCCCAGACTTGGATTTCTGATCCTCCTTTTTGTCTTGTAAAGCTTCCTTACGGGAGGAATTTCTCCTCTCTTGACTTTCTCTAATAAATTGGTTCTTTCGATCAAAAAAAAAAAAAAACCATTACAACTCAAAAAGATTTCCACTTAAAGTTCGACTTGACCCAAAAATAATGATAATAATAATAATAATAAGGTTCGACCATAATTTTTAATATTTTTAGTGACCGTTAAATTAGCATCTTAAATCATGCCACATACAATGGTACAACCTGATCAAAAAATTGTAAAAAATTACATTTGGAAAAATACAATCCAATCAGTATTTCATCATTTCTAGACATTTGCTTTTGGATCATAATCATTCATTTAATATTTCTAATAATGATAAATATGACAATAAACCTAATATCTCAATCATACAATCACATCTTTACCAGAAAAAAATGTAATTGATATCCCATCCGGTCCTATGGAAATCGGACCAATCGAATTGGCCTATACGGATCGGATCAGATTCAGATCAGAATCAACAGCGATCGATCTGGTCGATTCTCGCAGATCCTGTTTCATTCTCAGCCGATTCCATCTGATCCGAATCAGCACTGACCGATTCATCAAACCCTTGGTATCTCGCTGGAGTGGCTGAAGCTGAGCCCCACCGAACCGATGTGGTCGGTGAGAAAGAGTACTTTTTCTCATCCTTTTCTAGACCAGAGTCACCAGACCAAAGTCATTATCTTCGTTCTTCTCTTTTCTCCTAAATCCCCAACCCAAATCCCAGAGGAGTAGAAGACAATTTAGAGTTTCTTTCTTTTTTGTTCTGAATCTCTCTTTCGTATTTAGCACGAGATCGTCAGAAACAACGATCGATCTATAAGGATTTCAATCTTCCGTTGAATCATTTTGTCTAAAAACTCACTCGGATCGTCGTGTTTTTTTTGTTTTTTTGTTCTCTGAGATGGCATCTTTCACGACTCCGAGAGTTTTCTCGCCGGCAACTGGAGATCTGGTGCCATCTTCTTTCTATAATTGCAATAAGGTTTCTTATTCTTACTCGGTTGGCGTTGTTCCTGGTGCACGAAGTCGAAAGAAGGTGATGCAAGCAATGGCGGTGGCGAAGTTCAAAGGGACATGGATGAGAGAGATGCAGTTGGCGGAGATGATAGAGAAGAAAGTAGTGGAAGCGAAGGAGGTGTGCGAGGGAAACGAAGCGTCGGACGAGTGCAAGGTGGCTTGGGACGAGGTGGAAGAGGTGAGTCAGGCAAAGGCCGATCTCCGGTGGAAGATGGAGAAGCATGATCCTCTTGAATACTTTTGTCAGGAAAATCCAGAGACGGACGAGTGCCGGATCTACGAAGATTGACGGTTTGGTTCCACATCTCTCAGGTCTCCTCCCTTGATATCCATCATCTACAAAACTTGTGCTTATAATATAAAGTACCTTAGCTTAGCTATCGATTGTACTTTTCTCTTTCTTGTTTTTTTCTATATTTTTTTTTTCCTAGGGAAGAACTGTGTATGGATAAAAGTTGACTGTGGATGTTTGTTTATTAGGAAAATAATCCTCTGTTTTATTATGCTTTGATCTGACAGTTGTACATATGTAAGCATATGATTTTGAGTGAATAAAGTATGGGGCATGTGATTTGAGTGAATAAAGTATGGGGTTCTTTTTTTCCTATGCAAGAAATACAAAGCTACTGTGGTGGTTAAAACCTCATTATCATGGTCAAACGGTTGAAACAGTCTCTCGATATGTTTTGATAAAGATTGTGTAGTTTTTGAACTCGATTTCGCACATGCGAGAGCCTCGCGCATTATTTCTTCGTTTTTTAAAGCCTCCTGAAGTGACACCAGTATTTTCAAAATACTGGACACTAAAGACTGACGAAAAGATGGAAAAGCATTACAGGTTCAAAATATTACAGTGGCATTATGGTATGTGATAGTATAAGGGGGTAGTATCAAATATAGGAAAGATTACCTAATCAAAGATTGGATTGCATGCACCAAGATTGACACTGGAACATGTTTTCATTCTCTCCCAATCTCATCACCAGCACCAGCACCAGCACCTGCACCTGCTTTGACATTAACACTAAATTCATACTCCTGGTCACAGCCCATGTATGAATCACACATAAAATAAAGAGTATATGACTTCTCTCCTGCTTCTGCTGGAGCAGTGAACTTAAGCTTGACTTTTGACTTGCGCTGCAAGGAAACCCACTTGATTGCAAGCAACTGGTTAGTTTTGCTATCACCTACCACAAGCCACCATCCTTCTTCTTTGGCTTTGGGATACCTGGGAGCATTCACAGGTACCAATCCATACCTCTCTTCAAGATGTAACTTGCAAAGTAACATCATCCCCAGCTCTTATGTTGTCACTCTCCAGCACCTCATATGTCATATCTATGTTGGGGAAACGGTTGCAGAAACGTGCAATATCCAGCAACTGTGAATCTGTCATCTGCAGCAATTGTTGCCGCTCATTATCCTCCATCTCCACCAAATCAAACACAGTTTCTATACTCTTTTCTGGGTTCTCTTGGCATTTTTTCGCCAATTCTTTTGTGAAGTGAGGAAGCTGAAGAAGCATAGAATCACGGTCCCACATACCCTGTATTACCATCTGACTTACTTCCATTGCAAGAAGAGCCAGGCTAAGCCACCCATTGCTAGATATAACATTTACCATAGCTTGAAGCAACCTACTAGCAGAAAGGAGTACTTCTCGCTGGTCAGAAGCTGGGTTCCCAACAACTTTGTGCCTTGAGAAGTGAGCTTGTAGCAAAGCATTTGCCTTTACATGTGGGTCTGTACATTTGAGGTTTTCAAATGAAAACCTCTGGTGGTTGATCAACTTCCTTATCATCTCTTCCTCCCCAGGTCGTATTGGGAGCTCTGCATATTCTGAAGCATTAGCCAGAATCTCCAGTAGGCCCTTCATCTTCGTTTCGGGAACCAATGACGAACTAAAATGTTCTATTGTAGTGTGGCCGATGTAGTAGTATGATGCTATCCTGCCTAGGTTCAGAGGAGAAAGGGCCGTATCATCCTCTATGGCAACACAGTTAGTTGCTTCTAAGTCGCCCAATGTGTTATCCACAAGCTCTGAGAGATGATCAGAGAGATGCCTGTGGCTAACTCCCTGAAGGTTGTAGTAGTTAGGATTTTGAGTGATCCTACGGTACATGAATGTCCACGTCAGATAATCCACAGCATCTTGTTGTTCTTGATTACTCTGGCAACAATTTCTGCATTCAGATTGTCATGCAAGTAATGCTGCAGATGACTTTCTACTGGCAATGCTTCATACAAGAACTTCTTATAGTATTCTTTTCGAGGTGCATGGCAGAGGATAACACATTTCCCAGAATTATCCACAAGAGCTCTACTCGCATGACCCATCATCTGCAACAGATCAACAGATCAGTAATTGGGTAGTCTGTGTGAGCATTTTCCCGCCCATCATAATATTGTGTTCCCACAACCACAACCAAATGAGCTGATAATGGCATCCCCCAGCACATTGAGCTGCTAGCAACACAGACCTGAATCCGCCCAATTTTAAATAAATGTGAGACAACCTCCTGGTCCATGCTGGTAAGACATTCATGCAAGTTGCCCACACCATGACGAAGAGTAGCACTAAGCTTGGGCTCACTCACCTTTGAAATGAAAGGTTCCAAATCTTCTACTGGTCTTAATAGGAATGCAGGCTTCCCCCCACTGTCTGCACTTGAGTAAGTTATCAGATCATCTGCAGTAAGCTGGGCATGCTTTCTTGTTGGAACAAATACCAGAGTGGGTTTTCCATTCTTTGCATGTTGAACAATAGCTGTGTATGTTGGTTTTGTCATTGCTTGCAGCCTTGCTTCAAAATTAGCTATATCCACTCCTTGAATGTGAATCTCCAGAGCCACAGGATGAACACTTGGATGAAAATTGAAAAGGCCATGAGAGGTTGCACCTATCCATTCCCCAAGGTCTTTGGCATTTGCAAGAGAAGCTGAAAGTGCCACCATCTGTGTTTTGCTCTCACCCTGACTTGCAATGTATCTCATCCGAGAGACTATAACTTCCAATACAGGATCCCATTGGCCACCAATGAAGTGGACCTCATCGATTATGAAAAGGCTGACCTGCTGAACATGCTTCTGCTGTTTCCAGCGGTGGGATAAAGCATCCCATTTGTCAGGGGTGGTGATAATTATTTGCCCTTTCTCAAGAAGTTTCAAGTCTCTTGCAGTTTCACCTGTCAATTCAACCACCTGCATCCCTAGTTCCTTTTCCAAACTTCCGCTCCCAATCACGATCATTGGCAAGAGCCTCAATAGGAGCAATATAAACAACACGAATGACAGATTCAGGTCCTTTCTGGTGATTCCTCAGAATAGCAAACTCTGCACAGATGGTCTTCCCACTCCCAGTTGGGGCTGCAACCAATGCATTATCATCAGTGTTGTATAATATGGTGAAAACCTGTGTTTGGATTGGATTGAAGTGCCTGAATTCTTGATAGAGAGCTTCATATGAGGGGTTTCTCAATGCCGTCACAGGCAATGGTTGCAAGTCCAACAATTCAGTCGCTGGAGGAAATTTTTCAGGCAAGATTAGGTGCCTGAAAGAAACAGGTAAGACAGATTGAGACCCAAGCCACCTATCTGACACAACACGAATGAAGTACTGAGGTGGTAATGGCTCACAGATTGGCACTGTGAAATTTAAAATGTGGTCCTCGTCAATATACTGCTTCTTAAGCATGAAATACTCATGATGAAGAATGTTTTCCCTGTCGTTGTCCTCAACAATCACCCATAATGGTTCAACAAATCCATGGACTTTGTCCTCCCACTGAAAATCTGGAGTTATAGTGAGTTCAACTTTCAGCACAGAATGAGTGATAGGTTGAACATGAGCCGCCAGGTTAAGCTTTGGAAACTGGTGAATGTAATTGTGAAGTGGTTTCCCCATCTTAGGGCAGCGTATGAGCTCTCCAATGTCCTGAGCAGAAAGATCATAGTACCTCTGCCAGGCCAAATCTTTTTTCTCTAGTTTCATCAGGATCTCAACCGGAATCCCTTTGAACTGGCGAAGGGGCATCTGGACGCTCCACATCCTTTTGTTAACCATCTTACACAAATTCAAAGCTTTCTCAGCTAATTGTGCCCATCCTCTCTTAAGGACGATCTCGAAAAGGGCCCACAAAAGACGACCAGCACTCTACAAGGAAAGTAAAAGAACAAATAGAGAATAAAAATGGATGTAACTAAGCTAGTTGAGGAACAAAACTCTAGTATAAAAGAACAAAGTTTATGATTATAGCAGACCTGGGTAATGAACACCATGTCTGATGTCAATGAAAGCCCCTCGAGCTTAAACTGTGAAATATATGCCTGAAGTAGCACATTAATCTTGGCAATAGGCTTTTCCAAGCTTTCCTTTATGGGTATGGGGACAATCCAAGAGCTTAGCCATTTCCATCTTCTCATCTTGTCTGACTGTCACATATTTGAATTCTTCACTAAGGGAAAACAATTGACAGAGCTCAATATCACCCATTGTTGGCTTCAAATGCTCATTGTATGTGGATATCGTTCCATGAGTTATGTAGTAGTAACTAGCAACCTGCCCCAAGTCTGTAACTTGAAAATAGCCACTTCCGCGATCATACCTGATCAAGTTATTTCTGTCCAAGATAGTTGCAGCACTATGGATCTGCAAATAAACAAGAAGAACATCAGAAAACTTCAAGGGATATTATGCTCAATTTGTCTGTTTCAAAAAGTTTGTAAAAGCTTTTTCTTTTATATAGATATAGATATTTATGCCAACAGCCAAGAATAATGTACATGCGTACAGCACTATATAACATCGATGTGGGAAAAAAAAATCAACAAAAGCTAGATAAATACAATCAATTACGCAAGCATAGGGACCTGATTGGAGCTTCAGATACCCATCGAAATCAAATAATCGTAAGACAATGGAGAGAGCACATAATATTTACAGAGGTGGATCCCCCCAACCCACCCCCCCAACCAAAAAAAAAAAAAAAAGCACATACACACAAAAGAGATGCGACTGGAAATAAATGCTCTATAAGCAAATATCCAGGAACCTACAGCTCCAAAATAGCTAATGCCACATTGCCTTCTAAGTTTTGATTAACATGATTTGCCAAATTAGGATAACATAGAAACACAAGATATTATAAAAGGTTCCAAATTAGACACATCTGCTTCTTTAGACATGACAAGGAAACCTCCTGATCTGGTGTTCAATGGCTAGCAGGTTGTCATATCAGTCAAGCATACTGGAGATTCCTAGGTCAAGTTTAGATGACAACAGTAACCTCAATGCTGTATAGAAAAACTGGAAATGAGAAAAGGCCCCAGTTAGACACATCTGCTTCTTTAGAAATCAAGGGTATAATACCTGCTTTGGTAATATAGCTGGTAGTCATGTCAATCAAGCATACTGGAGGTTTCTAGTTCAAGTTTAGACGACACCAGTAAATACTGCCAATCAGATAGATGAAAAATTAAAACCTTCTCTTCAGGGTTTACTTTCAGCCAAAAATAAAATTATTGTATGAAATGAAAAACAACAACAGAAACAAAATAAAAAATTACAATCTTGTAAATTGTAGTACTTCAGAGTTCAGAGGTAAATCATAATCTTAATATTTTGGCTCAATATGGCTAAAAAAACAAATAAAGAATCAAAATGCAAAGCTTGGTGACAAATGCAAATCCACCCAGTTTTTTATTCGTTGGTGTAAACATTACTTGAAATTTCTGAGTTGAAGTTTCGGAAATTACCAGAACCACAAGTGTTAATATTTCGATCAAAACCCAACCGCAATCCATCCAGCAAGTTTATCTAGCACTTGGATATTTATTTATTTATTTATTTGTTTATTTGGGGTGGGGGGTGGGGGTGGGGGGTGGGGGGGTTGCTGACTGCAACATAAAATCAAGCATTAAGTGATAAGATAATCTTAAAACAGGCCTAAGCAACAGAAATATATTCACACTGAGAGAGTGCAACAGAAATACACTACTAAATCAACGCTTAATTCTTACCAGATCAGCCCTCCACTCCTCCAATGTAACGTCTTTACCAAGAGCATTTGGATCTATGCCATAAAGAGTTGGATTCCTCAACATACGAACATACAAATAAGTGTAACCAATCCAATTGCAGGCCTCCCTAGCATTCTGAACAGTCCCAAGAACAATTTCAACGTTCACCTGATCCGCCAATTTGGATATTGATGAGGGTATTTTTCCCTAACCACGGCACGGGCAAGGAGCGTCCTGACCAATGCTACACTGGTACCTTATCTAGCCGTGCTGCCACCTCGGCCCTCCATTTGGTCGTGCTGCTACATTGGCCCTCCATCAGTCCGAGTTGCCACCTCGGCCATCATTACGCCTTTGATGATCACAATGTGCGCTGGCAAATTAACACCCCAAGCTAGAGTAGCAGTTGAAACCAATACTTGAACATACCCTTCAGAAAAATGTTTCTCAACAAGTTGGCGATCTCCCCTTGCCATTCCAGCATGATGCATTGCAAATCCATTTGGCAACAGGTCTTTTAGATCATTGCTCTTGACCAACTCCATATGACTCTGCAGGATCTCACGGCTTGCACTATCCTCCGCTAAAAATTGACCAAGGGTATCCTTCGCAAGAGCAGTATCTCGTATTGCACGAGCTGTTTTGGCTGTTTCTTTCCTTAAGTGGACAAATATAAGAACTTGATGCTTCCCAGCAACAGCTATGACCTTCTCATAACAGACATTGTTCATCAACTGGAATCTCTGCAGAGGCTTCTTCGCCGTAATTCCAATATACTGCTGAGCAAGAGGGCAAGGTCTGTAGCTGTTGTCAAAATGGAAGAGTCCTTTTTCCCCATCAACCTGCAGAAACAATGCCACATCTTCATAGTTGGGGAGTGTAGCTGATAATCCTGCCAATCGGATATATTCTTTAGTGGTCTCAATTTGTCTAACTGTTTTTGCAACAATGCTTTCAAGCACAGGCCCTCTGTTATCATGAAGAAGATGAATTTCATCTATAATAAGTAGCTTCACAAGATGCATATAGGTTCTCTCCCCAGATTTTCTGGTGATGATATCCCACTTCTCAGGAGTTGTAACAATTACCTGTGTCTCTTCAATCTGTTGATGGGTCAGGGTCTGATCTCCACTCGGCTCCTTAACTTTGACACCATAATGTTGCAACCTATTGGACAGATTTCCAACCACTTCAGCAACAAGTGCTTTCCATCGGTGCCACATAGACAATCTTATAATTGCTGTTGTTGAATAATCCATATGCAATCTGCTGAAGAATGGTTAGCATGGCAACATTCGTTTTTCCTGCACCAGTCGGAGCACATAAGAGAATATTTTCTGCTGTAAAAAGAGCAGTTTCATAAACTTTACTTTGCACTCTGTTCAGTTGGGTCATCCCTTTAAAAGCCGGCTGTGCCCAGTCGGGCATGGCAGAGATCTTTATGAGCTCTTCACCAGGAGCAAGGGGCTTTGGCTTCAAAGCTGGCACATGAACTTCCTCACAACACTTGCTATGATTCCTATACGAACCTAGTGGAAGCTCACATTTCTTATTGGCCATCAGAAGACCACCTTGATGAAAAATATATTTGTCAAGAGGAAGTATTACACGCTGCCCCTTCCCCCAACCACTGTCCGAGTCTATATCAATAAAACCCCTCAACTCCCTGTCCCCATCTCCAAAGGTGCTTTCATTTCTTCCTCAATCCTCTTCCTTTCATCTTGGTCTTCAGCCCTTGCCAAACGTGTACACCAGACTATCTTCAGCTGGGCTCCGCAAGAGAAATTGAATGAGGCTAAACTTATCAAAATCAAGAAGCACCAAGAGCCTTTTTTCCATGTCTTCTCCTTCTGCAAGTATTTTAAGCACATCTTCTGCCAATTTCTGGCAGTGTTTTGGGTCAATCACTTCATATCATTGAGAGATCTTCCTCCGGAGCCAATATGCATCTATATCTTGAACCTTAAGAGTCATATCCTCGTTGGCTTCTCGCATATTATCATCATCGATCACACCACATACCTGCATTACACCAGTGCCGTTTAAGTCCAGCCCATCATATTCCTCCACTTCCACTTCCTGGACTACATCAAAATCACTGTCGTCCTCTTCCTCCTCCTCATCTTCAAACTCAACAGCAACACCCATATCATCATCAAGAGCATCATTGGCAGACCCGGCTGCCTCACCACCGTCTTGGAAATCAATAATAAGCTTCCCAGTAGACATGAGCTGATCAAATACTTCATCTGGTACTAAATCCAATAGCCCATCAATCTTCTTTTTCTTGTCAGAATTCGTGATGGCTTCATTCTTTAGAACTGCCAACACCTCATCAGCTGCACCACTCACAACACTTGGTGGCTGACCTCCAAACTGCAGTTGGATGACCCCAAATAAGGCCTCGTATGCTGCCCTTGTCTCCTTCATCTTTGGCTGATAGACACCTTCCTCCGTCATAAACAGGACGCTCTCCTCTTGGAGGCGCCGCCGCTTGCTTTGCCTACGGGGCAAGGCTTCAGGGTCCCGATCCTTCTTTGACTTCTTCAGATTCTCATTGGACTCCATGGGTTTTCCTCTGTAAGCACGATCACCGAAGGTTTTCGGGTCTATCTTCCCATGTAAAGATTCAGGCTCCAC
Organism: Macadamia integrifolia; assembly: GCF_013358625.1. Classification (NCBI taxonomy): domain Eukaryota; kingdom Viridiplantae; phylum Streptophyta; class Magnoliopsida; order Proteales; family Proteaceae; genus Macadamia; species Macadamia integrifolia. The sequence goes on from NC_056559.1 coordinate 5,075,538, forward strand.
CGTTGGCTTATTAGCGATACGCGGACGAGAATCAGTTGTAAGCACAAGGCTCGAGTTTGCTCTGTATTCATACTTCTTGAAACGAGCGTGTGCCTCCGCAGCACCACCGCCCAAATGCGACATCCTACAGCGGAAGGAGCAAATAAACAATAAGAAAGCAGGAAATTGTAATCAAGTGAGAGAGAAGCCTTCAATCCTTCAAGAGTCGAAGGAACGAATTACAGAGACCGATCTTGCTGCTGCTCCCAAAATTACAACCCGTACTGTTCGAACAGATTCAGAGAGTCAAGGCCACGATTCAATCATAGTACAAAGTAGAATCAACCACCGTCGCATTTGACCGTGGTCAGACTTAATCTAAAGAGCGGCAGTGATGAACTGAGGATCCAACAAGTGAGTTGTAATTTTTGCCCGCTCAACCGTTGGATCATCATTCTTGTGAAGGATTTGAACCATCCAACACCCCTCCTAATCAAGGATTCGTCTGCTAATTGTATTAGTATTTTTTTTTTTCCAAGGAGGCTTTGTTTTTTGTAAAAGACTGCTCAAGATATGAGCTCATTGAATATATTTTTATTAAATTGTTGTCTAATGGCATAACCACTACACCGGTGTGGGGGCCAATTGAGAGTGTGCCCAAGAGTATATGAGCTCATGGTGGCTCATCGCTGGGCAACATCAGCTCTGGCCTCATATGTGTTAGCTCTGTCGCATTCTTTCTCTTCTGTTCTCTTGGTAGGGAATTTAATTCCTTTGTAGATTTCTTAGCTTCGGGGCCAGTAGGCTTAAACTTTTTCAAATTTAGTGGATTGATCCACCCCCTTTTATTGTAAATAGATCCCTTGTTGATGTTCGGTGTTTTTCCGAGTCATCTTTCTCTCTTTAATGAAATGTTTCTCTTTTTTTGACAAAAAAAAAAAAAAGAGTATTAATATGAATGAAACTTTTTATTTCATTAAAGATGGAGTGGTAATTTCATATGCCTTTAAATAAGATTTTTTTATTTCATAGAAAATGAGATGGGAATTTCATGTACCCCTAAATCTGGCATAGGGCACACAACCAAGTATGATTATTTTCCACTTTTAATCGGAATTAAAACTGGTATCAATCTCTGCTGATACTAATCTAATATTGATCACTCTGAATATATTTGGATGGGACAGATTTACCCTTTTTTTTCTGACTTTTAATCCCTTGATTTGTCTCGATTCACCAACATAGGATTGCCCAGAAATCAGTATCAACCTCCCCCAATTCAATAACGTCTGGATTTACTCTCTTTTATTTATTTTGAATAGGCCTTAGTTTAACTTTAGGTTCAGTTTGGTTTGCAAGGGGAAAAAAAAATTGGTGAAAGAAAAATTAAAGGAATGGAAGATGAAAATTTTAAGGGAAAATGCTGTATATATTAACGATATACCCAAATCTGTGTCCATCTCTGTTTTTCTTTTTTTTTTCTTTTCTTCTTTTTCTTTTTCTTTTTTTTTT
>NC_056559.1:5077055-5089686 GCF_013358625.1 Macadamia integrifolia
CATCCTCCTAAAATTTTAAATAAAAATTGTAATCATTATCCCCTGATTATGTCACTAATTCTAAGTCACTTCATATACACCAGCGTTGAAGCCATACATAAACAGGGTTGAAGAGAACTTAATGGTCCTCTTAAAGAGAACTACTAAGTTGGATTAAGAACCCTAGATGTACCACTTACGAGCCTGACTGCTGAAATCGGCTAGAACCCTATAAGCCCAGCAGGAATCGGTCACTCTGGATCAACTGGAATTGGGATCACGTTATGGCGATTTTGTTCCAAATCAACTGTTCTAAACGATTCGTTTCCTGTTCTTGAAATTGTGGGTTGGAATAGACAAACAGACTATTGGCACTTGCTTGTAAATGGTTGAAGGATATTTAATCAATTTGAAAAAAAGAAAAGAAAAGAAAAAAAGATGGCTATTGAAATATAAATCCATGTATAAGTAGGATTCAAATCCTCTCCAGTCGAGGTGGTTGCTGCAGAGGGACTAGCAAGACACAAGGGAGAGAAAATGAAATCACCTGTTTCTCTTGAATTCAAATCTTCTCCTGCCGTGCTGGGCGCCCAGCCCCTATCAACGTTTGGGAGCATCTCGGGCATGCACCTCATCACCTGGGCACATACCCCAAGGGGCTTCCAGCCATCGAATGGGGCTAGACACCCAACACAACTGGAGAGGATCTGAATCCATTTACTCTTTCTTGTTCTCTCTTGTATTTTGTGTCTTGCTGATTCCTCCCCAACCACCTCTAGCTGAAGGCGAATAGGATTTAAATCCGTAAAAGTATGGAGGATGAATATTTATATAAAATAACATAGTAGGCTGGGCCCAAAAATGAATCACAATTTATAAGGCCCACAAGTAGTTTTTCCCCAGAGCTACTGGAGAGCTGCTGGACTAGGGGTGTCAACCAGTCGGGTCGGTTCGGTTTCGATCGGGCTTAATCGGGCTTGAAGACTTTCAAAGGCTACACCGTGTCCGCCCATTTAACTAATCGGGCTTAGTTATTGAGGGCATGGTACGCTTTATATTCAGTCGATCGGCCTCGGGCTATAATCGGGCCACCTTAATCGGGCTTTAGTCGGGCCTTAACCGAGCTACGGACATGTTTAATGTTAAACGGGCTTTAATCGGTTTTTAAACGGGCCCTCTTTAAAATGTGCTCTTATATTCCGGCCCACTCATGCAAGCCCAAAAAATTGACAATTAATCAATAAATGATACCAAATATAACTATTATTTAAAATGTGAACATGTTTTTACTTTTTACATTTTACTTTTTAATTTGGGGGGTAAAATAGGTATTCTACAATCATTAAAGGGTCGGGCTAGGCCGGTGCACAATAGGCCAGTCTCGGTCAGGTGTTAAACGGTAGGTCTCGATCGGGAGCCCGACGGTCCAAGTAGCAAAACCAAGACCGACCGTTTATAAACGGGCCGAGCTCAAACCCGACACGTTTAATAAACGGTCTGGGCCGGGCTGGTCTATAAACGGTCGGTCCCGATCGATTTAGTCGGTTCGGGCCACGAATTGACACCCCTATGCTGGACTGAGTTAATAGACAGGATGCACTGCTATCCCTGCAATTGGAATCTATAGTAATGGTCGGTCAAATGGAATCGGAACTGTGACTCTCTCCAATTACAGCCCTACGAAAGTATGAATAAATAAAAATAGCAAAAGTATTACAAGTCCAGCTAGTTTGATTGGAACTTGTTAAGAACCCTTCCTTGCCCATCAAATTATGGACAGTGATGGGCTGGATAAAGCCCTTTTCCTTCTAAGGACATTGAATTTCTCACTGTGGGCTTGGACGAAAAATCTAGCTAAAGTCTTCTTTTGACTTATAAATAAGGTCTTGCAACATTTCATTATTTTCATTTTGGGAGAGGGTTCCTCATGTTATCTATGTGGGGAAGAATAGATTCATCCACATAGGCCATGGATAAGAATAGGAAAGCCTGTAAATATAGGCCCCATCTCACATTATGTGAGAGGATGCATATTGTAATTTGCACAGTGACATCATGTACTTACACATTTTTTGTTTAGTAGGAGTTCCTTATACGTTATTAGTGTTAAAATTGTGCATATGTTTTTTTTGGAGAGAGAAAGCTACCTTGTCGTGTTGACCCAAGTATGCATTGAGGCATCCAAAAGTGGGGTAGGATGGTCATTTTCACCACCCCTATCTCTGAAGTCTTTTCTCCATTTTTTTTTTTTTTTTTTAATGTGGTTCTATTTTTTTCTGATATCAAATATTGGGGATCAAGACCCTAAGTTAATAATACATGTGATTTAATTATCCTCCAGCTAATAATGAACATGGATTGGAGTGTTGGGAATAGCGAGATCTTGATCTGACTCTTATTAATTCACTCTACACCAAAGCATTCATTCTTGTCCAAGTTTAATTTTATTTTAAATTGCAAATGGTATAATATTAGATAATAGAAAACAAAGAAGATTTTATAGATAGAAGACATGCTCCTCTCACACTCTCCCCTTTCATGTGGTTTTCACGTGGTATGGGTTTGTTTGCTTCTACTTTAATCAAATTTCCAAATCTTAATTAATCTAAACAATATGATAAACAGAGTTAGTTGTAAATTTATATGTATAACTAGTGATTAATATATTAATGGTTCCACGTTTTAATTTGACACAACATCCACAAATCTTCACGGACCAAAGTGTATCTCTTGCTCTAAATTGGAATTGAAATTGCTTCACATTTCAAAATCGCGTGAGGGACCAAACCACAAAAAGTGTGGGTTCATGCGGACCATTCAGATGCGATGTCGGTATTGTGTCACACCTGACCTAACCCTCCACCCCCGGTCTGACGGTGAGAAGTGGATAAAGCTGCAGCACATATGTTGGTCCAATCCCATCACTTCAATTTTAACGGTCCATCCTTGTCTCTTGTCTCAATGCGTGCCCATAGTGCAATTCAATTAATTTTTGGGGAGAAAGAATGCCATCCTATTAAAATTCTCATCCATAAAAATTTGTACTAAAATTCAAGGAATTGTAATTTTTCAATCGTTGGATGGAAGTGAAGCAGAATTGTTATTACATATCCCCTCTCTATCTTACATTTTCTCTTTTTATTATAAACATCACTAATATGGTTTTTAATATTGGTATTTGTTTAGTCAATACTAATATTGATATGAAAATGTATCGGACTTGACAGTTTTATCCTTATTTTTTAAATTTTGGATAAAATTATCATTTTATTTTTTAGATGGGTACATCATAGAAAGGGGAAGGGAAAAACGATAACTAAGAAACTTGAACTCAAGACTTCCTAGTGAATGTGTGCTTAGCAAACCACAATCTCATCAATTGCAATGACATTTTTAGATCTTCATCATTAGATGTGGTTTACTCAAATCACTCATTTAATATGAACCGTTACACCTACATGGGATTGGCTAAGTGTTGGTTGGCCAATTCTTTTTGGGTGAGAGTAGATTTTTTGGTGCGGCATTTTTTATGAACGAACCAATTTGAGTTTGATTTCATTGCATGAAATTGTTTAATAAGTGGTTCAATTTTGGTTTCTAACTCTGACACCTTGAACAGAATCAAGCCATACCATTTCACCAAATATGCAATATTTAATGCTTTTTTTCTTTTTTGGTAGATTATTTAACACCCTTAGTCCTTCACCATGCCCAACACACATTCAATGGTTAAAAGAATCCAAGCATGTATCTCATCCATGGATTTAAGGGATGGTATTGGTATCTACCAATACTGATTTTGAGTGGATCGGATTGACAAGTATCAATCCGTTTTGCCCTTGGTTTTTTTTGAAAAGTACATTTTTTTTTTTTTTTTGTTTTACCTTTGAAAAGATACGAGTAACTAATATGGATCAGCCAAGAATTAAGGATCGATCTCAATTGATATCAATACTATACAACTAATACGACCTATACAATATCGATACTTAAAACACATGATGCATACTCTACATCTTTCAATAAAATGCATATTAGACTCCCAACTATCTGATGTATACTAGGCATCCCATCAACTAAAAAGAATCTAATTCCCCATTTGCAATAGGAGGGAAGAGAGAATCCCAAAGATCTCCCCAACACATCCATTACAATGAACCAATTTTTTGAGGCTTAGGCAGTGGGGACGACGCGCGTGCTTGCTTTATGATGACAGTTATTTTGGGGACCACATCTGAAAGGCGACTTTTTGTTTCATTTCATTTATTTTCATATGTATTTTGACATCTAGAAGAGGTTTATGAAAGTTCCGTGCCACAATGGTTCACACTAGTAGGACCCTTACAAAATTGCTTCGCACTCATTCCATAGATTTCAGTGCATGGTATGGGATCCGATATATCGATCTGATATGATATTAATATGTATCAGATAATATTGATCTGAATTAATAAAAAATACAAAAAATTTCTATTTTTTATCTGATATCAAAGAGACATATCGGTATGTAGACAATTTTTTCTTATATGCAAACCAGTTAGGAAAAAAATTTCTACTGCTGAAAATTAGCTGTTATACCGGTCTTATGGTTGCTAAAGAAATAGAATCTTAACAGATATTTTAAAAAAATATTAAAATTTAAGAGGATATTTATGAACCCTAAGGCAAAGTGAACTATTCCTATGCATGCATATTTTATGTATGTATATTGAGCATGAGTTCGTATTTATTTGTTGCTATATATGTTGAATCTCAGTGGAAGTGTTCCATTAAATTATTTGTTATCTTGTCTATTAGGCAATAGGTATAAAATGTCATTATTGAGTATACATTTTAGGTTTTTACTAAAAAAAAAGTATACATTTTAGGTGTCTTGTAGGAGATGTAACACAGAAAATAGCAAGAGACTGATGTAAAATAAGACTTGATGAGTATTCATTTTTAGATGTCCTATATCTGTAGAACACATGATTTGCAATTAAGTTGGGACCAGTGTGACATTGACCACCAATATTTTGATGAAGACTTGGAACATAAGAATCACTTCTCAACTTCTCTAGAAGCCATGCTTTTATATCTAACAAGCTTTGAAGAATAAAAAAAAATATTTTTTTGGTCAGTAATTATTATAGGACTACATTACATTATAAGTAAGTACTACAAACTATAGTACAATAGAGGACTACATGAGAATAGGAACCGGCACCTTTTCAACGACTTCTCTCTCCAACCATTATTCAATTAAACAGAGGCATCCAACACTTGAGGCACGTAGTCTTAGCTCTCAGGCTGTTGACACATAGTCTCAGACATACTTGTGTTTGATTGAGGACCAAGATCCTCTATCGTGCGATACGGCGTGTAGCGTAGATCCAAGGGTTGGAATCACCTTGTGTTATGCATCCATGCTTGGGTTCCATGTTTGAAGGCTCCCAACCCTTAGATCAGTGCTACATTGTAGCGTGCGCTTCAAAGGAGCCCGATCAGTATGCTTGGAGGATAGTCGGAGCTTCAATTGTTGGAGAGGATAGGATAAGATCAATGAGAACATAATGGAGAAGTATCACATGAAGAAGCCACTGTAGGTCTTGGGGATTGGAGGGGGAGTTAGGGGTGGGGGCAAGAGAGAGTAACCGAAGGGGTATATATTAGTTCCAAATCGATATTGATACTGATACATATTAATCGTATTCAACATTTTTGCCCTCAGAGATGTTGACACCAACATGAATTTTAACCAACCAGGGATCAATATCAATATCAACTTTGAGGGAGCGGGGTGTCTAAAACCTAAAACCCAACTCTAACTATAGTGTTTGGTATGAAATGGGGAAAAAAAATAAAGTATGGGATAAAGATCATCTTCCCAGTTCCCACCTTTCACGGCAGCTATAAATGGGAGGTTCCGGATAAAGAAGAATTTTTGTCCACTTCTTAGGAAAGTTACTCCTTTCAAGTTTTAACATTATAATCCGGAATCCAATTACCCCCTTCATCACCACTTTTTTCTCCATGAATTCTGTTTAAAGCCAATCTAATTGAGAAAAAGCACTTTAACTTCTTCCATCAAAAAGAGTAATTCAGACTAAACGCAGTATTTGATTACACGCAATTGCGATTGATTGATGAATTAAATATGATATCCAAAAGAGGGAAAACATAGAAGGGGGTAATTAAAGAGATCCCCCTCCACCCATTGAATCACAAGAAGAGCCAATAGAATAAACTTTCTAGGCTCACTATTTTTATCACACCCATGCATTGAAATTTTATAATGTTAGACGGTTTGTACATAAATTATGGGAGAGGGCTGATTTTCCAAGCAAATAATATTGTGTATTAATGAAGTGTGGTGAAATGGTAGTGTATATTAAAAACAACGAGACAATTTTATGTGAAGAAGAGACAGACAGACACCTACGTGTCCTACCCTAGTGGCTTAAACTTTAAAGAACCTTTTTCCATAAATTAGAATGTATTATTTGATGGCTAGGTATCCACTCTCTAGTCATTAAAATTGTCACATATTCCTTTCACATAATTAATTGCGATTTTAAAAAATTATTCAATTGACAAATTGTTTAGAAAAACTTTTCCCTTTTACATAACATAAAATGCTCTTTTCTGTTGCAAAGGCCTGAAAGTGATATAACTTTAATAAAAGAGGAAAGATTTGTAATCATGATTATATAATTTATTTATTTATATTCTTACTATATTTGATAAATTTATATTTTTGGACATAAATTTTAAATGAAAAAAAGGATTGGTTTTAGAATAAAGTGATATTTAATATAAGGGGAGGGTTCTTGAGCACTCTACACCCTTTCACATAGTTTTTTTTTTATTTAAAAAAATATATATAATATAAATAATCCATGTGATTGGGTGAAGGTTGCACAGTATATGAATTAGGCTCATGTGTTTATATTCAATAGCATATAAACACATCAGAAATAGTTTTAGATTGCTTAAACTAATGTTTGATACTGGTTTTTTTTTCTTTCACAATCAATCGAACCAATTGCATTCGATTTAATCCGGTTCAAATTTAAATGGTCGGTTTTGATTATCCGATTACGTCAAGTAATCATCAGAATGATATCATGATATTATCATTAGCCGGTTCGAGCTGGAAGAAGGCTTAGGTTAAACAAATATAGGATTGGTACCACTGGATAGTAGAATATGTGGGCTTTATCCAATTTTCTTAAAAAAGAAATAATCATTTTGGGATGTTACGTTCCAATATTTTTTATATATACATGAAACGTATAAGATTCCGCTACAAGTGACATGCATGAGAGATAGAGACATTACTACTTGTGTGGGCCCCAACAACATCCTAGATCGAAAAACGAGGGTCATGATAGCGACACGTATCTTGAGTTGAAGATGGCCCACCACTACGACAACGGAAACGGAAACCTCCTGGAAGGAAGGAGCGAGTCCAACGGAACCATACAGGGATAAGATTTAGGCGCCTTTTTTCACACCTTGACAGTAATGTCACAGTAGGACACCAGAGACATTTTGGGAATTTTATATATATATATTTTTAAAATTGATTAAACTCTGTAAATTAAATTAAAATTTTCTGATTTTTCATTTTCTCAGATTAGTAGCTGAGCTGTTAATTTCCAATAATAATTATACTGAGGCTTCTAATTACTAATTAGGGATTAATAAAGAAAAGGTCAAATAATATTCAAAGAAGGAAAATTCTTTGGGTTTTGAGTTCAAACCGAAGAGTGAAACACAGAGAAGGCTTCATTTAGCTGTGAATTTTTGCACCAGAAAGGCTTTCTCTCTTTTCCATGCGAACTTCACTGGATTTCTCTCTCAAGGGATTTAGGATTCTCTGTAAATCTTCGTTTATAATGGCTCCGATTTGCTGAATTCGCTCTTGAACTGGACTCGGGAGGTGCTGTTTTCAGGGATTCGATCAGAATTTCGACTCGCTTTAATTTCTGAAGTTTCTGTTTCTTCATCTAAGGCCATCAAAGGCGTCGAAAAAACTGTAAGTTTCTCTGATCTCTAGAGATCCAGTTTGTTTTTCTCTGTTTTTTGCTTGATTTGGATCAATATTGGACCGTTTTGAACCTGCGATCACAGGCGAGAAAGAGTAAACATAGAACAATATAGAATAATTGTTTATAGTTTCTGCTATATTTTGTTAGTTTGATCCATTTCGGTCCAATGACGGAGGAGACGAGCGAGCGTACTGGAGATTCTCAGGCTTCTAAGATTGAAATTGAGGAAAAGATCTCTTCGAATTTGAGTCCTTGCGAAGATCTGGGGAAGGTCGATGGCGATTGCAATGGCATTGTGCATGATTGTGTAGAGGCGATTGATGGATATGTGAAGGAAGACGGTGACGGTTCTTGTGTTTTTGTCGGTGGGCGAGATGCGGTCTCTGACGATCTTGTAGAAAAGGATCTCGATGTCGATGCAGAGTGTGTGGTAGATCCTGGTAAAACCATCGAGACAGTGCCCGCCGTTGAGGGAGAAATCGTCTCCGAACCCAATGTTGATTCTCAAAGTGGAGAGAAACAGGTCGAAGTCGGGGAATTGAGTATTGATAAGGTAGGCCACGATCAATTTCCCGTAGAGAACGGTTGCAATATTGACGAGAGTGTAGTTTCCTCTTCAAGCAATGGTGCCGCATTAGAGAGTTCGCATTCCCAACCAAAAGGAAGCGAAGCGGAGAAGAATGATCCAGCTGATGAACAGAACAAAACAGCTCTAGCTCCGGATATAGAAGGTAATCAGGAATCTATAGTCACGACCATAGAGGCTACTGAATCGGAAGTAACTCTGCTTGATCGTGATGAGGTGAAGGAAAATGTGACAGTTCCTTTGGCAGAGATAGAATCCTATGAGGCGGGAGTGAGTCAGCAATCAACTACAGTAAAGAAGGATGTTGAGTGTGAACTACAACAGCCTGATAATGACGAGAAGAAAACAGTTCTAGGTCCGGATGTAGAGGGTAATCAGGAATCTGAAATCACAACCACCGAGGCTGCTGAATTGGAAGTACCTCTGCTTGATCGTGATGAGGTGAAGGATAATGTGACACAATCCAATGAGGTGGAAAGGAGTCTGGAATCAACTAAAGTGAAGGAGGATGTTGAATGTGAACTACAACTGCTTGATAATGAAGAGAAGGTCATGGAATTTGACGGTGTGAAGGAGACTGAGGAGCAAAGTAAACCAGATTCAGCAACAGAGGTAAAAGAAAACCAGGAATCTGAAAATATGGTTAAGGACTCTTCTGAATCCAAGAGGCATCAGCTCCAAGACGGGGAGAAGGAAGGAGGGGAGCCAAGGACATTAGACTTGGCAATAAGAGAAGAAAATCAAGAATCTCAAGTCACAGATATGAAGGATGTGGAGTTAGAATTAGGTCAGCTTGACAATAGAGAGGTGACAGACACAGAAGACGATCCTTCAGGGGGCATCAGGTTGGAAGCTTCAACTAGTCCTGTAACTACACAGTTAGAAGCAGAAGCTCTTGATGGCTCCATTGAAAGTGGAACGAGCTTGCCCAGTGGTCCAGTTGCTTCAGAAACTGAAGTGATTAATGATTTGGGATTAGGTAATGGAAACATGATGTATACTGTGGATATTAAACAGGAATCTGAGAATGTAGATGGTCCTGTGGAAAATCCTGCAAGCTTGCCTCACTTGGTTGATGAGGTGGTACAAGAAACTGAACTCGGAAACATATCCGTTAAAGGTGGTGAAAGCTTTCCTTCTGAACAGGTAGATAATATGATATGTGAAGCTGAAGTTAGAAATCCTTGTGTTGAAATCAGTGAAAGCTTACCTCTTGAGGGTTCCAACAATGTGGAAACTGTAGTTGCAAATGGCTCCATTGATGGAGTTGAAAGCAGACATACTTGCATTGCTGGCAATGGGAAATCAGAAAATGAGATCTGCAATGGTTCAGTTGAAGGTGATATTGCTATACCTACTTGTCCTGCTGAGAATTTGGAGATACAATCTGAAGCTATGAATGGTTCTACTGCAAATGCCAGAAGTCTGCCTAGTTGCTCTGTTGTTGGTGTTGAGGTAGAATCTGAAGGCTTGAATTGTTCTATCAAGAATGGGAGTAGCATGCCTACTTGTCATGTTGCTGATGTGGAACAAGAACCTGAAGCTGGAAATGAATCTGGTGCAAGTGAAAATGCTCCTTCTGGCGATGTGGTGAATATAGGAGCCATTGTCCAAGATGGCTCAGTTCAAAATGGTGGCACAGCAGCTCATAGCATCAATGATGTCATAGATGTTGAAAATGAAGGAACACAGTCAACTAGTGGAGGTGGTGATGGTAAACCAATCTGTCAAGAAGTTGACACTGAAGGGATTCAAAGGGATGAGGGCCTACAATCTTCACCTGGGACTGAGGGCTCCACTGATAATGTTGTGGATGAACCGAAGGTGGACACAGAGGTGGTCAAAAATCCATACCATTTCTTGATCAAAATTCCAAGATATGTCGACGATAAACATAAAGAACAGATTAGACTTGCTCAGCTACAGGTTGAAGAGAAGACTCAGAGCCGGGATGCTATGAGAGCTACAATTCAAATGAAAAGGGTAAGCAATTCTTATCAATTGCATGGGGCATCTTTTTAGTCTTCAGATAATATTTAGGTTACTAAATTAATTGGCAATCTTTTGAACAGGTAACTTGTAATGAGTATCGTGATAAATTTGAAGCTGCCAGATCAGAAGAAAGAACGGCTCGTGATGCATTCAGTGCCAAACGTCAGGAAATAGATTCTGTCCAATCAGCAATTTCTATTGACGATATTGAAGACAGGGTTTGTCATGGCCATCATTCACTGATAACCGTATCGAATTCATGTTTTAATATAGAAATGTGCAATGTCTTTATTCACTATGTACTTCTCTTGAGTCTTGCATTTATGACCTGAATGCAGATAAATAATATGGAACATAGGATACAACATGAAACTATGCCTTTGAAAGAAGAAAAACAACTCATACGTGAAATCAAGCAAATTAAGATTCTTCGTGAACAACTGTCTTCTCATATGGGCAGACAGGATGAACATCAGCAGGCATCAGACCAAAGAGACAATCATGGGGAGCGTTTTAAGGTATTGATAGTTTATACATGCTCCTTCCTACCACTGTTGGATTTTATAATACAGTTTTTGTGATCCCTTGTCTAAATTTTCTATGCACTGTAGCTTCTGAAGCAGGAGTTAGATTCCCTAAGAAAAAAGGTTTCGCAAACTGAAGGGATAACAAAGGCTGCAAAGGAAAAATATTTTGAGGAAAATGAAAAGTTAAGAAAATTGCAATCTCAATTTAAAGCTGCAGATGATCTTCGTCAAGAAGCGTATGCACATTTACAGAATCTCAGGAAAACATTTTATGAGAAGGTACATTCTCTTCCACTTTCATGCATAAGCATTAGGGAACAACTTGTAATACATCAACTACTAGTACTGGAACTGTATTGGCCTTTGACTAATTTTCTTGTGCAAATGGCTAGTAGTGTTAGGGGGCCATTGCTTGATGTGATGGTAATAGCTTGGGCTGTTTAGGTGGAAGATTTGAGGTCTGAGGGTTTTCATCATTGAATGACTTGCTAAAGCTTAGGACAGTGCAGTGCCCCCTTCTGGACCCTGCAAAACCATGACTCTTTCTGGCTTATGACCCTTTTTAGATAGGTTATAGGGTTAGATTGATTTTCAAATTTTTCAAAGATGCCAATCATTGATGTTGGAAATTATATTGAAATCCATCACAGTGCATGAATTCATAAACCAAAATAGGTGTTGGCCAATTTTTGGCATAAGGAGCCTTAGGTCTTTTCTGGTGAATGAAAACTCCTTTAATCCTTGGATATTTCTTCCCATGCACGGACAAGGCTTATAAATAGTCTAGAGTTGCTGGAGGAGTGAACTGAAAAAAGTAGCTGTTTTTTTTTATATGATATTTTCTGATTTTTTGCTTCTTGGATGTTCTATTTGGTCTTGTTTAATTCATTAATACACATATTTGGAGATGAATAAATACATTGAGAGAAAGGAACCAAAATGACAAAAGATGAAAGATGCGAGCGAAGCTAAACCCAATCCTAGCTTCATATTTCTTCTTGTCTGTTTCTCACACTTAAATGTGAGAAGACCTGGCCTGTATCATCTAACACTAATCTTATGTCCAATATCTACCATATCCAAAATTTAAGATATGGCAAAAAGAAGAGCATGATGACAGAGTGCAGATACCAGCGTGCTCTCTCTCACATAATGAGATGTGGGGCATGCCCACACTGACATTCTATCCATTGTTCTGACCCCATTTGGATGATACCATTCTCTACATTACCATTGGTGTGGGGTGTAGATTCCTCCCCACACTGGTGTTGTGGGAAACTGTCTCCTTTAAGATATAAAGCATTTTTCTTCACTAATAAAGAACATGGAGGTGTATCGGATCATAGCAACTTAACATATAAATCTGTGAGCTATGTAAGCTGTGGAGCAGTCAATTCCTCCTCCATGTTTTTCCTTCTCACTTTTCCTATTTAATTTTTTCTTATTAAATGCCTTGGAAATTGCAATGAATTACTTATTAGTAGGATTCCCCCCCACACCCCTCCACAACCCCC
>NC_056559.1:5089706-5092206 GCF_013358625.1 Macadamia integrifolia
CACCCCCCCCCCCAAAAAAAAAAAAATTCTCCTTCTTACCATGCTTATCTGAATTGTCCTTTTAGTTAGACTCAAAATGGTAGGTGATCTTTTTGATATGGCTGGATTCATTGCCATTAATATCATCATATCAATGTGTTGGTAGGTGTATTCCAGGTCTGTGTTGTTGATCTGGCTCATTCCATGAGTAGTACCGTACCGTGGTTATGGTTTTCTCAAGTTGTGTAAATGCATTCGTTGACCTTTTGTAATAGCTCTGTTTGGTTGCAGGGGATTTTAAAGGGTAGGGAAGTGAAAATTTGAAACCTTAGAAGGAAAATATTGTGATCATTACCTTATATCACTAAGTCCAAATCATTTCTTATTTGGCTATTAAATTTCATTTTACTGTGCATCTAAATCCCTTGGTTTTGAAAAGTAAAATAAAAATTACATCTAAAAAGTATCGTTACTAAATATGGTAAGAAATTTAAGTAGTTTATACCATCATGTTGAATAGTGAATACAAATGTTTCTTTTTTTAGGTTTCAAAATTTTCACTTTCCTTTCCTTTAATTTCCCTTGCAACCAAACATAGCCAACTGATATGAATAAAGAGGTTACTGTGTATCTTATGTTTTGAATGTTGAGACTTTATTTCTTCAGTTTGGATTCTTGGAACACATGTTTGTCCGATTGGTGTTGTGTATGTATTGCACTTGCAGCGTTGAGTTCCTTGGATTTTCCTAGGATCAAAGTGCAGTTGTCCTAACCATCTATGCATTTCTTAGAAAATATAAGATGGCGAGGTTTCATTTGCATAGCTTGAATTTTGGTGGGTTGGATTTCCTTCTTGAAATTCACAGGTTGCAGTCTTTTGTTTATGTTCTCTATGTATCCCTAATTTGCATTAGGCTGGAGAAATAATAGCTGGATTCCATGTGTGAAGTCATGTTGTTTCAGATTATGTTTGTGTTATTGAGTCCTAATCCCTTGAATTGTTTATCCTTCACTGGATTGGTTGAATTGCAGAATCATTATTTTCGAAAGTACAAGGATGAACAAAGGGTTGCCAATGATTATGCATCTTCCGGAGATAGGGAAGCTCTGCAACATCTGTGTAATAACCAGGTGAGTATACCCTCTGTCTAGTGGAGTAGTGCTACTTTTGTTTTATTTCCTAAACATTTGATATTTTGGTGCAGGTGGAGACAGTAATGGAGCAGTGGAACAAGAATGATGAGTTTAGAAAAGAATACATCAGATTAAACACAATGAGTACTTTAAGGAGGTTGACAACATTGGATGGTCGATCTCTTGGCCCTGACGAGGAGCCTCCTGTCATACGCCTTGTGGACGAAAGAGTTGATAATGTTCTTCCAGCCTCATCGCAGATAGATTCTGCATTAGTCGTTTCACCTTCAGAACCAGTAAAATCATTTGTCCTCAGAGGAGCTGAAAAGGGAGATGTCAAGTCTGTGGTGAGGGTGCAACAGGAGAATGCAACTGCTAAGTCAAAGAAGGCCTCTAAACCAACTGCTTTGGAAAATGGTTCAGCGACTTCTTCTGGCAGGGAAGAGAAAGATGAGGTGGAAGAAGAGAATAAGAAATCAAAAGAGGAAGAGGAATTGGTGAGGAAAGCAGAGGAGTTGAGAAAGGAAGAAGCTGCAGCCAGACTGAAGGAGCAGCGTCGTCTAGAGGAGAAGGTCAAAGCCAAAGAGGCAGAGGAGAGGAAGAAACGGAATGCAGAGAAGGCCCAAGCAAGGGCAGAATTGAGAGCACAGAGGGAAGCCGAGCTCAAAGAGAAGGTAATTCTGAAGCTTGAAATTGCTTAAGCCCTAGCATCCTGAAATGAATTGTTTGACATATGTATGTTTTGGAACACTTCTCCAATGAAAACCTGCACATTAGAAAACACCCATCTACTCAATGTCTCAATCTGGTGTTTGGCATTGATTGATGATGATATGAGCTTTGTGCAGGAAAGAGAGAAAAGGGCAAAAAAGAAGGAAAGGAAGAAGGCTGCTGGAGCTGTAGATGTTAGCACTGAAGGAGAATCTGCTCCGACCACTGAAAACGCTTCATCTGATACTACTGCCCCTAAATCCGAAATCAAGGAGAAGACTCTACCAGTGGTGAATAGGCCTCAGAAACCATCAACACTAGCAAAACAGAGTAAGACAAAGCCTCTCCCTCCACCTCTTCGCAACAGAAGTAAAAGAAGAATGCAAACATGGATGTGGTTTCTTATAGCAACACTGCTTGTTCTTGCGTTGTTCTTCTTGGGAAGCATTGGCTTTTCTTTTAAATTTGGACTGCCAAGCATTGGCATATGAATATACCAATCAACCTATAAAATAGCACTAGATTGGGCATTGATTGTGGTTTACCCATAGAAACTTGAGCATTCTTTTGTGCTCTAGACCTTTTCGAGTCTCTCTTGACCTCCCCCTCCACCATTCTCTATAATCTGTTATCAGAAAGGCCACTTCTTTTTTCTCTTCTTTTTTTCCTATATTCT
>NC_056559.1:5097206-5111490 GCF_013358625.1 Macadamia integrifolia
TCTAAAAATTTATAGGGATGAGGTTAGGTATGCTGTCGAATTTCAAGTAGCTAACGGCTCAACCAATGGGAGTACTGGGATAAGAAGGGCATAGGGAACTTTTTCAAAGGGGAGGAGGATAGGGATAAATGCAGATCTGGATATGCTAGGTATACCAACGGCATACCCACCATGTTCCCAAATTTATATTTTTAATAAAATCGAAGGCAAAACTGTTCAAATTATTAAAACCGTGACTAAAATTTCAAAAAACTTTGTACACTTTTAGGATCAAATGCTTTCTAGTTCTAGAACCCTTGTGGATCCATCTCACGATTCTAAGAATTGGAATTGAATTGCGGATTTAATTTTAATAGGATAGGATTGGTTAAATCCTATTTCGTGATCCATCTCATGGTTCTAAGAATTGAAATTGGATCATGGATTCAATTTGAATCGGATTGGTTGATCTCATTCTTGATTCTCACCAATTTCTACTTATAAAAATAGAGTTTTTTTTTAGTGTTCAGACTGATTCGCTCGAACAATTAACGTTATACTATGGCCTTGTTTGATATGTATTCTAAGATTATATATTTTTATAAAAGAAAAGAAAAATCTATCTTAGAATGATTTTGGAATTAAAGTCTATTCTAAGAGTGTATATCGAACACTTCCTATTATAGGTGAAAGTTTGGTCCTGACAATCTGAACCTGCTCTGATCTACCTTGAGCTTGAACAGGGCTTGGACCAAGTTTTTTGATCCTGAGGACGTGTTAGGGTTGAAAAACCCCATCACCTAACTAGGGTTGAGTCGAGCTTGGGTTAAGGCCTCAGCCTAGTCCAAAATTTAACCATGAATTTTAAAATTAAAATTTAGGGCTCCTATTGAATTTTTATTTTTCTATAATTTTTTTATATATAAGATATAAATGGTAAAAACATGTCAATCAAGGTTAATTTAACCATTGCAGAAGTCAAGGTCAACCTAACTCACAGCTCGACCCAACCTGGCCCTAACAGGGTCAATTAAGGTCGGGCTAGATTAGTATGAACCTAGAATGATTAGGCCTAAACATGAACCCCATAGGGTGGAGTTGGGTCTGAATTGAATTTTGAGAACCTAGGATTAAGTTAGGATTTTAAGAAACCCAACCCGACCTGTTACACCTCTACTTCCTTTGTCATATATGATAAGTGTAATAGGGCTCAATGTTAGTTATTTTTCTTTTGTAATATAATAATCAATAGATAGGGTGCAGTGTTGGGTCATATCATATGTGTGCATCCATGGAGTATGGGCGTTAATTTCGAAGGGGAGACATGCAGCTTCGGCTTTCTGCTGATAAGAGTATGGGCTATTGGGCTTCCAATTTTTGCAACCACCAATCCTCTTTTATGTCTTTTCATTTAAATTGTGGACAAGAAGGCACTGGGTGGCGCATACGTTTCAACTTCTTCATTTATTAATAAAATAAAGGGTGTATCTAGTGCATGGTGCCCTCTATTGTGGGATCTGGGGAAAGTCATATAGTGCACTTATACTTCTTAAATACATTTTGAAAATTTTTGACAAATGGATTCGATTTAGGTTCTTCCATTGCCACGTTTTAAAACATCATTTAAGGATTAAGTTTTTCTTCACCAATGAAGTATTACTGGTGATGTGAATTTGTAATTAGCATGGCAATGGAATATTTCCCCTCATACAATTCAGGTGGGAGTTAAAGATGACATAAGAGTTCCATCACATACTCACATCCCCATCAATAAAGAGATTCTCACTTGTAGATATGTGAAGGAAAACTTATTCATAGTACTTATCAATTTTACTTGAAGAATAAAGTTAGTTGAAAATAAATGGGCCAATAAAGGAGGAGTGCAAATTAGTAAGGTTGCAAGGTCTTGAGGATGGAATTTTAACTAGCATGCTACCTTCACTAGCAGAGGGGTAAAAAACTTATGGGTCACCAAGGTTGTGAAGTAAGAAGATTACATCTTTTGATTGCTCCTTATCAATTGAAAGTGGTTTATCATTTTTTTTTTCTACTACATACTAAGGAACTGCCCAAGGGGATTGTACTCCAGCACACTAAAGGAAAAAGGGAAAGGAAGACACATGTGATACATGTGATAGAAATCGATTCTTAAACCATTCACTCTTAGCGCCTGCTCTTCAAGCAGAAGCTGCAGTTAATCTATGTTTATGTCATTTTCAAGAGCATTCATTGTCCATGTGAATTGATTTAATTATCTTCATTGAAAGAAAAAAAAGTATGTTGTTATATTCTTATACCCCTCACAACCCCTCCCCCCCAAAAAAAAAATTTACCATACAATAAATTTACAATTTCTGTGTTCACCAATCTTGATTCTTATTTAAGAAAATAAAAATAATATATTTCTCCTATTCCGATTCCTATTCCTATTCCTATTCCAAAGGTGCAAGTAGTAATAGTGGCCCCTTTCTCTCCTCTCCTCTCCTCTCCTCTCCTTCCCCGGTTCACCCCACCCCCACCCCCACCCCAGAGTTCCTCCCAATGATTGGGGAGCTCCAATGAGGATAATAAGAAAGGGTCAGAGGGGACAGGACCCTCCAACAAGTCCCACACCCTCACACCCCGCTCCTCTCTTCTCCCAATTGTCCCTCTGGAGCTCTCCTGTCATTCCTCAACGCTTTTTTTTTTGGTAAACAGTCATTCCTTAACACTCTCCTTCAACTGGAGATAAATAAGATGGTTTGTCCTGTGACTAGTAAATGCCAGGGCTTTTCATTGCACTTCCATTCAAAACGAGTGAAACAGCATCTTTTATAAGAGAGGATGAGAATTCCATTTTTGCTGTCTCAGTTCATATTCTCTTCTCACAATCGTACCAAAACAATAACCAAGACAGCAGAAGGGAAGGTTCTAATCATTGTTTTCTACCTAAGGGAATGATAAGAAGGTGGAAGTAAGTGCTAGTGGTAATTCTCGAGTGGATTTTTTCCAGATATTAATGACTCATTGCTGAGAGTCCACTTCAATCCAAAGCTTAGAATTAATAAACAATAATGTAGCACTTTAGTCCAAAAAGAATTGAACAATAATGGGTTTTTGGTTCTTTCGACAGTTTCAATTTTCAAGTGCGCATCATCAATGGTCCACCATGAGTACCTCCACCCTCCCTTTCAACCCAGAAAAATAAAGAAAAAGCCATGAACTATAAGGTGTTCAAACCCTATTTTGCACTGATTTGATTGGTTTAAGAGCTTCTCATTCATGAATTTTGATTTATAGTAAGAGCATCAAATCTCAATTTTTCGTCTCCATACTCCCCCTATACATGTTTTGTCCCTAACTCCCTACTTCGTTTTCTTGTTTTCCTTCATTGCTATTTGATTTGGATATTCTACCAAAAATGAGAACTATTTGATTTGGATACTTTTAACGGTCTCCAGGATTTAAGGTAACTTTGGGTTGTGGTGGTGTGCGTGGTTGCTTGTTGGGTTGGTTGGTTGATCCGTAAGCAAAGCTCCAATGGCTAAAAACGTCCCCTGTTCCTCTTCACTTTTTATTGCCGTGTTGTGTTGCTGTGATAATGGCATCGGCTTCTGCAATTTACTGTCTCACATATACCCTCCCTTTCGCTTTCACGCCACCAAGTAGTCACCAACATCTTTTTTATTTTCATAAATAAAAGTGTAATCCGTAACCCATAAACGAAAAGCAAACCTGTGAGTCTTTGCAATTTCCCATTCTCTCTCACACTTTCTTAGTTTTTAAATCCTTTATTCTCCTTCTTTGTCTCTCTCGCTTTCTCTTCTCCTTAACTTATCTTCTTCTCTTCCTCTCTGTGACTGTCACTCGAAAACTGGAAATGGCGGCATCGAGTTTTAGAAGCACTATTTGCTTGTTTCTGTATGTTCTAGTTGCAGAGACCACCTTTTGTCTTTCTTCAAAGGTGAACTACTTGCAGTATTTTAATGCCCCTTGTTAGGATTCTTCTGGGTTTCTTATTTTCTCTGGAACTTCGAATGTTTATGGTTTCTCTGTATGAGCTTACATTTTAGGATTCTTTTTCTAATGTTTTAATTTTTCCAGGTTTATGTTGTTTACATGGGAAGCAGAATTAGTGATAACCCAGATGAGATTTTGAGACAAAACCATCAAATGCTCATCGATATTCATGGAGGAAGGTCAGTAACTATAAAATTTTAACTGAAACAAATATTTCTGCTAGTGGGCTTCTGTTATTTTATTTATTTCCTCGAACTCTGTTCTCTACAGCGTCGAGAAAGCCAAAGCCTCTCACATCTATAGTTACAGACATGGTTTTAGAGGATTTGCTGCAAAGTTAACAGAAGAACAAGCTTCCGTATTAGCTAGTATGGTAGTTTTCAGTAAAGTAAATCTATTGTTGCCATTTCTGAACTTCTGTTTTCAACTGAACATTATGTCTCTGGGATTCAATGCAACAGGGATGCCGGGTGTGGTTACTGTTTTTCCAAATCTTAAAAGAAGACTTCATACCACTCATTCTTGGGATTTTATGGGCCTTATAAACGATGAAGAGATGGAAATTCCAGGCTACTCAACCAAGAACCAAGAAAATGTCATCATAGGTTTCATCGATACGGGTAAAGGGTCTCTCTGTATGAACTATTCAATGAAATTGGGCATATGTCACTGATGCCCTTTTATGTTATTTTGATGCCTTTTAGTAGTTCCAGGTGCCGTCCCCTGATAAAATTGATGCCAGTCTTCCTCGTCGAATTTTTTGCTTTGTTGAGGCCTTTTGTATTTTCTTTTCGTTACAGTCTTTTATCTTATTCCGTGATTGAAGAGGGCTGTCGGTGATGATATAGGTTCATGGCTTTTTGCTTGTCTAATACTTTCAACTTGTATGACAGTAATTTACCCAGTTCATATATTTCGTCTGTCTCCATATTTTTGTAGAGGGCAATTTTTCTTCTAATGTTCTACTTATCAATGGATTAAGAGAAAAAGGTAGAGATGTATATCTGTTAATTGCACAAAATTTGTGTGATCCTATCGCCTATCAGAGCTCTTTCTTCTTGTAAAGAAGCTGTGGACTTCTGTGGTTCTGAATCTTTAATACTTTTGTGGCTTTCCCATTTCTATGCATCGACTTTATTCAGTTGTAATTTGGTTACAGATTCCTATCCTTACCAAATAAAGCTTCAGAAGAAAAAAACTTCTTAATCAACTGTAGAGCCCTCAGTATTAAATTTGTGTAATTGAATTCAGGAATATGGCCAGAAGCCCCAAGTTTTAATGACCGTGGCATGCCTTCTGTGCCCTCTAGATGGAAAGGGAAATGTGAAGCTGGAGAAGCATTTAATGTTTCATCTTGTAACAGGTTTCCATGAACAAGACTTCCAGCTCTAGTTTCGTCCCATGATTTTTTTTTTTTTAAGAAGTATGTATCATAAATTTATATATTTATTATGCAGGAAACTGATAGGAGCAAGGTACTATCTAAGTGGTTATGATGCTGAAGAAGATTCTGCAACGACATTGACATTCCGATCCCCAAGGGATAGCTCTGGTCATGGTAGCCATACAGCCTCAATAGCAGCTGGTAGGTATGTGCCAAACATGAATTATAATGGATTGGCTGCTGGAGGTGCTAGAGGTGGTGCTCCGATGGCCAGGATTGCAGTATACAAAACATGTTGGGACTCTGGTTGCTACGATGTGGATTTACTAGCTGCATTCGATGATGCAATTAAAGATGGGGTTGACATCTTGTCTCTCTCTCTGGGCCCGGATTTTCCACAGGGAGATTACTTCAATGATGCCATCTCGGTGGGGTCGTTCCATGCTTCTACCCATGGAATTCCGGTAGTTTCCTCTGTTGGAAATGAAGGTACTCAAGGCTCTGCCACGAATCTTGCACCATGGATGATCACTGTTGCTGCTAGTTCAACAGATAGGGATTTTGTGTCAGAGATCAAATTAGGAGATGGAACCAACTCCACGGTAATTCATCGTAGCTATTTTTTAGGTTCAGAGGCTTGATATGAGTTTCCTAAATTATTAACAGCTCCCACCATTGTGTAGGGTGAAAGTCTCAGTCTCTTGGAAACCAATGGCCCAAGAAGGATAATCTCTGCTTCAGACGCCAATGCTGGATACTTCACTCCTTATCAGTCCAGGTGAAGCAAGAGCTACTAGTACTTAGTATAAATTATTAGTAAGAGAACTTTAGCCACTTCTCATATTTGTTCCTCCAGCTATTGTTTAGAGAGTTCCTTGAATAGTACCATAGCAAAAGGGAAGGTTCTGGTATGCCGACATGCTGAACTTTCTTCAGAGTCAAAGGTAGCAAAGAGCTTGGTAGTGAAAGAAGCTGGTGGTGTTGGGATGATTCTCATAGACGAGACAGATAAGGATGTTGCAATCCCCTTTGTGATACCTGCAGCTATTGTTGGGGCAAAGACAGGGGACAGGATCCTATCTTATATTAATCATACAAGGTTTGTCTCTCTTCTATTATTATTAGTGACTAAATAAAAAAGTTTATAATTTTTATTTCTAATTAAAGTTTTCTCCCCCACAAAATTTAGGAAACCGATTTCCAGTATATCGCCTGCAAAGACTGTATTAGGATACAGACCTGCTCCCAGGGTTGCAGCATTTTCGTCAAAAGGGCCCAGTACTTTGACCCCAGAAATTTTGAAGGTTAGGATTCTAATCTCAAGATATATTATATGGCTTATTGAGTGCCTAAATTCTTTTATTTGTGTATCTGTTGCTTTTTGTAGCCCGATATCACAGCCCCTGGGCTGAATATCCTTGCAGCATGGTCTCCGGCAATTGGAAAAATTAATTACAACATTCTCTCTGGAACTTCCATGGCTTGCCCACACATAACAGGAATTGTAGCATTAATAAAAGCTGTGTATCCATCATGGTCACCTTCCAAAATCAAGTCTGCCATCATGACAACTGGTAATATCTTCTAAATCCAAGGCACCCAGTTGATAAGTTGTGTCAAGGTTTCAAATCTAAGTGGTTTGAGACTTGAGAAAATGGTTTTTCATTAACCAATTCAAACATTTCTACCAAAAAAAAAAACAATTCAAACATGGTCTAATACTCAACATCCATCTCCCCTGGGGGGGGGGGGGGTGAGGTGGTAGCTCCCTTTTTATCTTTCAAGGTTCTTGATTTCTATACAAAATCCGAGTTCTTTGCTGTTATTGGCTCATTTTGACACTATGCAGTATTTTCCAAGCCTTCAATGACGAAAGTAAAAAATCATCAACTTGGTTTTCATTTCAAAATCGGAATTTTTGTGTTTATTCACTATTTTATTCTCAACAAGTAGAGGTTCAAAGGTTTTAAAATTTGTCACCTGGCCTAGTGGTGTTTTGGGATCAAAACTTGATTGGCTTTCTTTTTCCTACCCAAGTTTGAAATGCTCCTGCTGTAATTTTATATACTGAGGTTTTCTTTATCTCTCTAATGTACTAGAACGAGTTTTCTGATTTTTGGCAAAACCAAGTGACTGAGGAGCTCATCAATAATCTATATCAAGTGATGTCGAAGTATTTATTAAGTTTAAAAATTATGTTATCTCCTTTCTATAGTCTGAATTGCAAAAGGAAAATGCAGCTACTGTGTTGGATAAGAGTGGCAGAGCAATGAAAGTAGACCCTGGAAGAAAAAGCGGTAATCCATTTGATTATGGTTCAGGCTTTGTGAACCCAAAAAGAGTCCTTAATCCCGGTGTTGTCTATGATGCAAATCCTGCGGACTACAAAGCTTTCCTCTGTTCGATTGGCTATGATAAGCAGTCATTACATTTGATTACAAGTGACAACAGCACATGCAATCACACTTTTCCATCAGCCTCGGACCTGAATTATCCATCAATCACAGTGCCCAATCTTAAGGACAGCTTCTCTGTGACCCGAACTGTGACAAATGTGGGGAAACCAATAAGTATTTACAAAGCAGTAGTGTCTTCTCCTCCTGGAATTAATGTCACTGTTGTTCCAGAGTATCTAGTCTTCAACAGCTATGGTCAGCAGATCACTTTCACAGTGAATTTCAAGGTGATCGCTCCGTCAAAGGATTACGTATTTGGTCATTTGTCATGGAAAACAAAAAAGCTAAGAGTAACCAGCCCATTGGTAGTCCGGGTTGCCCATTATAACAAAGGGTTATTAAGATGAGTTGGAGTACCTTAGAGAACAGACTGAGAACTTCAAAGCCCTTGGCAGAAACACAAGCATACAAGATGATAATGAAGTAACCATCCTGCTTGAGGTGAATCACATTACTTGGGTAAGCAGGGAAGAGTTCAAGGGACAAGCTACCTGATTAATCATAACTAGCCCTTAAAATTAGTCTGTAAACACCAAACAAGAACAGAAGTGCCCTTCCTGTATCCATGGTCCTTTTATACTTTCTTCTATTGAATATAAGGTCTCTTTTTTCTCTTGTATATATAACTGAAGCTTGATAAAAGGGGGAATCTCCATAGGTCTTGTGACCCACATCTGTCTTTACTTTCCTTCAAAAGTGTGTTTGGTACTTTGGTTTTTGGGCAGTGGGGGGGATTTGGGATTGATGTCATGGCCTTGCTTACTGTTTGCAAATAATAGGGATTGATTATGAGTCTTGTGACTTTCCTTTCAATATAAATCACTTAAACCAGTTCAAATGTGATGATAGAATTGTCCCATAAACTATAGGTAGACCTTAAGTAGAGCAGGACATTGACTTTGTGAGGTTAAGCAAGTTCAAATGTTCAATTGATAGGTCACAAGAAGATCATGAGGCAGAGTGGCAGACCAAATATACTCTCAGAAAAAAAAAGGTGGAAAATTTTAAAAGAAGTGGCAGACAAAAGCTGCACCAAACTCCACTCCCCTCATAGCGGCTGGCAACTTAGAGACCTGAGTGTGCTTCCATATTCCACCTCAGATATGAGTATGCAAGTTGCTCCCTTTAAACTAAGGTCCCCTATTGTGCTGATGCTAAGACAGAAATATGGCTTTTGGTCCACCAGGTAACGGATTATAGTGGACAGGTTTCAGGCTGCAGGGGTGGCCGATTCATCTTTGGGGCTGATGTAGCTGATTCAGTCTGATTAAACCGATCTGTATCAATATGGATTGGCCTAGTCCGATCTGATTCCCGATTACTTTAACCATGGTTCCACTAGCAACAGATAGATTATGGTAGGGGTATCAAACCCTAAAGCGAACTGGTCAAACCAACTGAACTAGACCAAACAAAACCAAACCTAACTGAACCCCTATCAAGCCAGATTTGGCTTGGGC
The DNA here is from genome assembly GCF_013358625.1 of Macadamia integrifolia. Classification (NCBI taxonomy): domain Eukaryota; kingdom Viridiplantae; phylum Streptophyta; class Magnoliopsida; order Proteales; family Proteaceae; genus Macadamia; species Macadamia integrifolia. The sequence continues at coordinate 5,106,485 of NC_056559.1, forward strand.
CTTTGGGGTATTATGACACCAGTTAAAAACCTGACTGAAACTGAAAACCAACCCGAAATTGATACAAAACCGTTATAATTTTTTAACATATATACATGATAAAATCAATACTGAATTCGACCAAATTTGATATCAAGCTGATATTAACCTGAATCCAACCCAGACCAAACCAAAACCAACCGAAACAAAACCCCATCTTATTGGACCGGCTTAGGTTTCACCAATTATAAGTGTAAAACCGGTTCATCAGACCAAACCATCCATCTTACATCCCTAGAGTACACAGCGAACCATTTACTAACAACTTGTCCTCCCTCCCCAAGATGAATAAATAGTTTACACCTGGGCCTTTTCATTTGTGGGCTGAGTCAATGTCAAGTCTCCCCAACACACATCTTTTCTCAGCCTTGGGCCGGCCCACCTATAAACCTTTTTCACTCCAAGTTTTGCTGGACTTGGATCCATTGTGGTGCAACAGGGCGTTTGACGCAGATCTAACGCCCAGAAACACCTTGTGCTGCGTGCAACCACCTGAGACTTCATGTTTGAGCTGTCATTGGATAGTGCCAGATGCCCTGTTGCGCCGCTGAGGAATTCAAATCCCTACCCAGTAGAAAAGCATAAATGGATTCTTGGAATTGATTAATCCTACCTCAGAACCCGGAACCTGGTCTCAAGAATGGTGAACCTGGTCTCAAGAATGGTGATGTCTCCTATTAGAGGTAGTTCTGTTCTTTTACCAAGAACCTTTAACTTGGAGGGGTTTATTAAAAACATTTAATCCAGAACGTGATTGGACGGTTACATCACAGATCTTGTTAGCTAGATTAGCACTTTAGATTTTGGAATAGGACCAGGCTGGAATCCCAACTCAATCTAGGGTTGCAGTTAGGCCTGTGTCCAGTTCTGACTTCTAAGAATCCGAATTTTGGAATCGATCAGTGGATGAGATGGGCCGGTTCTGGGACAGATCTCCCAGTGACGGAAACGTTGATGCCAGCTGCTGTTTGGTACTTCTCGTATTCAAGATTCTCCACCCTTACCCCGGGTTCGGATCCACTATATATATATATATATATATATATGTATTTTCAATTGAACATATGTGTGAGGATCCAACATTTATCCTATTTTCTACTATTACAATTTACAATGGTGAAAAGGGGTATATATAGAAACAAAAGAAAAGGCTATTGGGTTGACACATAAATGTGTCAATCTGTCTAGAATCAGGTATTCGGTCTAATTTTAGTTTCAATGAGTGTTAATGTGATCTAGAACCGAACCAGGTCCTGTCTCGGTTCTAAAAATCTCAATACTCGTATCGAACCTGTCCAATTCTAGTACTATTCAGGTTCCTATTCTCGTTTTGTATTTGGTTCTTATTTTGCTCCAATATCAATTTTAAATTCGGTTTTATTATGCAAAAGACAATACAAATGCTCATTTCCTAGGTTGTTGGTCTTCCCCAACAAAAAAGGGTTTTAAACTTAGACTATAACTATAATTTTATAAAACAATTTAAATGATTAATTACATCTTATTTCTATTTAAGTCATGTCAAATGTTTAGTTTTAAAATAGTGGAAAATTTTAGATCAATTATTCAGTTCGATTTTGATTAGAACCATCGGTTCTTGACATAGATCTAGATCCAGAGCGGCCCGAATTACAAGTGCTCATTTCAAATCCAAGATGTAACCATATTATAATCGGTTGGTTCAGTTCAGGGTATTGAACTGAAATTCAATTCGATTTTCGATTTCGATTCAATTTGACACCCTTACTTCCACATGTTTGAACATATGTGCAGTGGGTCCAAATTTCTATCCTTCCCCACTAGTCGACCCATGGACCCTTGAGGAATGATTAATTTAAACAAAAAATAAAAAGGACATAGTGCAATTTCCCACAGGACTAATGAAGATTTCCTTCTAATTATTTTGGTCATATTTTTGTATGTTTCTAGATGGATATTTGATTATTTATATATTTTAGGAATGATAAATATCTATATACTTACGAATGAATATTTTGGTTATTTGTATACTTAAGCGAAAAAAGTAAGAAATTAGACATTATAATGGTGTATGAAATTGTCCTCGACATTGATAAACGGTTCTGATTTTAAGTTTAGACCCAATTAAATAAATGGACCAGTTTTTATCTTGACCCCTTTCAAACTAAACCGATTTGAAACCAGGCTGATTATCCGAAACCGGACCATTTTACACCCTTGCCTCTAGACTCCATCTTTCAATACTCTCTTTTTATTTATTTATTTATTTCATTTCAGGAAAAACAATATGAGACCATCACAGATCATTGAATTTGTGGTCGTTATTGAGGCATAAAACTTCCATACCTATAGGAGACCATAGGAGGTCCAATTAAGACTTGATTTGATATGATTTCTATTTCAATTTCATTTCATGTGCTGATTTCTATTTCAAAAATTATCTAATTTGATTTTTGCACCTTATTCAAGTGAGATAAAAATAAAAAAAATCACTGAAATTTTAAAACTAAGTGAGAATCTATTTTAATTTTGAAATTAAAAATAATAATTTTCTGTTAAAAATAAAACACCGTTCTTCTTCTCTTCATAGTCTCACGACACCATCACCACCCTACCACCATCACCGCAATCACTACTCTTTCCAACCCCACCACCGCAACCACCCCTTTCCTGAATCCTAGTCTTCCTGGTGTGAGACCCACATTAATTTTGAAATACTCGATCATACCAAAGCCATTAAAACTATGTACAAATGCATTGCACCGGAAATTTTCTTTTGCCATATAGGTAAAAAAGAAGAGTTCAAATTAAAAGAGGCAACCGAGAGTGAAGCAATTGGATTGATACTTGTGTGTGAGAGAGAGAGAGGTCTTTCTCGGACTCTCAATGGACTGGTCCATTTGTACCCAAATAATTATTAGATCGGTCCATTATCATGACCTAAATTATATGCACGTTTATCTTATTGGCGCATTAAAATGACCCCTCGAAACAGATTTTTCCAGTTTCCCAAAAAAAAAAAAAACTGATTTTCTGCTTTTGGAATATGTCATTTAAGGATCAGTCTTAATCTCTTTTTTCCCCAGTGTTTCATCTCATGTGTTGTACATGTTTGTTTTTTTCTTTCTCATTTTCTACATCACAATTATTGAACAAGCATGGAGCCTGTGATACTATAATGGAGCACGCTTTTTTTCTTTTCTTTTTTTTTTTTAATAAAAAAATTTATTGAACAAATATACGATGGACTTGGAGTATGAAAATAATCCATGGATGTAGTTTCATGATATTGACATTGATATTGATCTCCATTGATACTGATAGTATCAAATCATATCAAGTTAATAATAAAGAGTCATTTTTTTGGTTTAAAATGGATTTTTTTTTTTTTAGTAAGGGAAAAATTTATTGAATAGGGGTGCATGAGGAGCCAATGGCTTCTAGATTACATCGATCAAGTAGCCACAGAGTGGAAATTGGTCAACTTGTATCTTACATGCTAGAGACACTGCCTTCCATGCTAAGGTATCGGCAACATAATTTGCCTCCCTATATAAGTGGCAAAAAGAATATCAAGAAATTCTGGTCGCCAATAAGTGAATATTGTTGATGATCCCAATAACCCTGACTGGTATAGCTTGGTCAGTAGAGTCGATGTAGTTGATTAGGCCATTGTTATTGGATTCAATAATAATTGATGGGATGCCTCGCTCAACTGTCCATACTAAGTCAGTGCATAAAGCTAAGGCCTCCCCCAATAAGCTATCTGTGAAGCACAATGGTTCAAAAATAGCCCAAACCAATGCGTAGTTGTGGTCTCGACTGACACATCCAATCCCTCATTCATGGCTCTCCAAGGGTAATGCTGCATCGCAATTCAAATTATGCCATCCCTAAGGAGGCCCTTTCCAAGGTGTGGCCTTGTTTGGTGGATTACTTGGTGGAGAAGATGTGGTATCAGCAGTCCTCCAAAATTCTACATACATCTGTTCTGCTTTAGAGAAAACCTCAATCGGGGTCCAGTTCTTATGTTGAAAGAGCATATCATTCCTGGCTGTCCACAAATACCAGCAAAGGTGTGTGAAAAGGCTTAAAGTCTCCATCTTGATCTTTTTAGAGGGAAAAACCATCTTATCCCATTGCTCAAGCACTTTATAAAATTCATCTTATCATATCGCCAATACTAATATAGATCAACCACGACTAATTTGATACTGATAGTGAAACTAATATTGATATCAATCGGTACTCATACCTAATATTGTATTTTCAATGGTCTCTTTCTATCCATAAAAAATAAAGGTTTCTTTTCAAGAGACATTGGTTGACAACTTTTTTCTTTTAGATTGAGATTTTTCTTTTGGGTAGCTTTATTAAGATTGATAAGTGATTTTTTGTGATATGAAATAAAGTTTCTTTGCATTTATGAGTTCAAAACAACTTTGACAAAAGATACTGCTTTTCAATTGATGATTTAAAATTGTAATTGTTTGATAGATTGACGTATTTTAATAAGCTAAACATCAAATTCTTTTGTTGGGAATTTCATGTAAAAATTTGAAAAAATAGAATTTCAATTTTTAAAACATAATTATTGTCGGGTGGTCACTTTTCTTTTCTGATTGTTTGCTTTTACCGAACAAGTTGCATAAAGGTAGTAAAATAAAACCAAAAGATTAAAACTTCTATATAATTGGGGTATTTGATTGGAGGGAACAACTTTTTATCATCAAAATGATGAATTTTTAATTAAAAAAAAAAAAAAGATAAACTTTATCTAAAAATAAAAAACCGTATGTCTTATTTTCAAAAGTTATCTAATATAGAGAAAAAGTTTTGTTTTTTTTTTTTGTGTAAAATGAAAGGATTTACCATTGAAAACAATAATAACGACAAAGCCTTTTTCTAACTTAAATATTTTTCCCCCTTTTGTCTAGTCCTATCAATGGCCCATGGGCCAACCAACAGGCTACTGGGTCAAGAATCTC
>NC_056559.1:5114971-5137107 GCF_013358625.1 Macadamia integrifolia
ACTACGTACCTCCTGTTAGAGTTATTGGTAGTTAGCATCCTTAATCCATTATTACTAATTAGGGTTAATCCTATGCTTGGTTGCGTCGATTGTCACCCTCTATTTTTTTGGCATAAAAAAAGATGAAATAATTCATAAAAAGAGACAATACATTATTATAATGCTGACATGAGGTTGCCATAAACATAACATATTAATGACTGAAAATATCTCAATTCACCTTTCTCTTACCTATTACTATCTAAGCGGCTTTGAAGTTGTTGTCTTTACTTTTGTTTTCGTTTTTGTTTTTGTTTTTTTATTTTTCATTAACAAGATGTAAGCTATGCTGCCTTCATAGAGTTCCCCTCTTTGTTTTTCATCTTTTAGTATCTTGTTATTTCTTTTGCTTCTGGTAACATCTTTATCAACTAGTAGTTGAGCTGGTTGTGACTATAGTCTCGGAAGTGAGAAGATTACGAAGGTGCCCTTGTTATCCACACCTTTGATTGTTTCACCGGATATTGATCTGTCAGTGACAACTTTCTTGCTTGATAATTATATTGAGCATGACCTAATTACTAATTATGATTTATAAATAAAACAAAAGATGATTATGTTATAATCCCATATATGCCTCATAATGAGGGATTGATATGATCAATTTGGTTCCATTACCTTACAAATTCTCTTATAAGTTTGATTTGTTCAACAAATCAGATCTCCACCATATGAGATTCAATTATAAATATATTAAAGTCCTAATTAATTAAGTTGTAACAACCTGTACCTAGCTAGTTGTAGGTGTTGTATTGTATTAACCTATTATTTTGTATTTAGGGTTGGCCACAAAACAGTACGCAATAACTGACAAATGGAGTGGAGGGTTGGTTGATGTCGGGTTCTCCCTCTTACTCTAAATCAATTAATTATATATTAAGGTGTGTTTAATGCCCTTCCATAGTTCCATCTCATATGATACCATAGGATTCTTGCTTTTGTTTTCTTTTTGTCATAATTTCTTTGTTGATGATAATTGGGTGCATTTATTGATGATTGATCCGTCTCATGTGGTAGGATCTTTCTTTCACGATCTTGTTTCTCTTTCCTAGTCAGCTCTCTAAGTTTGGTTCCACTGCTCTATGGTAGTTGTTGGTCGGAAGTTCATTAATGGCGATCGCACTAAAATATCGAAATGGAAGATGTCAAAATCCGAAAAGAGATCTAGAGAGAGAGAGAGAGAGAAGTATATCATCCATATGATCAAGATCTCAAGCGAAAATTGTGCTACTGAAATCGTAATTGATATGAAAATTATTCTCGTATGATCTTAATATATATATATATATATATATATGGGATTCATATCAAAAAAGTCTAAAATGATTCTCATATGAGAACCTATTTGACACTATGTAATTGATCTCCAAGATTAAGATTGATTTAGTAATAAGTCTTTATTTGATTTTAATTAATCAATCGGTGACTAATGGGTTTGACTGAAACTCTTGATTAATCAAACAATCATATATTGTAAAATTGATTATTAATCAAAATTCAAATTTGAATTGAATTAAAGTAAACAGTCAAATCTTGATTGGGCCCTTCCGTCCAAAAAAGAAAAAAAAAATATTGATTGGGCCTGAAAATTGAAAACCTTAGTTTGTGATAATCTATTCTTATTTATTTGTCAAAAGTGAAAACCGAAAGCGACGGATTCGATAGCATGCCTTCCCTCGTTCGACAGATCAAGAGGCAATCAGCAATCTCATGGATTATCATCCTCCGCACGTATCAGCAACAAATTGTCTGATATAAGATGTGATGCTTTTATCAATTTATCCTGTCCGTTTATTTTATTTATTTAGTATTACACTGTATGGACTCGTACTGTACTCATACGGGCGTAGTCGTAGACTCGTAGATACGAATTCGAATCAACAGGAAACTAAAAGGACCTGGAGCTGGAACTTGGAAATGGCATCTCCGTAATTCTTAAGGAAAGCAAGGGTAAATTATAACAGATGCTTCTTGGCGACGTGGACGAAGCACCCGACAAAAAGTGATGGGAAGCACTCACTACAGAGGGAGAAGGACAAGACTGGAATCCCTTCTCTCTCTCTCTCGCGTCCAGCTCCGGCCTAGGTTCTGGGCTCTCAGTCTTGGCTTTGGGTCCGCTATGCTCTGCCATGTGCCACATAAATTTCTTACTTCATCCTTATGGGACCACACCAAAAACTGCAACTTTTCGACACGTGTTACCTGAGATTGGACGGAGCTCAAATTATTATCGATTCGACTAGGCTGGGCTGGGCTGGGCTGGGCTGGGGGTTTGGGTGACTTGAGTATAGAAAGCCGTAAACTTAACTTGATTTGACGTAGAGGACCCCGCATCAGTGGGGCCAAGGTAGAAACAGATGACTTTATTGTACGGTCCAGGATTATTCACAGATGGTGGAGAGTGGAGACAGGTAAGGTTTCGGACAACGTGCCTCGTACGGGTTCCAGTGGGGTGGGGCTCCTGGGAAACCTTGGGTTCTCAAAGTTAGATGACAGCTGGCTCCTGAGTCGTTGAGTTTTACGCAAACTGGCGACGCTCACGGCTCTAATTGGGAAACAACTCTCCGCCGGCATCTCTCTCTCTGCGGCCTAGTAAGAGATCCCATCTCAGTTTTCAGTAATGGCAGAATCTTGTTGCAGCACGTGGGATTATTCCTCTCTCCCTCTGTCGAGCGCGTTGTGTAGACCGCAACATCACGTCACGCGTGAGTGATGTGCCCCTCTCTCTCTGTCTCTCTCTCTCTCTCCCTAACCATTCATGAATCGTGATAAGTACTAGCTTTTGTGGTAAATTTAGTACTAGCAGTAGCAGTAGTAGCAAGTAGGGAAAGAGTGAAAGATCATTCCGTTGTGATCACGATAGGGAAGGCCCACTGGCCCAGATTGCGAGTCTGTGATGAAGTAGGTTCCAACGTTACAGTATGCTGGACTAGAGCGTGGTCCATGCGTGAACATGGTGTCTCTTCCATTCTTAAAAGGAACATTATGAGTTGTTATTCTAAAAGTATCATGCATTTTTTTCCTTTTTCTAAAATTTCCTCTCCTGATAAACCATGCTTTTCTAAATTACTTTCGAAAAAACGATTCTTTAGTTCTCAAATGGCATGGAGAAAGAGAGGGAGAGATTGGGACAATACCAACGGAGGCAATTTCCCTTCACCCGTGGGTCAAGGTGTCTTGAATTAGGGGTACTAAGAATACTGGAAAGGGCATTATTGACTTTGTACTATTATTTTGGAAGAGTAATTTTGACTCTATATAGATATATTTTTCCTTCACCCATAATTGAAGAAAATTTCTCTATACCAAAAAAAAAAAAAATGCCAAGATTTATAAAATATCTTTAAAGATTTCTCAAAGATGATCTTCTTAGGAAAGAGAAGTTGTCTAAACTTTCTAATGTTATTTTATTTATTTATTTATTTACCTTATTTGTCAACATGATCTTGAAACTTTATTGCATTTTTTTTTTAATGTTCATATTCCAAGCACATTTGAGTTGCAGACTTCTTGGATTGTGCAGTGAATGCCTCTGCTCTTTTCTTTGGCTGATTTTTTAATTCACTTATAAGATATTTACTTCCTCATGGGTGCAGTGAATGCCTCTGCTCTTTTCTTTGGCTGATTTTTTAATTCACTTATAAGATATTTACTTCCTCATGGTTTACATCGAGTTTTATCTATTGTTACTATCACTTTGTATTTCATTCGGGTTTTTTTCCCCGTAATAAATGTAATCAGCACCATTGATTTTTATTAGATTCTTAAATTATTTTGAAATGGGTAGTGGATATGGATCTCTTAAGCAACACCCTTTCTTTAAAACAACCTTAGATGATTTGGCTTTTATTTATGTATTTATTACTGTTGATTTTTACAATCTCAGGATCATTCAATTACCATTTGTGATGAGTATAAATGTGTTGATACATTTTGTTGTGGATGAGCTTTGGTTTTTCTATACAAATCAACGTTTTACAATGTTTCTATGAGTCATGGTTTTTTATGGATTATGTTGGCATTAAAGGCTAGAAGCATTTTCCAAGGTTTGCACCAAGTAGTGGTAGAAGGATTCTTAAAAATAGAAGCGTGGATGGTGGACGGCAGCCTCTATTTATGGCTTTACATAAGTGAATAAAAAATGACGGTTTTTTGAACTCTTTCAAATCTTACTTAACATTACATCTATTATGTATATTTTGGATTTTGTTATCGTTTGTAGAGAAACTTTGATAATGTCAATAGCAAGTAAGAAAACTATTAAAGCCTCAAGTTCAAGCCTGCAAGTAAGAAAACTATTAAGGCCTCAAGTTCAAGCCTCCTGGTTGTTATCTATTTCTCTTCCTTTCTTATTTAAAAAATTTAAAAAAAAAAAAAAAAAAAAAAAAACTAAGACTAGTAACCTAACTAAAAGAAGTTTTCAAAAGATGCTATCCATGCATATTTGTATACATCAAATGTAGGTTTATATATATATATATATATATATATGTGATTTTATGCGAGAAAAAACAATATACTATTAACAAATGTTTTCTTATGAGCATAAGTTATATATATCAAATCGATATACATTATTAATTGATTTATCGTTGACTGAAAATAATACTTTCGATCAGTGTATGTTTATTTGAAAGATACCAACTATTGTATCTAAAAAAAAAGAAAGATAGATTGATAGATACCCAAAAAGAGTGCATTTGAAAAATGTACTTACCCCTCTAGCCCTCTCTCTCACACTTTTGTCCTAGTATTCATCCAATAGTGCTAATTTGATAGGTAAACAAACATTTAATTTCAAACATAAGACTATGGAAAAACTCTTATAGAATAATATCAATCTTAAAAAAACTCAACCCTATAATCTGATTTATAAGATGAAGAAATACCTTCTGACCACCCAACCCAAGAAGTAAGTTAGTTGTGATGAGGTGATGAACGGAGATGAACTCAAAGACCAAGATTGCGAAAGAACTGAAAAAGTTTTTTAATTTGGCCACTATAGATACTACAATGAAAGTAGGCCGAGCTAGCGAATATATCAATCACAATTGTCTTTTCTAATGGATGTGAGATTAACCCCCCCATATAATGATTGAAATGGGATGCTATCATAGAACCCAAGTCAAATAGGACAATCAACCAAATTCAAATTTAACAACCGAATGACATTGGTTTAAAAATCTAAAAAACTTGAATATTTGATTCAATTTCAATTTATATTTGTTTCAAATCGAACCAAAGTGAAAGCAAGAAGCACCTGTTGCTGGCGGATGGACCCCACTTCAAGTGTACGGAGACATGACATGAGTAGTGCCACGCGCCGGGGAAGCGCGTGGGGGGTGAACGGGTGAGGGATATGGAAGTCATTTATGTGGTTGAGTGGGCAGTTTCTGATGAGAATACTTTTGGTAGAAAAAAAAAAAAGAATAGAGTAGAACTGTAGAAAATGTCGCTTCGACGAAACCGGCGGTACGAGAACGAGGAGGGCATGAAATAAGGAGTTACTCTGCAACTTTCTCTAGCAAAAATTATTTTTGTGTGGAAGGAAGGAACTGCGATTCTTCTCGTTTTGATTGTGTGGTGAGTTGTGTCTTCTTCTTCCGTTTCTCTCTGTTACTGGGTTTTCGACGGCCATTTTTAAAACCCTTATTTTGAAGGATATTCACCAATTTGCCTACTGGAATAAGAAAAAGTTATAGCGAAAAATAAAGAGACAAAACCCTAAATTGGAAAGGATGGAAAAATTTGGGAAAGGGGTATGATATGTTCTTCTAATTTCTAAACCAGTTTTCGCGTATCTATTGTGTGCGGTTCTTAAGGTTTGAGATCTGAGGAATTGGGTTTCTTTCAATGATCTTTTGACTTTTTTTTTGGGTTCTTTTTCTTTTATTCATTCATGGCGGTTTGTCGCAGTGGACGGTTGAAGATCAACTGACAAGACTTGTCCGGCGGCTTTGTTGTGGTGTGACTCGACTATGTTCCAACATTAGAACAGATTTGATTTTTAATGGCTTTCAGTCTTCGTTTCGGGACGTATAAGGTGATCGGAATGCAAGGCAGGCCAGATTATATGGAGAAGAGGAGATCTAGAAGTCCGTAAAGGTATGAAATTCATTTCACCTTGATTGTACATCATCCTGGTTCAGTTAGTTGCCAACAGTTGAAGGTTCGAAGTAGGGTAACAAATTCGGAGTCTACTCTTCTACCTATTATTGTTCAGCTAGTTGAAAGAGTAGAGAGGACCTAGTTTATCTGAAAGAAACAAATTAGAATCACATAAACTAGAACTTTTGTTGAAAGGAGTTTTTGTCTTCCTTTTCCTATGATATCCATTTATTTGTTTTGTAGATTTAGGTTGCAGTAATTGGAGTATTGGAGTCTAAATCCATCGCCTCAAGGTCATTTCTTCCAAGTTTCTGTTGGAGTCACGGTTCAGGAATGGAAGACTTGGGTGCGCAAGTTGCTCCCCCTATCTTCTTTCATCAGGGACTTCCGGGTCGATTATGTGAAGTATCTCCTATGCTGAAGAAGCGTGATCTGCCATGGCGAAGCACAACTCTTAACCATCAAGCACAGCATCTGTTCAATTCCAATTCCCAACATGCCAAGGGTGAGTGGAACCCCTTGGTTAATTCCAATTCCCAACCGGCGAAGGGTGATTGGAGTCCCATGGTTTGGGACTGGGACAGTTCAAAGTTCCTTGCCAGGCCCTCGGAGGCGGAGGTTCTTCAGTTGGGGTCGTCTGTAGTTGAATCTGGAAGGAAAAAGGATGGGGACGAGACTTTCCAGGTTCTGAAGAAGAGCTCTGTTCATGAAGATGGTGAGAAACTCGCTTTAAAACTTGGTGGCAGTTTATATTCGGTCGATGACTCTGCAACGAGACCCAACAAACGAGTCCGATCTGGTTCTCCTGGTACTGGAAGTTACCCAATGTGTCAAGTAGATGATTGTAGAGGAGATCTATCCAATGCAAAGGATTATCACCGGCGACATAAGGTCTGTGAGCTTCACAGCAAGACCATCAAAGCACTTGTGGGGCAGCAGATGCAGAGGTTTTGCCAGCAGTGTAGCAGGTAAATTGTGCTTTGTTCAGATAGTTTATTCTTCTTATTCTAAGAAGACCTTGGACCGATTACTTTTTCCCCTTCTTTCTAACCTAGTTCAGTCCCTGTTGTTGCTTGGTTCGCCTTTTTTCCCGCTTCTATTCCCTGTCATTGTGTTGGTTTATCAAGCGTCTAAACTTGAGTATTTTGAAGGTAAGATACCATACCATGTTGAAGTTGGGGTTTCACCTTTTGCAGATTTCACCCCCTTTCTGAATTTGATGAGGGGAAGAGAAGCTGTAGGCGTCGGCTCGCGGGGCACAACCGAAGAAGAAGAAAAACACAACCAGACGATGTTTCCTCGCGGTTTATGATACCTGGAAGCAGGGAGAACGGCGGTAATGGGAACCTAGATGTTGTCAATTTGTTAACCATTTTAACTCGTCTCCAAGGTGAGGAAATCTTTTTGTCCATTGGAATTGCCTTGACAGTTTTGGTCACAAATAGATTTTATAAGACATTTACAACTGCAATTGCAGGGAATAATATTGATAGAAGTGCAAATACTCCACCAATTCCCGAGAAAGACAGGCTCATCCAAATTATTAGCAAGATTAATAATTCATTACCTGTTGCTGCTAACTCTGCTTCTTGGCCACCATCAGAAAGTTTTGACCTAAACGTTTCACAACCGGCTCCATTGGACCACTCTAACAAAATTAATGGCAACACATCTTCTCCATCAACCACAGATTTGCTTACTGTACTTTCAGCTGCATTAGCACCATCTCCTGATAGTCTTGGGATTACCTCTCAAAGAAGCAGCCATGGCAGTGATGATGATAAAACTAAATTAAACTGTGTTGACCAGCATGCTAGTGTCACCTCACAGAAAGAATCAACTTCAGGGTTCCCATTGGTTGGAGAGAGGAGTAACAGTGACTTTCGGTCTCCAATTGAAATTTCGGATTGCCAGATTCAAGAGTCTCAGCCAAGTCTGACATTCCAGCTTTTTAGCTCATCTCCTGAGGGTGATAGCCCGCCGAAATTGGAATCATCTAGGAAATATTTCTCCTCCGATAGCAGTAATCCCATGGAGGAGAGGTCACTGTCGTCATCACCTGTTATGCAAAAACTATTCCCAATGCAGACAAGTGCGGAAATTATGAAACTTGAGAGGGCGTCAGTCAGTGTAGAGGACAATGGTACAGTTGAGGCCAGCAGTACTCGTGGTTGGAGCTCTGCACTGGAACTCTTTAAAGGGCCAAATGGTAGAGTTGAAAATGGTTCAGTTCAAATTCCGCCATACCAAGCGGGCTATGCATCTTCTTCTGGGTCTGACCATTCACCTTCTAGTTCAAATTCTGATGCTCAAGTAATTCTCTACACCTCCCTCTGCTAATTGGTTAAAGGTTACTCACAAGCACAAAACTCACAAAAACACGCAAATTTTTTATATGCAAGTCCACATTTCAATGTTTTGGTTAAACTTTTATTGGAAGGAAACATGAATTGCTTTTTGTCCCTCTGCAGGATCGTACTGGGCGGATCATTTTTAAATTATTTGATAAAGATCCTAGTGATTTTCCTGGGACACTGCGCACACAGGCAAGTAATGGGTATTTTGGGTTTTGTATGTTTGTCAAGTTGCATGGAAGAGTTCAATGATGCCAAATGCTATCTGTGTTTCAGATATATAATTGGCTATCTCACTGTCCTGCTGAAATGGAGAGCTACATTAGGCCTGGTTGTGTGGTTCTTTCAGTTTATGTATCAATGCCTTCTACTGCCTGGGACCAGGTGAGGGAATTGTGCCTTACAAAATAAGTGCTTGAATTTCAGCGTTTTTGTCCTGATCAGTGGCAGGGTTTATTTGCAATTTGCAGCTCCAGGAAGACCTCCTTCTGCGTGTCAATTCACTAATTCAGGACCCAGATTCTGATTTCTGGAGGAGTGGAAGGTTTCTGGTTCACACGGACAGGAAGTTGGTATCACATAAAGATGGTGAGTACTGGTTGATTATGTGTTTCTCATGATAGAGGTACTCAAGGACACTATGTTTTCTGTTTTTTACTATTTCCATACAAATTGTTCATTCTATATCTGATAGCTGCACAGGGAAGAGAAATGGTTGTACTTGAATGGGCCAGTCACTGTAGGGAGTTAGGTTAGTTCTTCACTAATGTTGCTAGAAGTTTCCTAATGTTGACTCTTGCAATCACCCCTTCAGGAATAGTTCGTCTTTGCAAATCCTGGAGAACATGGAGTGCTCCTGAGCTAGTCTCTGTGTCTCCATTGGCTATTGTTGGTGGGAAGGAGACATCTCTTGTCTTGAAGGGTCGAAATCTGACTGTTCCAGGCACCAAGTAAGTGATTTTTTTCTATTGCTGTGAAGAGATGTGAGAAATACCTCTTCTTATGGGAAACTTTTTATAGGAAAAATAATTCTCTCTTTATGCAGAATCCATTGCACGTATATGGGAGGATACATATCAAAAGAAGTTTCTGGTTTGCCCTGTGAAGGCATAGTTTATGACAACTCAAGCTTGGAAATTTTGAAGTTTACTGCAGGAGCTCCTGGTGTTCTAGGCCGCTGTTTTATTGAGGTAGCATTAAGATTCAGTTGGATGGTTTGATGGAAATGAATACTACACATAATAAATGGGGAAAAGTTCCAGTAAACCTGGAACCGCTTGCCACCAAATCAGCAAATTCTATTTTGCCTCTTGGAAGGGTGATCTAGCAATTTTGACTGTTGGGTATCTAGGAAATAGTGTGGATTGGCCATGTGTCTAAATTTCAGATCCAAGTTCAACATATCCTCCTACACATGGGTATACCCTTCCATGGTCAAATACACCTTGGTAGTGCCAAAAAAGCTTTGTTTTGCCATTTGGACCAACTCAGTTTAGGCTGAAGCTCGACATGTAAACAGGAGATATTGGGACTCCTTCTGTTCACAAAATTTCAGAACAATCTGAGCTGCCATGTGGCAGTTCTAAAGGGTGTGGTTGAAAGCCAACTGGAAGTAGGCATGGCAAGCCCCACTCTAATGATAATTAATCTTTCAAACTAATTTGTTCTTGTTCTTTTTAATTTGTGATAAAACCCTTGTGGTTGATAGCTGTGAATTGTATTTCCAGGTGGAGAATTCTTTCAAAGGGAACTGCTTTCCTGTTATCATTGCTGATGATACCATCTGTCAAGAACTGAATGTCCTTGAATCTGAATTTGAGGAAGGTACAGAACATCTTCAGGATTTTGCGCGGCCAAGATCTAGGGAGGATATTCTGCACTTCCTAAATGAACTTGGATGGGTTTTACAAGGGAAGAGCACTCCTTTGAGGTCTGAAGGTCTGGATTCCTCATATGTGAGGTTCAAATATCTCTTCACCTTCTCAGTTGATAGGGGCTGGTGTGCTCTGGTTAAGACTCTCCTGGATATACTCATGGAGAAACACTCGGGGAAGGATGGAGTATCGAAGGAATGCATGGAAGCACTCTCTGAGATTCATCTGTTAAACAGGGCAGTGAAGAGGAAGTGTAGGAGCATGGTTAAATTGCTAGTCCATTATTCTTTAACCAGCAGTAATGCCTCAAAAAAATACCTCTTCCCACCTAATTTGGCTGGACCAGGTGGTGTTACACCTCTGCATTTGGCTGCATCAATGAAAGATTCAGAGGACTTGATTGATGCTTTGACAAACGACCCACAAGAGGTAACCTTATTTTTCTGCATTTCTCCCCACTTCATTGGTTGGTTGGATGTTATAGTATGATGACATTCACCCTTGACAGAGTCCAATGACATGGTCAAATCACCCTCTTCAACCCAATGGGTGAAGAAAAACTTGTGTTTTTACTCTTTTAGTATGCCTTTCATATGAGTTTTTTTTATCCATCCCCCAAAGCTTACTTGTTTTGTTTTCCCTTCCTTTTTGGAATGAATTTATGTAGATTGGATTGAGCTGCTGGGCTTCAGTACAGGATGCGAATGGACAGTCTCCATATGCATATGCCTCGATGAGGAACAACCACTCATACAACAGGATTGTGGCTCGGAAGCTTGCTGACAGAAAACATGGTCAAGTCACGATAGCGGTTGGGGATGAGCTGTCCTTAAACAAGTCATGGATAATGGCCAAACAGGCTGAGAGGCAAGGGATCCAGTCATTGCAAAGGCGACAGTCTTGTACCAGGTGTGTGGCTTTGGAGACCAGATACAAGAAGCGAATTGCAGGTGCACAAGGGTTGATTCAGAGGCCCTACGTCCATTCAATGCTGGCAGTTGCTGCTGTCTGTGTTTGTGTGTGCATCTTATTCCGATGCCTCCCCGACGTCGGATCTGTTGCTCCCTTCAAGTGGGAGAACGTGCTATATGGTTCAATTTAGCCTGGTAACCAGAAGAGGTGCTTAATAAGCTTCTAAAACATTTTACTGGTAAAGAGACGGGCCCAGAAGAGATGTAGAATTGTGGAGTGGTCAGTTCTGTTTCAGATTCTGCGTGCCTCTCACCAGCCAGCCAGCCAGCCAGCCAGCTCGAATGGGTTCTTGTGGGTCTAAGGTACTTTTTAGCCCATTTTTGGTGGATACATGGATACATTACTTTTTTTCTTCTGTGGTGGGGACTGGCCTATAAGGAAACCCCTGAAAGACTGCGATTTGGCATCTGGGATAGTGCAGAAGGCAGAAGCAAAATGCCAGGAGGGAGACCCCACCTCCCATCCCTGCACCCCCTCACCCCCTCACTCGTTTATAAATGGACAAAAAGGGAATTCAAATTCCAAAAATGAGAGAAGCTAGTATGGGACAATGGGTACAAGGAAGGCAGGGATAATGCAGAGCTTTAAGATTATTCTGAGTAAGTTACCCCCTTTTATATATATATATATATATATATATCATTATTATAAGATTCATGGTCACCAAGACTCAATGGGGAGCTGACCATGGGTTTTTTTAATTGTAAATTCGCAAGTGTGGATGTAGAATGAGATGGAATATAAGTTTATGCAGATAGATAAGGGAATATTTATTTATTGGATCAAATTCTTACTAAGAAATTATTTGATTAGTCTGTGTCTCTCTCAACCTACGTTTAGATAGCTTTCCCTGTAATAACTCTTTATCGCCAAGGATAATGGCGCCTTAAGTTTCTGTTGGTTTAGGTGGACCCCGCTCTTTATAGAAAGATAGACTGTTACGTCCAATCGTCGAGGGTTTTGTTTAGTTAATGTACTCATGTTGCTTCTCGGTTGTGGGACTTTAGTGGTTGATTGAAGTGGGACGGGAAGATTAGAGCTGCTGCTGTGTGTACTGTTTAGACCTTAGGGTGATGACTAAATTTATGGACGAATAGATAGAGCTACTATGGTGCTCTTACCTGTACCTTCCACGAGTGTAACTCTGTAAGGGTGTCGATTTAGAATCTGAATCTGAATTAATTTAAAATTCGGTTTAATTTTGATTTTAAAAAGTTAATCTTATTTCTGTTTGGTTCACTTTTGATTTTGGACTATAACTTGTCGATTTGAATTGAATTGAAGCAATGAGTGGAACTTGTATAAATCGAATCTGAATCTAACTCAAATCATGTTAGACTCTACAATTACGTGTCTTTGTTGAGTTATGTGAAATTATCTAATGTGTTTTTATTACCTTTTCTTGCAAGCCATCTCGTTATCCTGATGACACAAGCACACCCACCCTGAACTCTCATGGGAGTTGGGATAGATTAGGGAGTGAGTGTTTTTTGAAATTGATATTGAAATTACTTGTTAAAGATCAACACTTCACAATTAAGAGGTCATTAGTTCAACTCTCTTAGTGATTTAACTATTAGAAAAAAACATGTTGTAGTTCATGTTGGCTAAATTATCTACATGGAATCATGGAAGATTAACAAAGAATTATTCGTCACTTTTACAAGTTTTTTCTTTTTTTTTGGGCAACTATTATGGGACTTTGTGGTGAGTTGAGAAGAAAAAAATCAAAAAACAGAGAGAGAAGGGGAAGGGTGCGGTGGGGAGAAAGAATCATGAGGCTAGGGCTTGATAAGGCATTGTGTGCCTAGTGCGCGTTGCGTGCCTGATGTTAGTGGGGTTATTTTATTTTGGATTAATATCTAGGTAACCATGGTCTTATTATAAACAATTGTAATTAAAAAATAATAAAATTAATTATTAATTATATAAAGGATAAATGCCATTGTAACATTGACATGAGACTCAAATCAATTTAAAATTTAAATATCCAAAATACCGCCTATTGTAAAAAGGTATAATGGACAGCGGGCAAAACCTTCATGTTGATTTATCATGGAGAATTCATTGTAACCTTTACATGGTATCACCTAAGCAAAATATTTTTATTTGATTAAGTAATTACTATTACTATTTGAGAATTTAATACCCGAAAAAAAAAATTTGGTTCCAAATAGGGGTGTTTAAAAAGCCCGGTCCACCTGAGCCAGAACAGGGCCTGGGCTGAGATTTCACCCCATAGGGTGGGTTAGGGTTGAGAATTTCAGGCCCGAGGCTGAGTTGGGTTGGGCTTAGGTTGAGGTCTCAATCCAACTCAACCCAATCCAAGCCAATGATATGTATTAAGTATATAATCATATAAATATGCTAATGATTATTAATGGTTACTTGTAGAGAAAGGTATTTCTTTTTCCACAATCTACATATATACCAAAACTTTGGTCTTTGACCTCTGCAATGCATCAAGATCAAGCAACCAAATAACCGATAGTACTGGGTTGGGTTGGATTGGGTTAAACCCGGCCCAATCAGGGTCCATCAGGGCTGGGTTGGGCCTGGGCTGAGATATCCTAGCTCAACGAAGGGCTGGGCTTGGGTTGAGTTAAGAGACCTTAGGGCTGGGTTGGGTTTTCTAAAACCCAGCCCAACCCAGCCCATTGACACCTTAGTTACAAAAATTAAAGGAGAAAGAACTGTGCCCACATTCCCATGCCCAGACATATGGGGAAGTGGGGGTTGGACTGTGAAATGATATCTGTGCCCCTTGGAATGATGGTTACAAAAATTCCTTTTAAGTTTAAAATTTTCACTTTCTTTCCATTTAATTCCCTTTACAACCAAATGAAGCCTTGAAAAATTAGCAATGAAAAAAAAATGAAGTTTCATTTACATGAATGATTAACAAAGATATCATACTTTAAGCTCCAGCATGGCTCTGTTTGTTTCAATGGAAATACCATTTATCAATAAATTTTGACTATAATTTAATTTTTGTATTCCATTGGCCTTTGTCCTTTCTATATTTATTGTTTTTGATAAGGAAAATATGTAGGCGTACTTAAGTGGGGAAAATAATCCATCCATTTGATGGGTTAGAATCCTCCGTAGCTGGTGGGTTTATTGTTCATTAATGAACCATCAGTTTATTATTATTATTATTATTATTTTGGGGGGAGGGGGGGTGGGAGACATATAAAATTAAACAAATTCCCAATTTTTTTTTTATATTTTATTCTAGTAAATAATTTCCACTTTTTTTTTTCTTCAGATAAATGTAATTTTCATTTTAATCATATTAAAGCAAACTGAGCCTTAAATAGATAGTCTGCGTTAGAGTAAAAGCTGATACTAGATTAGGGCACCGTTTGACAACGTTCTGTTTCTGTTGTTTCTGCATTTTCTTGTTCCCAGAAACAGAGAAACAATTTAAAAAGCGTTTGATAAAGTTGTTCTGTTTCACTCGTTTCTAGAGACATAAATCAAAATTTATGCCTATTTACAATTCTATAAACAACTTTGACGAAACACGTTAGACTTGTTTCATCATTTCTAGAAACGAATTTGAGGGAAAAAAAAGGCTGTTGTGCCCGATAAATTTCTCAACTATTTAAACCTAAAAAGAAGCAACCGAACCCTCTTTCTCTTTTGGGCATCCGATGATGCTATTGGGGTTTTTAGTGGCAATATGTCTGCAAAAAACGTTTTGAGAAACAAGTTTATCAAACACCAGACAATCCATTTTTTTTTTTTTTCGGAAACGTGAAAAGCCGTTTCTGTTGTTTTTGTGTTTTTGTTGTTTCTAGACACAGAAACAGCAGAAACATTAACAAATGGTGCCTAGGGTTTACATTGGACTAGACCAACCTTAGTCTAGAAAGAACCCAGCCCAGCCCAGCCCAGCCCAGCCCAGTCATCTTGTTTATTACATTATGAAGTGAAGTTTCAAAATTTGGGCTGCACCAATCTTAGCTCAATCTGAGTTCTGCTGTGTGATAAATTATTTCCCGCCCAAACTTGTACCAATAGATATTCAACATGCCCTCTTATATCCCCACAGAAAAAAAAAAAAAATTTTACTGATGGACACAGTTTCCCTTCCTCACGTGAAGACTCTAAGGGCATTTTCGACTTTGTACCCAACGACATATTCAATATGCCCTCTTATATACTAGCAAATGTGGACGTACAAATGTACATATGAGAGAGAGAGAGAGAGAGAGAGAGAGAGAGAGAGAATAATTGAAAGGCCATGACAAAGTCCAATCGAGGGAGTATTGCTCAATTCCCTTTATCGTTTGCTTGTGTTTAAAACATATTGGGTAAAAGATGAAGAAGAAAAAAAAAAACCTTGAAAAAGTGGGGACCCTAGAGTTGCTCAGGTGGTTCATGCCTCTCTTGTCGAAGGTTGGCCTTGGGCTGTGGTTTTAAGTTTGGATGGCCCTGCACTCTTGGTTCCTTTTATCTTTGGCCGTGAAAAGTGTGATTTTTTCATGAGGCCCTCCTGGCCCCTATATGGGCTAGTTGTTGTTTTGGTCTCTTGTTGGGTCTATCTCTCTGGACCCATTGATCTTTTGTGGTCCCTCAGTGGGCCACCTTTGCTTGCATAAGTTACTAGAAACTTCTATACGCCACATAGGAATGGCATTAAATAAATAAAATGTTGTCTTCTTTGGTCCCTTGTGGGCTACCTCAAAGATGGAAGAATCAAATAAATAAAATGAAAAATGATGAGAGAGAGAGGGGGTACATATGCGTGTCCAACATTAATAATTGTCATGAGTTAGATTGGATAGAATTGAAATTTTATGGACATGAGTCTTTGCTCATATATCAAATTTCAGTTGCAACGAAGCTGGCCTCATGATAAGATAATGCTCGAAAAAATCTAACAATTTTTTTTTCCTAAAATGAGAAGGAATTTTTAAAAATGTAAGAAAATATAATGATATATGGTATAATGTATGGTTTAAATTTGATTTATAAAATTAGAAATGTGATTATTTTATATATTATTATCTATATGTCTATACAATCAAAATTATCAAATCGCCTTTTCACAGGACAAAATTTAATGCCAAACTAGTGATACCCTCCAATCTTTTTTTTTTTCCTGGGTAGGAGATACCCTCTAATCTTAATAGACTTACGAACGATTTCCTATAGAGGTTTATCAAAATCCGTGGCCCAGCTTTTCCCTCTAGTTTCCATCCTGAAGATGGTCAATGTGACCAACCTGGCCCATCTATAGGGTTTGGATCTATCGTGTTGCTTGGTTAAGCCAGACGACAACTGAACTGGGTCAACAGCAAGTCATGGATGTAGTTTCCAAGCACGGTGGATCAAACGTGTTTGAATGGTTCAACCTTTAGCCACACCGACCATCGACGTGCAGATTCCAATCATGGTGGACCAGCATTCTTTGTTCTTAGTTTTCCTTTGTGAGCACCACCTCCTTAATAAGATCTGTGATGTTATCTTCTGGAGAAAAAGCTAAGAACATTCTTAGAAGCTTTTGATAAACCAAATAAAATTCTCAGAAACTCTTGTGAGCAGTACTGAACAAGGCAAATAGCCCTCCCACCAAGAAGCTTCTTTGGATTTCCGATCTTTGGTTTTGGTAGTCAGTTTAAACACACGGTTTAAACACGTAATGTACTATGGAGAGACTCTAGATTGTGTGGAACACTGTACGTTTCTTCTAAGCCTAATAAAGTCAGGAAATAATATGAAAATTTTCCTTCACCCACAAAAAGGAGATCAATGATAAAAAAAACTATTGACCCTGATAGACAAATTTGAATTTAAAATTTTTAAATTTCAAATCTCCATAACTTAATCGTTATCTTGTAACAGTCCATACATATTTTCTCTTTGATTCTCTCCTTGTAATAGTCTATTCTTTATTCTCTCCTTGTAACAATCTATTTGATGTAAATCCTTTTCTATATAAAGCAATACTTGCTTACCCAAAAAGCAAGCAATTCAAACACAATTGAATTTGTATTTCTTCAGACCCCTTTCCCATAGGAGCTTAATCTAACAACAAAGAATAAAGGGAATTCCTTCATCATAGGTGAAAGAAAACTCAATTTAATAAAGTAACAAAACCTCTCCAAAACAAACTATTAGATAAAAAAATTAAATCCATCCGATAGATGAGATGAAATACATAATGTATACTTGACGAAACCCCCCATGTAGGTTATTTTTGGCTCAACCTATCGAGGGCCCATAAGCCACAAGGTGAGCAGGCCCAAGGTTGGGGGGGGGGTGTGGGCTTGGGCGTGGAGATATGGATCAAAGGACTGGATCAAGTGACCAAAGTTCGACCAAGCCTGGGACTGCACCCCCCCTCCCCAATTGAAATTGGTAAAAAGAAGGGCATATCCCTGATGATTGATGCTCCCGCATGGGCGCGGTCTTGGGGCAACCAGAATCAAATGACTCGATCAAGTGACCAAAGTTTGACTAAGCTTGGGACTGCACCCCCTCCCACCTTGAAATTGGAAAAAGAGGGCATATCCCTGATGAATGATGCTCCCGCATGTGCGAGGTCTTGGGGCGACGAGAATCAAAGAACTCGATCAAGTGAACAAAGCTTGACCAAGTCTTTGGGATTGGGACTGCAACTCCATTGAAATTGGTAAAAAGGAGGTTTCTTTGGAGTGGGGGAGTTGGGGGCGAGAATTAGAGTACTCGATCAAGTGACCAAAGCCTTACCAGGTCTTGGATTGCACACCCCTTGAAATTGGTAAAAAGAAAGGAGTCCCAAATGCAAAATGCTCTTGCATGTGCGAAGTCTAAGAGTGGGAGACGAGAACTATGTAGCCTTAACTCTAAAATGTCGAGAGAATATTTCGATCACTTGACCATCAAATAAAATCGCAACATTTATACCTTATTGAAATTGATAAAGTATATAATATAATAGGATCCTCATTTTATAAAAGTAAAAATAAAAATAAAAGGAAGGTATTGGTCGGACCTAATTGATTCCCCACCAACATAGTATCTCGTATTGGGAATGTTGTGCATGATTAGTTAGTTATCTCTTTTTTGGTAAATGATTAATTTAGTTATCGGTCCACAATCAAGTTCATGGTCATGGGGCTATAACCGGCCTTTAAATGGACTAATTGTCTAATCAAACTATAAACATACCATAAATGGATTATAATTAGAAAAATAAAAAAGGATTATAACCATATAAAATGGGCTTAAAATGGTCGATTAATGATTTAATGGTGCCGATCTTGGTCAGCCATCCCGCGGGGTTCGAGTATACGACAAAACAAAAACAAAACACCCGTGGGCCATGGCCACAGGATTGCACCACTCCCTTTCCCCCCAACTTCCTCGTCTCTCTCTGGTAGTTGTAGTTAAAGTTCCATAAGGCGGTTAGACTAAAAAGGAACAAGACTCCTTCCTACCTTTCCTGAGATTATAAATAGGGAAGGGGAAAAAGCCTCTCAGTATCTACCAGCGAAGAATCTAGTCCAGACTCCTAAGCACAACTAGCTGAAGATGGAGACGGAGATGGAGATCTTTCACTCCAGTCACCCACAACACATCCTCAAGCCAAGCAACAGCCAAGTCCCCTTCAGCTGCGGCGGCTGCAAGGAACTCGGCATCGGCGCCAAATACGAATGCAAGCAATGCGAATTCAACCTACACAAGGCATGTGCCACGGCGCTTCCTGTCTGTACTACTCACATCTTCTCCAAGAAATGTGAATTCAGGTTCCATGAGCAGCCTCCTGGTATGAAGAAGAGGGAATGTAATGCCTGCATGAAGGACGTGTTAGGATTTGTTTACCACTGCAATGGGTGCGATATAGATCTTCACCCATGTTGTGCAAACCTCCCACAAGTCCTAGACTATGAGGAGCACAAATTATATCTGTACCACAAGCTCTCCAGATCTTGTGATAAATGTGGTAAAAAAGGTTCTGGTTTGTCGTATAGGTCTGAGTGTAAGAAGTACAACTATCATGTATCCTGCGTGAAGAGCTGGTTCATGGAGAGTTGGGAAGCTAATGAGTCTCAGAAGAAAGAAGAAATTATTAAGGAGAACAAGAAGGAGGTGAGGGAGTTGGAGATCATGAAAATTCCAAAACATAAAGGGACGTTGCAGAGGAACGATGAGAGGAAGAGTACTGGTGGGAATAAGGTATGGAAGGTTTGCAAGAAAATTGCTACTGCAGCAGTTGGTATTATAGTTGCAGCAATTCTTGGGGACCCTACTGCTATGATAGTTGCTGTTGTTGGGGCTTTCATGCCCAAATGAAGGGAAGCACCAATAATATATAAATTTTTCTTTTTTTAATTTTTAATAATTTTGTTTGGCTTGTTTTTGCACTTTTGTATGGGCAAGCAAGTCAGTGCTTGGTTGTGATTTGTTTGAGAGGGTGAAAAGCTGTTTAGGCTTTGTTTGGTTGCCAGGGGAATGCAAATTTTTGAGGTGAAGTGAAATTTTTTTCCCAGAAAAAATAAATTTAGATGTTTGATTGCAAGGGAAATATATTTTACATGCATGTAAAAAAAAAAATTCTCTCTCTCTCTCTCTCTCTCTCTATATATATATATATATTAAAATTTTCATTTTTATTTCCCAACCGAAATAGGAAGAAAAAATAAAACCCGTGGAACCAAGGATGGCCTTTCCCTTTCTTTTCAATATTTTTTGTTTCCTTTCTTTAGGAGCTTTGGATGGTTAATGTTGGCTTGAAGGATCTTCTCTGCTACTATGATGAAAAGGGCTTTTCGCACACTCTTCAGTCTATTGTTTCTAATTGGGATTGTCTTCACGTTGAGTTGGAGAACTGTGATTCACCGGAGCTTCAATTGTCTTCAGCTGGATAATCATATCTCACCGGAACAATCAGTGACGAGATTGAATTCAACGCTTCTCCAATTTGCAGCAATTGACATTAACGATTATCGAACAGTTACTAGAAGGGAATTTTGGCAACTCGGGATCATACCATTCTTTCTCATCTTGGGAGAAATCTAATTACCTTAACTTTCGGGCGGTGACTTCCTCTATTGGCAGACTATCATTCCAGCTATGATCTCCGAAGTATTACGGAATTTGGTTGGAATTTCGAAAATCCCTCTGCGATTGGTCACAGAAGAAAAGGTTCCAACCAGATATCACGTTGAATTTGATCGACCTTGTCAAACGTCCAATTGATCGGTACAACGGATTGCTGGCGGACTCCAACGGCCGCATGTATCCTTCTTGTGCGTTGGTGAGGAACAGTGGGGTTTTGCTTAAGACATGGTATGGAGATCTGAACGACGGTCACGATATCACTTCACTTCTGTTGCAACCAAACAACTCAAAAGGGAAAAAAAAATTCCTTCCCTTCCCTTTTCCCTTGCAACCAAACCCAGCCTTATTGATTTATTGCATATATGAATCGTAAATATTTATTTTCCTATTCAGTAAACAATCCAGATAATGTAATTTTCTCTTAAATTACAATAGAAATACTCTCATTTAAACAAACTGAGCCTTAACAGATCATCTGCGTTGGGCAGAAGCCAATATTAGGACTAGGCCAACCAGAGCCCACATCCAGCCCATCCCAGTTCAAACAGTCGGGAGTGAACTTTCAATCTTGGGCTGCATTAGTCTCGGCCCAGTCTAAGTTCTGCCTTGTAATATGCCCCATTGTGATGGAATGAGTGTCAAAATCAAGGGGGGTCTTTCGGACCTTGAACTAGAAGGAGGAGGCCTATGGTGTAGAAAAATGTTCACCCAATTAAACTTTGTGTGTTGAAATATAGAATTCAGGTTGGCCTCGTTGGCGCCCGACTTTAGTTTGTCTGGACTTTGGCCGAGTGGTTGGTCTGGATCTGGCCCAGAAAAAATCCAGCCTAGCATTGTTAACTAGACGATAGTGGCCTTAGTAGTGTTAATTATCGTGCCCTGTGAGATATTGGCATATTGGGAGTTATAGAGGTACAGTTCCATATCGTTTTCTAGCTAGAATCTTTCATGTGTCTTTATATACCAATAACAACAATAATAACATGTAAAACTTTATTTTAATTTAATGGGATCGGCTACATAGAGATTCCAAGCAAGGACAAGCGCGAGGATTCATGCAAAAAGATTGACGGGTTAATGTCTTTATATACCATTGAGATAGAAATAAGTTCACCTAATAGACCAACCTCATCTAAGGGGTGATCGATTGTGTGATTTAGCAAGCAAGCAAGCAAGACCCCAAACTAGGTGGAAACCAGATCAAGTTCACGTATGAGAACAATCTCGTACGTCACTGGTCCATGGATTTGGAATCTACTTTCTCTCTCTTCATTTAATAGATTCCAAATCCAAAGACCATGCAGGGACGTAAGAAATTGTTCTCGTATGTGAACTTGATCCGGATTCAACTAGGTGAACATAGGATTCGTTTCATCTCCATAGAGCCCAAGGACTAGATAGTGATCCCACGGCTGGGAGGACCCGTGCACGTGTCTCCGAGGTCACCCTAATCGTGAGATCACTCTCTGATCGTTGGGTTCTATGGAGAGGAACCCTATCCTAAACATAAGTCATCAAAGTAGATTAATACAAGCTTGATGATGTCCAAATTCCAAAATAAAGAGCATCTCCTTATGAATTAAATTTAAGAACTAGTACACTAATGGAGATTCGATTCTCTTATTTATTGTTGCCGAAGCTTCCATATGTTCCTTTACCGAAAAAAGAAAAGCTCCCATATGTTCAATAATCCAGGATGTTACTTTTTCTTTATTTTTCCTTGGTCACATATTCT
>NC_056559.1:5137207-5164440 GCF_013358625.1 Macadamia integrifolia
AAAAAAAACTAAGGGGGAACAAAACAGCTAGGGTGGAGAGAGGATGGAGGGAGCAAGGCCCCAAGAGACAGCAATGAGCCTGTTCCTTGGGGAATATCTGATAAGGCGGGCACAGGGAAGCTGGATTGAAGTTGACATCAAAGTAGATGGCCTTCCATATCTTATCAAAAGAACGAGAATTGGATGTCCATCTACGAAAATTTCTCTCCATCCAGACTGTCACACCCTGCCTCAAATTTGGCCAAGGTATGCGGCACTGGATACCCACATCCAATCAGCCTAACCCTCTAGGATCACAGAAGCAGTACATTAATTTCACAAATGCCATCAAGATCATAACTAAGATCACAGTACGCTAATAAGATCATATAAATAACAATGGTGATTTACTAAAATGATAATTACAAATATACCAGATTCATTTGTTAACAACCCATATGTGTAATATTTACAATCTTACATATACCTTCAATATATACATCAACAGAAATAACTGAATAATAGATGTGAAATCCATCAGCAACCCGGTGTCTTGTAGACATAAGCCTCACAACCGCTACCGAAGTGCAATCCTGCCTCAGCACCGGTTTCACCATCTAATGAGTAATCAACGAGTGGTGACCTTCACAAGCCCAGTGAGGGGTGAGCATGCAAGCACACACAACATCATGACACCAACACACTCACAGTAATTCCACAAATGCACAGCCACATGATCCATTTTAATTATAAATATTCATTCTAGTTACTAAGTCTCAATATGTATGGGTATAAGTGCTATAAGTAGCGTAGGTGTTATCCCTTTCCCAACACATTGGGTCTCAGAGAGACAAATTAGGTGCAAGCAGGAGCCAGTCAGTCCCGGAAAGAACCTCGGTCTCCTAGCCAACCCCTAAATAGTAACCCTTGACAGTCATTGTCCCGAAATCCCACACCATCATTGTTCTC
Organism: Macadamia integrifolia; assembly: GCF_013358625.1. Lineage (NCBI taxonomy): Eukaryota > Viridiplantae > Streptophyta > Magnoliopsida > Proteales > Proteaceae > Macadamia > Macadamia integrifolia. The sequence continues at coordinate 5,138,156 of NC_056559.1, forward strand.
CCATGTTGTTCGACAGCCATGAGTATAGTACGTTGTACCATGTTGTGCCCTCTCAGGATACAGTATGTTGTATCCGGGCATAGTAGTCCTCTGCGACCTAACACCGAGTGGGATTAGTCAATACCTTACCCCCTATTGGCAAAGGGTTATAGCACTGGGATGTGATCCTAACCATATGCATCTACATGCATCCATAGAATTCATAACATCCATAGCATCCAATCACACATCCATGGTCACAACTGTAACACTGACCTCTGAGCCCATGGTACCGGAAAGAACCTCGGCCACACAGTGCCTCAGACAGTCAATCTTACAACCATCACCACACAACTAACATACTACACATCCACAAAACCTCGATCAAATCAAAGTTGGTAAAAACATGCAACATGTGAAAAATATAATTTTATAATAAATTCATAGCATGGTAATCATCGCATTCCACATAAACATGCATAACTGAAATATCAAAACACTCCGTAAAATAAATCAAACACTCTCTCACCTCAAAACCCTAATCACAAAGTGCGATAGGATCTCCCGCAATCAATTGCGTGTCTTCACCCGATAAGTTTAGGTTCCTAGTCAAAAGTGTATTATCATGTTAAACATTTATAACACCTACCTACACTTAATATGACTCAATACTGGTTCACTGCTGAACCCAAAACAACTCCCAAAATCCCATGTACCAAGCTAATTTAAGGTCTTTGAAAAGTCCCTAAGTTTCCCCTACCCATAGGGATCATTTGAAGTAAAAAGTTAAGGAACATAATCCATAAGGGCAGGGTATAACTTAATCCTAATAGGGACTGATCAGTAACACCTAGCATACCTTTGTACAAGTTCCATATTAAACTTGTACAAGCCGTCACTAATCCCTATACAGACCCTACTTTCCAAGACTCGATGATGCCCCAAATTGACCCACCTTGTAGGGCCAAATAAAATTATTTAAGGTGTAGCATGACCCACTAGGGGGGTAGGGTATCAACAGAAAAACTGAGGCTAATCAGACCTAAAATCACCTAATCGACGGGTTGGGTGGGCAGCAACCGGGTGGCCAGTCGAACCTGCCAGTTCCCTCTTTCTGCAGAATCTGATTCTGCCAAGGGCTGTACTGTATATCAAAACCCAAATTTGGGTTTAATTCCTCATTCCAGGGTTCTGGTCATGAATACCAGGTATGAAGATGGGGTTTAGACTTCGATTTGACCCATTTTGGGGATCTAATTAGCTAAACCTAGAGTTGATAGAGTCACTTCTGCAGAAAATTTAAGAATTTACCCAGATTTTATAAATTCTGCAGAATTGGGTTATTTCCCTGGAATTAATCACTTAATTGGGGCTGTTATAATAATATTTTAACCACTAATAATATCTGCTACCATCAAATTTTCTCAGTAGATGAAATCTGGAAAGAGAATCGGATTCAACTCATCCCAAAATTCCAATTCTACAACAATTAAAATTCTTCCGTTGCTTATTGCAGAATTTCTGATCTTGTACAGCCTTTATTGGATTCCAATTTGCATTATTTAGTCATAAAACCTAAAAGCCCTCTGTCCTAGGGTTTACAGAGATGGGTTTTATGCAAATTGAGTCCCGGAACCTTTCCCGAAATGGGGGATTTACTCATTGGGTTCTGGATTCAGTTCATAGGGACTCAATTGCAGTCCCTCACCTCTGAGACCCTAAACCCTAACATGCTACCCTATTGTGCAGCCATTAAAGAGCAAGTTCTTACCTTAATTCTGCAAACACAACAGTAGGTACAGCAGCCCATGCACAACCTTCTTCTTCCTTCTCTTTTCTTTTCCTCTGCTCTCCCCAACGTTTTAAGCTTGTGAAAGGCTGAAATGAAATAAATGGGAGGATGGAATCTATTTATAGTGGTTAAAACATTACATTAGGGCCTATTTGGCTGAAGTACTTAATTCCTAAAAAGTAATTCTTAAAAACTACTTCTAAAAACTGATTTTTAGAAACTTACAACTATAACTAATTAAAATTAATTTCTCATTAATGGAACCCACCAAATACTGACCTAAAACATGAGTTAGGCTGTAGAGAGGTGGGCCCCACATAGAAAACTTTTTTGCCAGTTGCAGCCTTTTCAGCCCATCGACTGTCCTATCTCCTAGGCTTATGAATCCACTCAATGTGGAACTGGTCCCACTTCTATTTTCACTATTTTATACTCCTTGACTAGTGGATCTGCCAAACTTCCCTCTCTTACCATTGCACATATGAATTCATAGTAAAGCAGCCTACTTTCATATGCCAACTAGGCTATACACTGGGCTCAGCTGCTTCTAGTTTAGGGTGTCACACAGACATGGTTGATGGTGGTGCAGAAGGCAAGCTTTTCAACGGTGTCACGTATGGATGAGCTAGCAAATGTCATATCAATCTAGATCCATTCTGGATTAAGGCGGAGGGCACTTCTTTTAGAAGAGCAGCAGAGACTGAGGACCTCTTCTAGATGGTGGAGGAGAAAAGGCAAGAAAAGAAAAAATGGTCAACATCTTCAATACCATTCCAACAGAGACAGCAGGAGGAGGGAACCTGAATGTGTCAATAGTTGAGAAAAGATTGCGTAGGAAGACAGTTGGAGATGGCACGCCAAGCAATAAAACAATGGTAGGGGATGTGTCCTTTAAACCAAATGATGTTATGCCAAGGGAAAAGTGGGCCTTTTGTGCAGACAAAATTCTAAGCGTAGGCAGAGCTGAATAAGCCAGAGGAAGATAGGAGCCAAGTGATCTTATCATTTCTACCGCGGTGACCTAGAGGGAGAAGAGGAAGGGTAGACCAGATATCGGCAAGGAGGGGGGGAGAAAGGGAGGGGACCAAACACCATCCATGAGAATGGCATCAACAGTTGTGGATCTATTTAAACCAGAGGACTACACAATCCTAGGGCTAACCACAGAGAAGAGCACCCTCGAAGGATGCTAGGGATCAAGCCAGAAGGAGGTTGCCCATTACCAATGAAAAAAGTAATGGCCTTAAGAGCTTTGGATCTAGTACTAAAAATGCTTCACCAGACCCAAGATGTCACATCCTACCAAAATTTGGCCAAGGTATGTGGCACTAGACACCCATATCCAATCAGCCAAACCCTCCAACATCATAGATGCAGTATCTTAATTTCACAAATTCCCACAAGACCACAACTAAAATCAGAATTGCTAATAAAGTCTTATAAACATCACTGGTGATATACTAAAGTGATAAATTATATAATACAATTTGCATTGTCTAGAAACAAACACAGGCTACAATACTACTTACTACCCGTCCACAAATATATACATCGAGAAGAAGGAACAGAAATAATAGTGAAGCGCATCAAAATCCCGACATCTCGCCGACATAGGCTTCACAACCGATGCTAAAGTCCAGTCTTACATTAGCACCGGTTTCCATCATCTGAAAATAGTATGCCACAAAGAGCATGACCTCGGCATCTGGAAGGGAAAATGTGAGGGGTGAGCACGGGTATGCTCAGTGAGGGGTGGGGGCAAGCAAGCACACACAAACAAATAATGCAAGCACAAGTTGATGAATAATGCCATGCATACTCAAGAAAACTAGAACAAATGCAACAATGCATACTCAACAATCCATATGATGCTTATGATCCAGTTTTATTATTCATTACTTGGCAACAATTACTATGTCCAAGGTATTTGTGTTATATTGCAACATAGATCGTATCCCTGGTCCCGACAATCCTATCTGTCACTAGCAATACAAGCTAGCTGCAAGGAGTCTGCAGGTCTCAACAATCCCATCGGTCACCTTGCAAACCCCTAATGAGTTATCCCAATCCTACAACCTCGGTCTCGACGATCCCATCGGTCACCCCAGCTGCAGAATAGTAACGGTCCCGACAATTCCATCGGTCTCCCGCACTGCATCACCCCCTAGGATTAGCCAATACCTAACCCCCTACTGGCAAGGGTGTAGCACTAGGGTCTGTGAATCCTAACCATGCATTTTATATGCACCATCAGTGGCCATCACTGTAATACCAACCTCTAAGCCCACAGTTGACCAAGCCGTGTCTCAGACCATCAATGTTACAATCACTACCACCCATCATCATGGTTTAAAGTATCTTCGATACCGATACAATACCCTCTGATACGTACCTTAAATTTAGTCGACCATACGATACACATCGATACGATACATGAAATTTTTAAAATCCTTTTGTATCAATATATATCCTACAATACATATCGATATGTACCAATACACTATCGATACGTACTGATACTCTATGGAAAATATAAAATCGAGGTGAAATATAAGTTTCGGTAAGTATCGGTGAGTATTTTGGTACGTATCGATGAGTATCGTACGTATCGATGAGTATCGGTACGTATCGATGAGTATCAGTATGTATTGATCAGTACGTATCGGTGAGTATCGGTATGTACCGATACAGTGCTCTATGGTCATATAATGGCCAAGATGGGTATTTTTTCAGAAAACATGATTTTTTGAGGGATTTTTGTTCCAAAATTGCTGTCAATCATATTTCTCTCTAACTAAAGTGAAAATCAAGGTTGGGAACAAGGATTTTACATTTATGGAACAACTACAAACCTTGAATTCTTAGTGCGATACCCTCAATTTAGTGTTTATGCATAATACATGTTATCAATAGCTTTTTTTAACAATTTTTTATGCAAAAGTGTTTTAAAAGGTGTTTCATATCCATTTATGTGCATATCTTAGCGTATCTCCAACACGATACGATACCCTCCGATACGTATCTTAATTTTGGTCGACCGATACGACGATCGATACTGATACTTTAATCCTTGCCCTTCATACATCGCACACCCTTTGACTTCCAGGCCCACGGTACCAGAAATGCACCTTGGCCACACCGTGCCCTAGACCTTCAGAGTCACAATCATAACTATGCTACTGACTTCTGGGCCCACGGTACCGGAAATGCACCTCGGCCGCACGACACCCTAGACCTTCAATATCATAATTATAATTGTGAATCTAATCCATATAACCACATTCCATATTCACAACACACAATCACATAATCACAATGACTTACCTCACTTACCTCTGTAGTCCAGAAACCTGTCCAAAGTCTTACCAATCCATATTCACAAGGTAACAGATACTAAAAGCAACAATATGCATAGCAGCAACATAACAAATCATGCATACACATAATTCATGCAAAATAGAAAATAAGATAAAACACTCCGTAAAATAAAGTTAGGCACCCCTCACCTTAGTAGTCAAGATCAGACAAGTCACTTCCCCGAGTTGGGTAGATTCCCACACTGTGAATCAATTTCCCTATTCCATAACATACTTAAGTTATCAGGTATATAACTAAATTCCTATTGTTAATCTAATTTAATTGGCTATTCTTATTCCTATTCCCTCTTATAATTTTTTGTTCAAGTAGGAATCCTATTCAATTTCATAATTTTTAAGACTGAAGCCCATTGATAAACCATCAATTAAGGGTTGCACTGTCCTTATTCCATGTATGTAGTAGGTTCAGTAGGGTACAGGGCAGTACAATGGCCTTTCCACCCTCTGAAACCTCAAGCGGCTGGAGACTTCTGGGGCCAACCGGCCTGCGTAGAGTCTCCCGCCTGTTGGGTCAAAACCTACAAAATCCGATTCTGCCAAGTCCTCTATTGTTCCTGCTGCGTTTTAACTTGGGATTTCTCTAGTTCCTGATATCTGAAGTCCACAAGGAAGGTGTATCTCCCAATTCTTTCTTCAATTGACCAATTAAATTAGATTTTTGGAGTCTCATAAATTCTGTTTACATGGGTAAACTCCAATTTTCAGCAGAATTACAAAAGAGGAATGAAATAACTTCAAAGTCACTCTTAAACTTTCAAATTTCTGTTCAAGGGTTTCAGAACTTCCATTAGTCTTTGCAATATAAAGAAATTAGAAAGCAAAATACCCTTCTCTATATTAGGGTTTTTATGAAATTCTGCCCATGCAATGGTTTCCCATTCATATTTTAAACAAACCAGCAGGTACCTAGATCGATTCAGCCAATTAGGTCTTCATCCAAGTTAGGATTTATGAAAATTTTAGGTCTTCTAATACTATAGGCCATGCATGGTACATGAAGCCCTAATTACTCCCATTTGATAAAAGCCCCTTCTTCTTCTCATGTAAATTTTTCCTTTCAACCCTATCATTGTAAGAAGACTGAACTACTACTATAATTAATTACTTCATTAGAGATGGGATACCAAGGTTTGACTTACTAATTTGGTGTTCCTTCTCCAATTCATCTTGCATGCATCAAAACAATAAAATCCCCTTTGAAATCTTACCTCAAATCATGAATTAAAATTTCTGTTTTAAGGTTTTGGTAGAACTTTTGTCTTCCCAGCCCTATTTTAATTTTTCTATTATGCTAACATTGATTCTAGCAGTAATTGAAGATTGCACATACCTGTGGGTACACTCGATCCAAGGTATATTAACTCTCTTCCTTAATTTCTCTTTCTACTTCTTCCTCTTCTCCTTTTTCTCTTCTTCTTGCTGGGTTTTTAAGATGGCATTTGGTCTCCTCTTTTCTTCCTTTTCTTCTTTTCTTCCCCTTCTTCTTTCTCTCTTCTTCTTCTTTCTTCTTTCTTTTCGTCCTTCTTTTCTTTTCTGGTTTCGTTCTGTTTTCAGCAGTAAAGAGAGGCTGAACCGACCTTCCCTCTATTTATATCCCCTCCACCGACTTGAGTATTAGTGAATATATATATATATAATATTCTATATATATATATATATACTACAATAGGTTATTTTAAATCCTTTCTTACATTTAGTCCTTGCTATAATATTAATAAAGTGTAAGAATAATGGGCATACAGAAGGGAAATGTGTGGGGCCCACACAACAGAAAACCAACTTCTAGGCATTCTGTTAACCGAACAGGAAGACCGGTTGGGTAGAGGCTCTCCCACTGGTTTACCCATTTTTGGTCCTCTGTTGTTCAGTTTTCTGGTCAATTTTTACCCACCTTATATAGAACCCTTCTTATCATTATGGGCACTCCCAAGCCCCTTCAAAACCTTCATTTAGATCCCCAATTCATTATCTTTCACTTATATTCAAGGATTAAAGTATCGGTATCGATCGTCGTATCGATCGGCCAAAATTAAGATATGTATCGGAAGGTATCGTATCGTATCGGAGATACACTAAGATACACTAAAGATACACATATAAATGGATAGAAAACATTTTTTTAAACACTTTTGGATAAAGAATTTGTTAAAAAAAGCTATTGATAACATGTATTATGCATAAACACTAAATTGAGGGTATCGTACTAAGAATTCAAGGTCTGTAGTTGTCCCATAAATGTAAAATCCTTGTTTCCAACCTTGATTTCCACTTTAGTTAGAGAGAAATATGGCTGACATCAACTTTGGAACAAAAACCCTTCAAAAAATTGTTTTTTTCTCAAAAATTACCCATATTGGCCATTATATGACCGTAGTGCCGATACGTATCGATACTCACCGATACGTGCTGATATATACCAATACGTACCGATCGATACATATCGATACTCACCGATACGTACCAATACATACCGAAACGTACATTTTACCTCAATTTATATTTTTCATAGAGTCGTATCGAGGCATGTTGTATCGTATCGATGTGTATTAGTGGTGTATTGATGCATATCGGTATGTATTGTAGGATATATATCGATACGAAATGATTTAAAAAATTCAATGTATCGTATCGGTGTGTATCGTATCGGCTGACTAAATTTAAGATACGTATCGGAGGGTATCGTATCGATATCGGAGATACTTAAAACCATGGTAACATGTTATAAGGAATTGAAATGGTTTTTTGAACCAATGGTGGAGGGTACACTAGCACCTACTCTCTTTATCTCTCTCCTCACATGCAATGACCTCTTTGCTCTTATTTACGAAACTATTTCATCACTCCTTATTGGTGTGCTCTCTATGCCACTTGCACGAAGAACACTCTTCCTTTCTACATTTATATTATATGCTTTTGTACACATCTTTATTTAAGAAAGATCTATGATATACATAAACAAATATTGCATCATATATATATTATGTCTTCTACCATGGAACAACTACAAACATTAAGGAAGAAAAAATGCATAAAATTTGAGTTCTTAAAAGTTTAGCGCACGAGGAGCTAGAGTGGGCTTAATGAATAAATATCTCTAGAGATGTATATATGAAAAAAGTTTATTCACAAAGGTATGCCTAGAAAGGAATGTCTTGATAGTATATTTTGATTGTATTGCATAGAAGGGTGATATAGCAATTCTAACTCTAATATAATTTGGTAATATTCTACAATAGTCACATGTTAAATTTTAGAGTCATTTAATTATATGCTTTCCTAGGCATTGGCATACCCTCCTGGCCTCCTCTATATGTTTGTGCATCCTCTCTATTGTCCTTCATTTTTAATGTTTTTATTGCTTGATTAATTTCATTCAGGTTGAAACTTGACTTATTTGACATGTTAGTGGAGGAACTTAGAATCTACTTATCCAAAATATTTAGGCATCATCTGACATGTAACGGTTAATATTTGGGCCACGTAAAATATTCCTTCTATGTGGGCCACCTATAAGACCTTTTTCCATATTATAGAGTGGAAAAATTTCCAGCACCTGCCAATTTTCAAAAGTGATAGCCAATGATCTGACAAGCTCATATTTTAATTAATTTGAAACTTCCGAATAGGCCATTTGTCAAATTTAATGGCCTATCTTAGTTATATAGCCACCTTATATGGGCTTTTTCTAAACCCTCATACCTAATGATAGGCCTAGCTTAGCGTAGCGCAGCCCAGCCTAGCCTGACAAAATGCCTTCTTATTATTATTGTCTGACAAATGTATATTAACCATTAGGCTTGGGGAGGTGACAGGGAAGGTTAAGTATTCTACTAAGAAAAAAAAAAAAGACAAGAAAGGTTATAGTGAATTGAAATTAATTAATTAATTACTAAATGATAGATGATGTTATGAACAAAATGTCAACTTACTTTGGTGTGTAATCATTTTCACCCTCATAATTAAATACTTGGTTTAATTATCTAACTAATAATATGCAGATTAATTAATTGTTTAAGAAAACAGAATAAACATACTCAGTCACTAATATATTTTTCTTGATTTTAAATTTTAAAATTGTAGTAATTTTCATTCTTCAAATAAAATCTCAACAATGATATTTAACAAGTGAAGTGAAAGAGTAAAAAAAATAACTTCAGTAAATAAAAACCCTACTAAAAGTGTATATTTATTTATTTAATTTTTTTTGGGTTCATAAGTCAATGATACCAATGTTTCAAATTATGCAATTCTTAGTTGCTAGGAAAAAATATATATATATATAAATCAATTAATATATATATTTTTTATGTTCAACGTATCAGTACCATGATCCTTTTTTTCTTATTCACTTTCTATCACTTTTTTTTTTCCTCTTTCACTTTGAGGTGATATGAGCTAAGATTGGTCTTGGGAATGGCTTGAAAAGAATATCTATATATTTAACTTTACCATATATAGTTTCTCATATCATGCATCTTGCACAAGTCCACCATTAATATGCCATTTTCTTCTCGTTCTTTTTATTTTTATCCACTCCCCACCTCATAGGATAATAAATAGTAAGTTATAAATTTATTTTCCCATGCTCTTTCTCTCTCTCTCTTTCTCTCTCATTCTTTTTTTTCCCCTCTCACTTCTCTTGAAAGGATTTTACTTTTTGATTCAAAATAATAAGTATTTCTTTTGTTTTTTAAAAAATTACGTCATAAGGTTTGAAAAAGTATTCTTACCAAATACATATATATATATATATATATGTATATTCTATCATTATCACATATATCCTTCTCTTTGTAATATATTAATAGATTGACTTTATCGAAAAATTAGTGAGCTAGAATAATCCGTTTTTATTTTTATTTTTTTTGGTAAAATATGAGGTAGAATAGTCAAAACATAACACCTCTCAATTTTTCTTCATAGTAATAAAATTTTAAAATGCTCCCCATGCTCTTGAAATTTTCGGTAAAAGAAAAAAAGTCACTAAATTATCAACAGAGAAAAAAAAATTATTTTTATAGGTTGAAATGTCGATTTTTATTTTGTTTTGGATGGAAAATCATGGAAACTGTGATTATTCTTAAAATAAAACTAGAAAAGAAAGAATACAGTTTTTAAAAGAATACAAAACCCATACATGTACATCTTCTATAACTAAACATATGAAACCTAAAAACCAAATGTAGCTTGAAAAGAAAGTATTCATATGTCAATCACATTTTTATACTCCAAATTAGATTGAATTTGACGAAAAGAGAATATATTTATCCATGAGTTTTCGTAGTTGAAAGAACCTCCTAAAAGAACTCATTTCTGACTTGGTACATGGAAGATGGAATAATAATCCTAATGACTAGATCCTCTTCACCCACAACAAACGAAAACTTTTTGTCCTCTAAATGTAGTTGGGGCCGAATGAGTAACGTTGATCATTAAATGTGGCTGAAGGATTTGGCCTTATGAACATGTGAGACAGTGGAAGAGAGTGGTAGTGTGTGTGTGGTTGTGACTAGTGAAGACATTCTCAAAATCAAATCTCAATTCTCAACAACCTCTCTCTCTCTCTCTCTCTCTCTCTCTCTCTAAAAGATATAATAATTAAGAGCTGGCACCTCACATCCCTAAAATTATTAATGGAATGCATGTTCTGATGTTGAAATTTAATGGGCTTGGCCGGCCCACTTCTTGTTAAGTTACTAACCGCACAACTACAGAACAAGTACAAAGTTTCCTTCCAACATTAAATGTTTTGGGTCTCACCAATTCAGATTTCAGTCCCTATCGAATGTTACTTGTTTACATAAAGTAAGGCTAGATTTCCCCATCAAATGTCGATCTGATCTGGTAGGTATACGGTATACCAATCTCTCTCTCTCTCACTCATACATGTAGCTAAGATTTTTTTTTTCTTTTAATTTTTTTAATGGCGGGTATCCAAATCTTCAATCTGACTAGTCTTGTAGGTTCATACTGATCCAACAATTGCATGAACCGGATCATACCGGGGTTGAATGAGAACCATTCAACTTTTATTGAAAACAATGAAGATAAATGAACACCCCCGTGTGAATGGCCCCAATAAAATAAGGGGAGTTGAACTCAAAACCTTATGCTTCTGAAGCAGTCGTGGTTCATCATCCCATTCATGACCATGACATAAATCAGTTTAGCCACATCCCCAACCCCCCAACTGTCCTCTTCCTTTTTAAGAAATAATTAACTTGACTAGGGGTGCAATGTGGTTCATGGATTAGTCCAATGCCATTCTTGGAAAACTTCTACATAGAACTGGTGATATGTGTAGATCTACATCTGCGTAGTGTATTATTCATCCAACAAAATTTAGGATGTCAAAAGTTGACCTGTGTTCATAGGTTTGATCAAGTCGTAGAATCGATAAAAGCGCAAAACTGAATTGATCGGTTAGTAAATAATCTGATGTTAGGTCTAGACTGATTATAGTTCATTTATACCCTGATTGACCCTTTTTTTTGGGGGGGGGGGTAACCTTGATTGACCATTTATAGCTTGATCAATAAATTTGTAACTTATTTACAGCCCAGTTAATTTGATCTCGATTACTAATTGATAACCAACTAATTAAATATAAACAAATTCATAACTAGCCTATGAGTTATGATTAATTAAATAATGCAGTAATGACACGATGCACTGCTTTGAATTGATGAGGACCACTTAAACCCGATCAAAACCAACAATTGAGACCCCATCAAAAACCACCTTATTCATTAGAAAACGAGTTCGTTGGCAACTAGACCTAATTGTCTTTAGGAAAAATTGATAAAAGAAAAATATACTCATCTAAAATCATAAATACTCTACCTTCGATTCTATGAAGTCCATAATATATCCATTATTCCTTACACCCTCTACACACCATAAAACCGGCTCCTCATCTTCATGATAATGTTTAAACTTTTAACCCCATAAGTTATGAGTCATGAGTCGTGAGATTGGAGATTTGGAGAATGTTTGACCTGCCCATCTCTCAGTTTGACCATTTCAATTGGAACCTAGGTTAAATAAATACACTTATTAATATGCTCATATATATTATACTTACATAGTGAAGCCGTGAAGGTGTTTTTTTATTTATTATGTATTGGTTGAAACATAGTGAAAGGTGTCACTCCTTTACTGCTTAATCTACTGCCTTGAATGACATATATATATATATATATATATGTACACATACATGGTGACCTCACTTCTAATTTTATATACAAATGTAGAGATCTCCCATCAGATTGAGAACTACCGAGAGTGGGTCTCACGTCCTATTTGTTGGAGTCCACTCTCACACCTCACCGCACATAAGCTGTTTCCTTTGTTTATTTTTCATGTTAAAAGATTAAAGTTTTTCTTCCTCAACAAAACTCAAAACTAGTCACTTGGGGTATAATTATTTCTTCTGCCTTTATTGTGTAAAGTTTGAAATACCTTGATATATTTTCCAAGAATTTCATCCAATCATCAGGATCTGTGGATTAAGAGATTTTTTCTTCACCATTGATGAAGGAAAACTAAGTCTATATATATATATATATATATATATTGAATCCTTTTCAAAAGATTTAAAAAAAAAAAAAATTGTCATTTGTGTGCCTACTATTAATTGTTGTGTAATGATAAATAAATATGAAGAGATATTGTTTTCATAAGTTGACGTTGTAGACAAATTGTATGTCAAGTAAAGTGATTTGTTATGGTTAGGTCTTCTTGTCCTACCGGCATTCACCTTATATACTAATCCTTGAATCACGCTATTCTAAAAAAAGTATATTTGATTTTATACTCTAATTTATGAAATATTTAATGCCAATATGTAATGGTTAGAACTTAAGATAGGCCTATAACTTCATGCTTATGTATATCTATCATGAAGAATTCGTTAGTCGTTGTTTTCTCAAATCGATATTATATAGCTTATTGAGAACTTACTAGCTTCTTCTTTTTTTTGAAGGGGAGAGTGGATGATAGCTGATTTTTTTTTCTTAAATTATTATCAGTTTTTATTAGTATTATTATGATGATTATAGTGAAAGGATATTTTAATTATACAGTATATTAGAGAAAATTTGTTATAACCAACTACTAGTAGGTATGTGAAGTACCATAACTTAGCATGGCAAGAATAAAAGGTTTATCCCAATGGAAAACTGATTTTTTTAGTGGGATATGAATTACACAAAAATAAAAAAATTTTGCTTCTAAAATAGTCATAAAATGGTCCAATCATATGCTTACTTTTACGATTTTATATTTTTGTATTTGTATAGACTATATCACAGTATATTGCAATTCATAGTTCCATCAAAATAAAATCAGTTAAAAGATACAATGTCACATAGTTGAGGAACCAAATCTATGGAATGAAATATTATCATATCTTGGGATTTCATAATTTATAATTGTTGATGATAAGATGGCCTCGCTCAAAATCTATCTCGTTTCAACGGACAAATTCTATTTCTATGTTATACATACAATGTGTAATATTGTCTTTATAATTTTTTTGGTCATGACGATGATTCAGTATTACTTGAATAATGATATTTAAACAGATTTATTTGGGTTGAAAATATTATTATATATATTAAAAATTTCTTAGAATTTTTAAAGGTAAAAAAGTTACCATTCTAAAAAATGTCAAAACATATAATAGTAGAAAAGTACTCATACAAAATTGTCAATGAGGAATATGTAGTATTTTAGTCTTTCATTTCCAAATAAACCACTCTATAGATTATATATTATCTCAATTATTATAGTTGAATCATCATATTTTGTGGTTGTTTTATTTAATTAAATGAAACTAGAATATAGATATTGCTTCAAGTTTTTTTTTTCTTCTATATACTATTTACATAATCATACTTTTAAGCCAAAATGTATAAAGAGTATAACGTGGAACCTACAAATCCTCTTCACATTAAATGCTCAATCTCCTTCTTTTCCTCGAGGAGGAAGGAGTGGAAAGTCTGAAGAAACAAAGGTTAGTGCCTCTCTCTCTCTCTCTCTCTCTCTCTCTCTCTCTCTCTCTCTCTCTCTCTCTCTCTCTCTCCTTTTGGTAACAAAAGGGAATGAAGAACTACATTTTGTGAGCAGAAGATATACAAAACCTCTTGATATTTCCTTTTCGAAAGCCTTAATGTCATGAGAAACTTCAAAGAGGTGCACTACTTATCTAGTTAGCTATCTGAAAATATTTTTTTCCCTCACGCCCTTATTTAACTCTAATCAAGATTGCCATGGTGTTGTAATGCTCCTATATAAAATCAATGTGAGATATAAAAAACTCTTTGCTTCCTTATGTAACTTGCATTATTAGGTTGCATGATATGCGTAAGATACTTATACTATGATTTTGTGTTTTCTCATTATTGTAATTTTTCTTTTTCACTATAATCTCTCTCTCTCTCTCTCTCTCTCACACACACACACACAATTTCGCAATTGGTTTTTCCTTATTTTGATATTGGGTCACTACAAATTGAGATCTACTGGGATTCTAAACCTTTTATTCCATTTGAATAGTCTGAAATTTTTTAAATCATGGCATGCTTCATAAGACAAAAAGTAGCGAGATTTTAAACTTGTAATGGCCTTAGGTTATGGCAGAACTAATTAATAACTATTCAAATAATAGCTACATTCTTTAATTAGATTGTCTCTATGAAGAAGATGGCATACAAATGATGTGAAAGAAATTGATTGAATCATAACATTAAACAAATTGTAGATATGAGAAATGAAACATAGAGTATGGAATATATATTATTTTAATTGAAACTTAGAACAATTATAACAAAACTACAAGCTAGGTTTTAAAGACACACACATGACACATCTAATCAAATTTAATGTAGAATCTCAATAAGATTAATAATATATAGAATTAAAATAAGAAGACATACTAAAAAAAATCAAATTAATAATTATATGATTGTGGAACCACTCTAAAGAAAAATGTAAAATAAAACATTGAAATAAAGAACCCATCAATGGGTTATTAAGCAAATTATCTTCTTCTTAAAAGGAAATCTTGTTCCAAGATTTAGCTATTCCTCCAGTAATAAATTTGATATGATAAAAGAGGAAGAAAAAAAGTTTTAAATAAACAATGGCCAAGCCAAACAATGAAATAATGTCCCTCAAATGAAGAATCAGTTAGTGGACTATGCATGTGCTCTTTTTTCCTTCTTTATTCAATTAATTCACAGTGTTTGGATCTTAAACCATATGATTGATAGAACCACCAACTATCAAAATAGTCATATAAGAGACTGATTGGTAAGCTAAGTGATTGCATTTGCACGTGGGGCTGAGAAGTTGAGGACTTGGGAGTCATAGTTATTAAATTTGGATTCGTGAATTATTCGGACGAAGAATTATTTGGATTAATTAGTTACTTTAATTTAATGAGTCAATCAAAATATCGATAAAAAAAGCGAAGATAATAAAATTCGAGTTCGGATTCGGATTCATAAATTATTCGCTTACAAAAATAAAAAATAGATAAAAAATTCGGATGTTATTTTTAATATTTGCAATAATTGTTTCATATTATCTATCAATTATCATATGTACCTAACATACAAATGATATAAAAATTAAAATTTTAAATTTTAAAGATAAAAATATTATATTTAGTCATCTTCTTTTTTTTTGTAAACTCATTTCCTATTACTCAAGTAATTGAATCAGAGAAAGAGAGACTGAGAAGGGGGACTGAGCACAAATTCACCTAGACCTACGTTACCCACCATGCATGTTCACCTTAAAGACTAGAGAGAGAGTAACGACTGTAAGACTTAGTCAAACCAAAATGGGGTAAAAGATTTTATTATTATTATTATTTGTAGAAATGTGAGAGATTACCTCAAGAAATATAAGTTTTGTCGGTTTTTGTTAAAAAAAGAAGAAAAATAATATTAGGATAATAAATGCATAATAATCACACTATTTTCTAAAGGCTTGTTGACTTATTCAAGATAATGGCCGAATTATTCATGAATTTTAAAAAAATCTATAAAATTGGAGAATTTTTTATTTGATTCGGATTTGGACCGAATTATTCATAAAATTAAATCAAATTCTATTCGACCGAATTATTCGCGTTTAATTTGGAGAATTTAATAACTAGGTTGGGAGATGAGATCATATGGTTGGTCCAAATTTACTCACTCTCACAATCTTCATCTCATATGAGGTTCTTTATTATTTTCCCTCTCCTCTATTGATCATGTGGATGATATCATTCTTAGCACTGTCATTGGTGTGACATGCAGATCCCCCTCCAACAGTAACATCATAGAAAACTCTCTCTCTCTCTCTCTCTCTCTCAAAAATATTTACTTCTTCCCAATTATAGTTGATAGTGTTTCTAATCAATTTTAATCCGATTTGAATACGAACCAATAAATACTGATCTCAATATTTTCATTGAGCTGCGTTTGATAAGCATTCTTAGAATAGATTATAGGTCTAAATTAAATGCATTCTACAGCCAATTCTCCTTCATTTTCTCGTTTCTAAATACGTATCAAACACAACCTAATAATAAATATATATTTGCCTACACACCAAGTCTTAAGGTCTCCACGTGATATGCCGCAGGCAGTGACACGTGTTGATGAAGCAATTGTCAATCGTGAGAATCCTTTGGTCCAAGTGGCAGATGCCTTGGATCACAATAAGTGGGACTCCATAAGTAAAGCAGTTTATAAAGTGGAAGTGTGGAACCAAGCCCGACGCTTTACCGTTACTTTCTGCGCCACTTTTAACGGATCCTTTTTTCCTCTTTTGGTAAAAGAAATATGGGCGAGTGGTAGGGGGACGTTTGAATTGGAATCTTATTTTTACTTTTTTTTTTAATATTAATTGTCCATTTAAGTTTTGATTAATCTAAACCATCTGTTAGTTTTTTATATTGTAACTGATTCCTAGTTTTTAGGGTGGAAGATGATCGATGTGATTACTTAACTTGTCTAATATTTTTTTATATAAATAAAAAATAAAAATCTAATATAAGCGGACTCCTCCTTCGATTTTGTTGAGAAATCTCAATTATCTCTCTCTCTCCTTGTTTTTTCTTCAACGTTGTTCCTTCTTTCTACAGTCGCCATCATCATCATTTATCTCCCTCTCTCTCAAAATAGGATGAGATAAAAAAAAATCAACATAACTATTTTCAGGCACTGAATATATGAGAGACTTGGCCACATATATCCAAATACCATATTTACATATTAATCATCAAGGAAGGAATTTGGATAGTTAAGTTTGCATATGGATCGAAATCCTCTACAGCGTCTGAACTTGGCGGAGGTTGGCGGAGCCTGATTGCATTGCCGACACATGGCATATGCCACGTGTATGGTGGATCATTCATTTAGCCGGTCTAAATGAAAACTCGATCGGGTCGACCAAAACCCCAAAAAGTTAATGGTCTTCTTCTTCTTCTTCTGCTTCTTCTTCTTCTTCTTCCTCCTCTTCTTCTTCTCCATCACTTCTCTCTTCTGGTCGTACAAAGCAAATACTCTTCCATATCTTCTCCTTCAGCTGATCGATCCTTCCTTTCTCTTGTCTTCTTCCTCTCCCTCCTTACCTTCTTTTGTTAAAGCCCCAAAAATTAGGGCAGAAAAATCTCTCCTCTGTGCTGCCCATTTATTAATAAAAAATTGATCATCATCTGTTCCTGGCAAAGAGGCATGGTACAAAAACTCGCACAAATGCACTTGTGTTTTGTAATGGCAATTATTATATCTCAATCACATATTCTACTAGAGGTGAGATCTGTAGACTTTGCAACAACTCAAATTCTAGACTGAATTAGTTCCCATTTGAAGGCAAAACTCTGTCATGGGAAAGGATAATGACCAAGAACTAAAGTAGGCCTGGGGTCATTTACTTTACAAAACTGAGATCTCTACAGAAAATTGAAAACCTTAAATAAATATTATCTTGCATAAACCACATCATGCAGGTTTTGAGAGAACTGAGATCCTTACCTAACAGAAGACGGTAAGGAGGGAGAAGAAGAAGAAGAGGGGAACAGAGATTTTTCTGCCCTCGGTTTTGGGGGTTTTCCTTCTCTCGAACAGAAGAAGAAGAAGTGAAGGATCGAAGACCATTACCGTTTTGGGTTTTTGGTCGACCCGGTCGAGTTATCAAAATTTTCATTTAGACCAGTTAAGTGAATGATCCACCATACACGTGGCCGATGCCATGTGTCGGCATGGCAAGTAGGCTCCGTCAGCCTCCGACAAGTTTAGACGTTGTAGAGGATTTCGATCCTTGGCATATATGGCAAAAGACAAATTTGAATTTATAAAGTAAGCAAAGCTGTTGAATATATAGCATTTTATTATTACTTATTGGGTAGATATTATTAACCTATAAGAATTTATCATATATATAAATCTTCAGTGAAAGTGGTAAATAAAACTTTAACTAGACTGCGGTGAAAAAGGAAGAAGAAAGAAGGAACAACCTTGAAGAAGAAGCAAAGAGAAAGAGAAAGAGAGGATCGAGATTTATAAGTAGAAAGACAGGAGGAATCTGCTTATATTTGATTAAGATTTTTATTATTTATTTATTTAAATATTAATAATATTAAACAGAATTGTAACCGTTTAGAACTTCGTTCGTAGAATTAACATATTTAACATGTGTCAATCATATCATTTTGCCAATAATGGGAAAGCGTTTTTC
This sequence comes from Macadamia integrifolia, assembly GCF_013358625.1. Lineage (NCBI taxonomy): Eukaryota > Viridiplantae > Streptophyta > Magnoliopsida > Proteales > Proteaceae > Macadamia > Macadamia integrifolia. The sequence goes on from NC_056559.1 coordinate 5,157,041, forward strand.
GTAAATATATACGGTCCACTCTGTATCCTTCCTGTCCCACTCCCAGTGTCCCCCCCTCTCTCTCTCTCTCTCTCTAGATTTTCAAATGTTATGGTCCATATGAAAATGGTGGAACAGATCAACGAAGGCACGTTCCTCATCCGTAGCTTCTGGTCTTGGACTGGAACTGGTAAGACGATGCGAGTTTGGGTCCTTTTGACAGGTAGGTTCTCAGATTCACTCAGAAACGAAACCAATCTGAAGATCTTGAACTGTAGAAAATTGAATTTTTAAAACTACGTTGTTCTGGTTTTCTTTTCAATCTTCGATTTGACAAATTGATCCAATTTTTATCCAAAAAAAAACTACTGATGCCGTAACTGTAGGTCTTCTGGTTCGGAAATTTGAGTTTCTAAGGAAGTAGAAAAAGTGTGATTTTGTTTTTATATATTTATTGATTTTGGATGGTTTTGAACTTTTGAAAGTACAGATTGATAGGAACCCGAAGAGTCAAAATCTTTGGGCTTTTTTTCTTTTCTTGAAAAGGAAAGGATTTGTCTGTAACGGAGATGGTTACTAATGGTGTAAATGTAAGCTTTAAGAGGAGTTACTGTGTATTTAAGTATTGCCAGCTTGGAATTTCGGGAGTGTCTCGACAGTTTTGAACTGGTGGGGTGTGGCCAAGATTATTAAGAAGAGGATCTGTGATTGTTTGCAAATGTGGGCTGTGGACAGTGGATGCCAGGTGATTGGAAATTGAGAATTTTGTCTCAGTTTTAAGTAGGAATTATAAATCAACTTGTCTGCAACTTCGAGATTAGAATTGGAGACTGCAGAGTTTGATCGGTTCTCGGTGTTAAACCCAGAAAGGTTCTTTGTTTCGAGTTTAGAATTTGCATTTGCATTTTTTTTTCCCCAGTTTTTTGAACTCGAATCGCGATATCGTTCGTATTTCTGTCGTGTCGCGTCGTGAGTAGGCTTTGAATTCAAAGGGTCTTTTCGGTGCAACTCAAGCATCTACTGGGTGACTGATCTTTGGCGGTTCGCTTCGCAGCTCAGCTTTAGTTGCAATACGTGAGTGGAAACAAGGATCTCGACGCTGGCGTGCAGGTGTCATATAGTTAAGGGTTTGTAGATTTCAATTTTTCTTTCGCTGGAGTGTTGTCCTGATATGAGGATCACGTCAAAGATTCAGCTTTGTTATATCGATTCGTGAGTGCGAACTGACGCAACGGTTTCATAGGCACCAGCATTATACTCCTAATCAAACAATCGATTTCCTTTGTATGGATTTTTTCTCGGTTTCCTCTGTTCGGATTCAGAGTCACTGAAACGGTTAGGAATTGATCTTCTTCTCAGAAGGTAAGCGGTGAGTTCTTTTGAGTTATGGGAAATTCATGATCGCTTGCAGACCTTAGTTTTGAGTTTTGATGATTGCTTCGTCTCTTTCAATTCTTGTCCCATTTCTTTTTATTTTGTTTTTGGGAGAGGAGATTTGTGCTGATCCGACTGTAAAGTTGTCTCAACTGGGTAATATTTGGTTCATGCCTCGATAGTGAGAAGCGTCCTAATGGGTTTTTATTTAACGATGGAAGTTAACGGACTATGCTTTTTTTTAGAACTTTTCAATGTGATTGGATTGAAGTAAATCGTTTCCGATCTGGATTTTTCTCTTGCAGGTTAGTCCATAGTGGTTAGGAGCCATTAAACTGCAGGAAAAATGAAGGGTGCTGTGCTTGTAGCTATAGCTGCTGCGATTGGGAATATGTTGCAGGGATGGGATAATGCAACGATTGCAGGTGAACTATGTCCCTTATGTTACTTCTTTGTTCTGTAAGTACAGGTTTATAAGGTTTGTCAAATTCAAAAGCTAGCAAGATAGAGGAACCGCTGGGACTGTAGATCTGTTTCTTGCTTGATGAACTCCCAAGAATTGCTTTCAAGCATTGAGAAGGGGGGTGGGGGGAAGGGGGAGGAAAAGCCTTTGTACATTGACACTACCTTGTCATTGAAAGTGCTTTCTGGTCTGGCCAAGAAAGTTTTTTTTTTCCTGATTCTTCCTTTCTTCAATGATTATCCTTCTCTTACATTTAACTGTTGATTTAATTATGGTATCTGCAGGGGCTGTTCTCTACATTAAGGAGGAATTTGATTTGGAAAGTCAGCCAACAGTAGAAGGGCTAATTGTGGCTATGTCACTTATTGGAGCTACGGTTATTACAACATGCTCTGGACCCATATCAGATATGCTCGGTCGGCGTCCAATGCTGATAATCTCATCAATCCTCTATTTTGTTAGTGGTATGGTAATGCTATGGTCTCCAAATGTTTATATCCTTCTCTTGGCAAGACTTTTGGATGGATTTGGAATTGGTCTCGCAGTCACTCTTGTTCCTGTCTATATATCTGAAACGGCCCCACCAGAAATAAGGGGAATGCTAAACACCCTTCCACAGTTCACTGGTTCTGGTGGAATGTTTCTGTCATACTGTATGGTTTTTGGGATGTCGCTGATGGAATCGCCAAGCTGGAGGTTGATGCTTGGTGTTCTTTCTATTCCCTCTCTTGTATATTTTGTGTTGACAATATTTTTCTTGCCTGAATCCCCACGGTGGCTTGTGAGTAAAGGGCGAATGGTTGAGGCTAAACGCGTATTGCAGAGGTTACGTGGAAGGGAAGATGTCTCAGGTTTGTTTTTAAGAGCTCTTTTTGTATTTTTCTGATTTAAACTAAGATGGTAAATTATTTACACTTAGCATTGAACCAAGGGAAAACATTAAAAATAAAAGTTGTAAAAATGATTTGGTAGCACATTTATTGACCCTATATATGCAGAGCATATCAGTAGGATTGTTTGTGAGTAGCAACTTCTAGATTTCATAGACATATTTTAAGCATTAAAAAGAATTTGACATTACAGAATAACTATGACCTTCCATAATACTTTTCCCTCTTCCCTTCTTTCCAGTGCTTTAGTTGAGGTTTTCTGAAAACCTTGAAAAACGCACTAAAATTGGTTTTATTTCAATAAGTTCAAGCAGAATTAAATATATATATATATATATATATATTCTGAAATCACTGCCAGTAGTAATGACCCAATCTTTGCTTTTTGTAACCTGGGAACTCTGAGAACCCAGGCATAGTAAATTTACTAAATAATAAAAACAAAATATGACATAACTTATTATTTTTTTTTGGGGAGAGCGGGGGCGGGGGGGGAGAAGACCTTACACTAGAAAGGTCTAGTAATGATGTACTAGAAGTTGTATTGTGGGGTAAATTATTTCCATGTAAACAGCTCTTTTAATTATTATGATCCCAAGGATGCAATGGCCTCTATTAAAAATCTCCCCCCCCCCCCCCCTGCATATTTATTCTGATTACCAAAATTCCCAAATCTTAAGAGTGGTTTAGTTTTCCTATTTTCCCATATGATCTTTTAGAGGATGTATTGATCTCTTCTTAACCATCACAACTTAAATTGTCCTTTTAACCTGCTTCACTTGAAATTATTTTGGGCTCTTACTGCCCCCATTAAGTCCTATGCTGTTGTATGGATGGCAGTTATTTGTGGGATCTTAACTTCTTGTCCCTCGAACTAGATGAAAAGTCTGTACCTTTAAAATTTGGGCTCTTTTAAAAGGGATGGTCATTGTGGGGAGTATAGATCTTAGTTTTTCTTATTTAAACTGGTGGCAGGAAGTAGTTGCTTCAACCCTACAAAGTTCTATTGAGAAAGGATATGTTCCATATGCTCTCTCTATCCATATGCTTAAATGGTTGGGGGAGGGGGGAGGCATTTTTTTTTCTTAAAGTTTTGTTGAGGTTTTCGTATCCTTTTCCCATTTGTATTATATTGTTTCTTTCTCTTTTCTTTCTCATTCTTTTATTATGATAATATATTTTATCCACTACTAATAGAAAGAGGAAATAGAAAAAGCTTTACAGTTTTGAACTTGGATATCTTTCCAAAGTGATATTTGATTGGTAGATATTACTTTTGGAACTGCCGATGTTAATTTATAATCCAATGTAGCTCCATAACCCTTTCTTGAAAATTTTAGTACACTTTCTGTGCTATATACGTTGATGTGACGTACACATGATAAACAACCGACTGGAAGTAGTAAAGCAATTCTTTGTATGGACCCTCATTCTTTTTTTTTTTTTTTTGGGGTAAGAGGGTCATCATTCTGAAAACCACATTTGAAGATAGAGAACAACTGTGATTATAATATTTGAACCAAATAACTAAGTCAATATTTTTCTAGAAATATTGCTTTGAACATTAATTTGTTTTTGTATGTTATGATTTATCTATCATATTTTCACCACCTTCCCAGAAGCAAAAACTTTCTTCTTTATCTATTTGTAGAGGCTTTAAAAATTGTGCTATTTTATAAGAATTTGAGGGACTGCTGCACAATGGGGAGTATTGAAGCCTCTTTGATCTATAGGTGAGATGGCTTTGCTGGTTGAGGGTCTTGGAGTTGGAGGTGAAACTTCAATAGAAGAGTATATAATAGGCCCGGCCAATGATCTGACTGATGAACATGACCCGACAGCTTCGAAGGACCAGATCAAGTTATATGGGCCTGAAGAGGGTCTTTCTTGGGTTGCCAGACCCGTCACTGGGCAGAGTACTCTTGGTCTGGTGTCACACCATGGGAGCATGGAGAACCAGAGTGTACCACTTATGGACCCTCTTGTCACCCTCTTTGGCAGTGTCCATGAGAAGCTTCCTGAGACAGGAAGCATGCGAAGCATGCTCTTTCCAAACTTTGGTAGCATGTTCAGTGTGGCAGAGCATGGTAGAAATGAACAGTGGGATGAGGAGAGCCAGCAGAGGGAAGCTGAGGATTATGCGTCTGATGCTGGTGGTGGTGAGTCTGACGACAATTTGCATAGCCCATTGCTTTCACGTCAGGCAACAAGTATGGAAGGGAAGGACATAGTGCCACCTCTTGCTTCCCATGGTAGCCACTTAAACATGAGACGCAACAGTAGCCTCATGCAAGGAAATGCTGGGGAGGCAGTCAGCAGTATGGGTATTGGTGGTGGTTGGCAGTTGGCATGGAAATGGTCTGAGAAAGAAGGTGAAGATGGAAAGAAGGAAGGGGGATTCAAGAGGATTTATTTACACGAGGAGGGCTTCCCTGGGTCCCGGCGTGGCTCTCTTGTCTCACTTCCTGGTGGTGATATTCCTGAAGGTGGTGAATACATTCATGCTGCTGCTTTAGTGAGCCAGCCTGCTCTCTACTCCAAGGAGCTTATAAAGCAGCATCCAGTTGGACCTGCTATGGTTCATCCATCTGAAACTGCTGCAACAGGGCCAAGGTGGGGTGATCTTTTCGAGCCAGGAGTCAAACATGCATTGATTGTTGGGATAGGGATTCAAACACTTCAACAGGTAAGAAACAATTTCTACTGTCGCACTCTACTGTTCCATTTGTTTCTTCGTGTTGCATTAAAATAAGTATGGTGAACCAGTTGAACTATTTCCAACTTGTGAGATGTTCGGTAGTGGAGTACTTGTGAGCATTTTCTGTCTTATTGTTGAAATATATATTTTAATTCCCTAAAAACTTGAGTTGGTTAGGTGTGGAGGCGAGGCGGCTTCTGCACATAACTTTCCTGACATTGGCACAATGGAAGGGGTTTCATTTCACCATTCTATGGGCTACACCTAGGAGAAAAATGTCTTGCCATCCCATGATGTATGCCAAATGTACTGTTTAGTGCCAACCTTTTTGATATTCCGAGCAAATTTATTTTATTTTGAAATTTGTGTTAAATTTAATAACTTATTTATCGATTTTTATTTCTTTTTTACCTAAATGTTCAATTTGACCCCCTTTTTTCACTTAAAATTTTCATGGTTAAAGAAAAATAATGTCTTCGTCTTCTACTATAGTTCAGGACTTTGATTTGTTGACAAAAATGATTTTTCTTGTGTGTTTAACAATTGAAGTCGGTGAACCAATTTAGTTGGCATACTATCTGAATGCCGACTATTATGTCATCTGGTCTATTCCACTTCCACCCAATGTTTGTTCTTACCCTTTGTTAATTCATGTGGTACAAGATGGAGTAGGTTGTATAATAGCGGCCTCTTCTTACTTTGGTTGCTGGTAGGAAAGTTTCCTTAGTTTATTCTTATGTCATGTTGTTTTCTGAGAGGATTTTATGTGCATTTTCTTGCCTATGCAGTTTTCAGGCATAAATGGGGTTCTGTACTACACTCCTCAGATTCTTGAGCAGGCCGGTGTTGAAGTTTTACTCTCTAATATGGGCCTCAGTTCAGCCTCTGCATCTCTACTAATTAGCGCTCTCACAACCCTCCTGATGCTTCCTTGTATAGCTGTTGCCATGAGGCTTGTGGATTTCTCTGGAAGAAGGTAAACCAGCCCTCCCCCACCTCCCCTCCCCGCCCCCTCCCATTGACAATTTATTTCCTGAATTGTCAGAGTAAGAAATTCTTTTTGGCCACTAAACTTTGTGGTTCAGTCTGACCATCTGACCGCTAAATTCTGAAGACCATTGACTTTTTAAATAATCAATGCTATTGAACGAGTAGAAAATCCAGGAAGGATAGTTTTTACCTTTTTTTCACCCTTTGAAATTTGAGATCAGTGGTGATTATTTCATCAAGACATGATTGATTTAAACTGTGAAACCTCTTTCCTGTTTATTGTTTTGTGTAAATGCTTCCTTTTCAACTCTTAATATCTTTGACTTGCATGACTGGATCTTCTTTGTAATTACTGATTAACTCTCTCTCGTTTTTGTTATCTTCTTTTCTTTTCTTTTCTGTTTTTTGGGGGGTGGGGGTGGCGTGGGGTAGGTAGGCCAAAGGATAGTTGAACTCATGACCTATTAATTGTGAGGTGCTGGTCCTTACCAACTGAGCTACCCTGTTGTGATTTATTAACTCTTATCGATAATAAACAATTACTGTTTATGGATGTGCTCTTTTGTTTGTGACAACAAAATGTTTATTCTAGGCCGAGTCTGCATTGGATTACACACAGGCAGGATCCATGCCAAAGGAGTGGGACAACCGTGTATTGGCAGGGAGGATCCCAGCCTTGCGTCATCTGTTGTGCAATGTGTGCTTCAGAAAGCACTCCCTTACCTTTTACAACTTTGTATTAATGAGATTGGTGGTAGTAATCTCCTTTTCCTGCTTCTTTAGCCAATTGATTGTAAATTTCAACACTTTATACGTGGGTTCTAAATTTGGACGTTTGGCTCTTGAATTAAACTAAACTCTCCATCTCTGCAAAAGTGACACCAGCTCTTACTGGAATTAATTATTGTATTGTAAATTTTGGTCTTGACCATTAAGCTTTTATGATGACAGTCACATAAAGATGACCAGCTAAAACATTAGAAAGCCACTAAACCCGGTTAAGAAA
>NC_056559.1:5164505-5168611 GCF_013358625.1 Macadamia integrifolia
TTTTTTAAATGTTCTGTCTGATCTATACTTTGGTAACATATTTCTTTCATTTTTCCATATGAACTATTTCAGAAGTATAGAATAATAAAGATAATAAAGTTATGTTTCTCAGAAGTTACTTGTTTCTTTTTGGTAGTCTCACAAATTACTTCATATTTTGGTATCCTAAAGTATGTAGTAAAAATCTTAAACGTGATTTATACTACAAAGGTAGATATGGCAATGGATTATACCATGAATAGCTTAGAATATTTCTTCATCGCATACAGTATTTTTTAATAAGGATTTTTTTTCCTGAAAATATATCATATCCTGCTAAAAGGATGCATATAGTGTATTGTCTTGATCCTAATTTCTCCTTATTGCAGGGCACTTCTTCTCACCACGATTCCTGTGTTGATAGGGACACTCATCATTCTTGTCATTGGCAACACTGTGACTATGGGTACCGTCATCCACGCTGTAATTTCAACTATTAGTGTTGTTGTCTACTTCTGCTGCTTTGTCATGGCATTTGGACCGATTCCCAACATCCTCTGCTCGGAGATCTTCCCCACCCGAGTCCGTGGGCTCTGCATTGCAATATGTGCACTGACATTTTGGATTTGTGACATCATTGTTACCTACACACTCCCAGTCATGCTCACCTCCATTGGGCTTGCCGGTGTCTTTGGTATATATGCTCTTGTATGTTGTATCTCATGGGCTTTCGTCTTCTTGAAAGTTCCAGAAACCAAGGGCATGCCCCTTGAGGTTATCCAAGAATTCTTTGCTGTTGGTGCAAAACAGGCTGCTGCCAAGAATGAGTAGTTTAATGGTCAGGAACTTTAAATGGTGCCATTTTTTTGGCATTCTGTGCTGCCAAAGTTGTTATTCCTGCTGTCAGCTGCACATTGCCTGTGCTGTTTGGAGCTAAAGATGATGAGATGATTGGTTGTGGTGGTGATTATATTTAAAAAGAAGAGGTGAGCATCAAATGGATGGGAGTTGGGTAAATCAAGTAATTAGTGTCTTGAAAGTTTGGTTGTGTTCTTCTCTTCTCTTCAACAAGTTTTGAGAGCAAGAGACTTTGATTTCTTTCTCTGGCATCAAAAAATTTTCCCCCTTTTTGCTATATCTGTTATTTTTGTGTTGAAGCTATATTTGATTTGGTTTCATTACTTTCTGGTGTATATGCATGTAAATGAGAGTGCGGCATTTGTAGTCTCAAGACAGGTCGCTCGAGGAATATTTCATTTGGAATAAATGTCACAAATGGTTGAGGGAAGAATATTTTTTTTTAAAGTCCAATAAGCTTATAGATTGCTTAGGTCAGAAGTGAACATAATCTGAATCATCAGGTGCCTTCCCTCCAAAGAAATTTTTGGTTGTTTCAAAAGAATGCTATGGAGTATCAAGATCTAGTACTATCAAGAAGTCTGAGTTGGCTGTTTTGTTAATCTCTCCCTAATTCCTCTCACCAGTACTTGAGGTTCATGTATACCAACAGAGCAAGAGTGACATTGCTCTGTGGTCTTTGACAATGCATGTAACCCAGCCCTTTCCATTGAAAACCCTACCTGAGTAGTGTGTTATAAGCAATAGTGCTTGTTACCTTTAAACCATACAACACTGCAACATAGAACAATTCAGAACCATTGCTGGCTGATCAGAACCATCTCTTCGTGGCTATCAGTGACCGATATTGTGTGGAAGAGAAGAAACTCTTGGCTATTTGTCATCCTTCATTAGGCATTTTTTCTGTCCCAACTCAGCTCTGCTAAACATTTATCCAAATAATGGGCAGGTTACACAGAACTTTGTTCCACCATTAAAATTCTATTTAAGGTCGTGTTGATTATCTACCCCCACCCTCTTCCCTCCTCCTCCTCCTCCTCCTCGTCCTCCTACTACTACTAGTACTACTACCTGATCATGGTTTACAAAATTGGATTGATGGATTAAGCTGTTTGAATTAGAATTAATTGACCTGATTCTGTTGATGGCTCATTCGCAAAACCTTATTTTGGATCGATCATAAACATACACAAATGTTGCCTTTTGGCCATTTTCTCTTTCTTTCTGTCATTAAAAATGTTGAAGGTAAATGAAACGTATCTCTTGTAGTGAGATATACAAGACTTTACTTCCCAATTCTATTTTCTAGGGTTTTAACAATGATTCCATATAGGTGAGTGCACCAATGAGGAAGGGCTCTTCTATGTAAGCGGTATAGGAGAGTGCACCAATTAGGGATGTGATAATGATTTCGTAAATAGGAAAGTAGAGAGTAGAGAGTAAAGAGTGAAAGAAAGTGCTAGCATGCCTTGTGCTGCTTGCTTAAAGAAACTTTTTCTTTTCTTCTTCCTGAAAAGGAAATGACGTAACTTTTATACTCCCATTGTTCATGCTAGCAAAAATTTTGGGGCCACCTCAGTGGTCTTAGTTCATATTGCATGAGGTAAAACCAAGTTCCCCCATATTTAGCAGTTTCTGCTTGCATTGTTCATTGAGAAAGCCTTTTCATTTGGTACAAATATTGTTCACATGGCAAGTTGGATGGTTTCCAAATTTTGAAGATAGGGAGCCCCTTAAGTCCCTTGCTCATATGTTGAGTGTGAGATCAAGTAAAATTGACCCAAAAAATGATACTTTGAGAAATTGAATACTACTAAGAAGGTGTATGGTTCACCAAATGGGTGCACAATAAATGTAAAAAACCATACACGCAAACGGTATAAGGGATTGCACCAATATTAGGTTTTAAAGTCTAGCATGATGAGAGTGTCTTCATTATTAATGGAGAATAGAATTACAAACTTTGTTCTATTCGCCTCTCTGTTTACGAAGAATTCCCCTTTAACCCTAATAATCTCTATCACTACCAATTTAAAGGAAAAAGAAAAACATTAAACTCATCACAGAGATGATAAGAAAGAAGAAGAAGAAGAAAGGATCCAAGGAGATGCATGTATTTCCTATAAAAAAAAATCATTTTTTTCTATCTGATATGCTTTGCAGATGGATGAGTGTGTAAATGGACCCAATACGTATCAGCTTATTTCCATCAGACGTCAGAGAGCGGTCCAAGACCTAAACTCTACTGGTTCAGTGACACATCAGTTGCGTTGAATCAGTGCCTCAATAACGTGGGCGGAGGGCCCAATGTTCCTCACTTCTCTCTCTCTCTCTCTCTCTCTCTCTCTGGTAACTGGTAAATCTCCCCCGACTCCAGAACTCCGAGTCTGTCTGGGTCAACCGTGGAGGGGAAAGGGAAGTTTGACGATTGAAATTCCTCTGCTTGGATCTGCAGTTTTGAGTTCTTCTAGGGTTTCTCGATCTCTCGTGATCGTGGGAAGAGAAATATGTCTTCGCAACTCGACAAGATTCCTCTGGAGAAGAGACCTGGGATCCTCATTGTTGGATCCCCCAACGTCGGCAAGCGAACACTTCTTTCCAGTTAATACTTACTCACCCTCTTATTTCTCTTGTTGGATTGTTTTATCCTTTACTTGAATCATGAATCCTGTTCTAGTTTGTTTATAGTTATATGGGTAACGTAGAAGAGCTGAATAAGATTCACATAGCCAACGTCAAATAGTTGGAAGGACTATATCGATAATGATTTTTGGTGAAATCCAATTCTGGTCAACAATTGAGGAGAATTTTGTAATGATTAAAAGATTTGGGAGGTTTCTTTACCTGAATATGTTTGGATTGATTTCGCACTTACCAGATCCTAGTGAGGTACTACTCTGTATGTTCTTCTGCCCAGCCTGCCGGATTTTACAAATGTCTAAAGATTACAAAGTTTCAGTTTGTTGGCATCATCTAATTGTTACGTTTTCTGTAAGATCTTGGTGGAACCATAGATTGGTTTCACACTGGCACAGAACATTTTTGAAATTGCATATCAACAGGATTAAAGACATCCTCTCATGTGCCTTATTTTGTAGATTTTCGTTTTCGATTGCTTAGTGAAATTAAGAAGCCTTATCTTAAGATTTTGCATGTTGATTGTAGGGTTGCTTGCTTTGGATTTTGATGATGCGTCTGATTCATCCTCCGAAGTACTTAGCTATGGGTATGTTAGGACTAACTCTACTGTAGAACCCGCCCCCAAACCA
>NC_056559.1:5168922-5176917 GCF_013358625.1 Macadamia integrifolia
TTTTTTTTAGTGTGGCTATGAACTACCCATTTCTCTTAGGACTTTGCTCTCGAAGAGAATTTTCATCGTTGGATAAACTTATGGATTACTACTCTTAGGTCGTTTTTAAACATAGAAATAATTGGTGGAATTATTGCTTATTTTGTGGAAAAATAAATAAATATATGTAAATAATTATTATGACCTTATGAAAGCTCTATAAGGTATAGTCTATAATCAACTAGTCATTGAACAAAAGAGCACTTTTTAGATGTAATTTCATATCCCCTGTATGGTGGAGCATCATTGATTGCTTCATTTTCATGTAGTTGTACATTGTTCTCAAGGGGGAAGAAAAGATAAATGGACATTCACAAGTACATCTCAACTCAACAAAGTATATTCTCACCCATCCAAAAAATGGGGTATCAAGTACTCAGAGTCAACTAATGAACTCTTTCACATATGCTATCCAGAGCCATTTCTGAGGCTTCAAGAATATTTGTATATATGTATACGACAAGCGTGTCTCATGTTATATTCATATAGTGTAGGTGTATTCATCCATGCATTCTTTACACAAGAAATATGCTGCTGTGTGGATGCTCTTTCTCCCCCTCCCCCTCTTGTTTTTGTGTTTTTTCAAAATTTTTGCAGAACTATTTTCCACTAACCTTTTTTTATGGCATTTCCCCCCCCCCTCTTCCTTGAACTATCTTTTGATAATGTTGTCCACTATTCAATAAATATGAGATTAAAAGGAAAAAAACTGTTCTTATCAGGTTTATCAGTTGATGGTGATCTACAAGGAGTCGAGCGTCTGTTTGGAGCACTATCTGCTCGTATGTGGCCTGGAATGGTCCTTAAATCTGGAAATAAGATACCTGAACCATCTTTCCCTGATAAAGAAGGTCTCATCTTCGTGCATTGTTTATTACCTTTTTGCCTTTATTCAGATATCTTGCTGATTTTTTATTTTTGGGGTCTGCTGCAGTGTTATCAGAAGAAGAATCTGATTATGAGGTAGAGTACGAAATCTTGTCTGCTGGTTCATCTGAACCATGGGATGGAACAGAAGAAGTGTGGGTTAGTGCAAGTGGTAAAACTATTACTACAGAAACAGGTAGTTCAAGTGCAGCTATAGAAACTGTTTCTCCAGCGACGGAGGATGTCAACGGAGAGCATAAAACTAATGGCAGTGCATATATGCTGCAGCCATCAGATTCTGAAATTCCTTCACAAGAAGACAGAAGTGTAGTGGTATCTGAAGCCAATGAAACTGACAAAGCAACAGAGCCCGATGATGGTACCCATTTGGGGCTTGAGGAATTGGAACAATTGATGTCTGAAATAGGGAATATGCGTGACAGCTTGAGGTTGATGCCAGATTTTCAAAGGAGGGACATGGCTGCGAAGCTGGCAATGAAAGTGGCAACCTTATTTGGTGATGCCAGCGATGATGAAGGGAATTTCGATTAACAATCAGGAATCGCCGGTAACATAAGTAAATTAGCATCCCCATCATTGGGTCCAAATCAGGTGACCACATCTGTATAGCTAATGTTGTATATTGCCTCGCCCGCTACTTTCCTTTGGCTGTCTAATGGTGCATGCACATGGGTAAACCTGTCGTATGTTCTTTATCAGCTGATAAGGATTATTAGCAGAAGATGAAACAGTGTTCTAAGCCTGCCAAAATTGTTGATGGGGATGTGATGCGCAATCAATGATGTGTAATGAAACAAACTTATCGTCGGTTCAGGAACAGGGCGTGGCTGAGGTGCTGTGGAGATGCCTCTGCAGCATGACCATATGGATGTTATTGTTGTTTTCTTACGACACTTTACATTGCAACATTCAGATCTAACTATATTGGAGAGTTTGTGAAAAGAATTTTTACATTTTCATAAATTGGTGCTTCTCTCATCCTATCCGTAGCTCAAAAGAATAACATTCCAATTATAACTGAGGTTACATGTCTGAAGGTTTAACTGAAAAAATCCTGCTCCGGTATAAGGCTATAAGCATCCTAGTCACAAAGGATACCCGAACATATTCAACGTTATGACCAACGCCCTGAATACGAATCAAGAATGGTAAAGAAGCCTTGGGCAGATCAGAACAGAAACGCACAGGATGCCATACTCTGAGCTCTACTCAATATGCTCCCCCCAGCCAAGGCTCACTGTAGAAGCTGCTCCATTTCCTCGCTCAAATAACCAGATCTACCATTTTACTAAATCTCATGCCCTTTAATTGAACCATATTAATGAGGGGCGCAAACAAGAACCCCATTTGAATCAGTCTCCCCTCACCGTCTCCGTGGAGGCTTAGTTGTTATAGGCTCACCAACGGCAAGATCATAGCAAGGGCCTTGGAAATTGGAACACTAGATCATCACTTCCAACAAGAAACCTAGAATCTTTTCTTAGGAACTCAACTTTTTCAAATTTCTTTCCAATAGTTGGATCTCTAGGCCGAGAGCATAACTGAATCCCCTTTCTTCCAGCCAGCAAATAGTTTACTGTTGCCAATTCGATGAATTATTTCAAACAATTGAAGCATGAAACAGTTTAGAATCTTAGAAATTCGAGTGGTAGGCAGTTTGGATGTGATCCAGGGGGACTGGGATACACTTCTGCGTTTATCAACTCAAATGGGAAAAAGTGACAACTCTACCACTTCAACACAGTACCGCATTCAACTCTCAGATGGTTTTCTGTGTTTTTTCAGTGAGTCAAGTCCAGTTTACATAACAATTCCCAAAAATAGATTAACAAAAGCATTGCTCAATTTTTAGCAGTGAAATGAAATAGATTGTGCTGAAAGACATCACTGCCGAGATTTTTGAAGTCCCAAATAATTCTGGGTAACCAAAACACTCATTGTTTTTAAGTGGATACAACTCTTACAATATTAGATAACACTATGGAAACAAATAATAACAATGGTTGCTTCTATTTACAATGCAGCCTCTGCTGTGTTTTGGATTTCTCTGCTCAGGCTTCAAAACTGTTGGTTTCATCTATGAATGATTAACTCATTCAGATGTCAACAAGATCACAGAAAAATGTCAGAAAAGGTTTCTGCAGCTCTTGTATACAGCTGCCGTCAGATCGTACGTAATATACCTTATGGTTTCTGCAGGTCCTCGGACGATGTATTGGATTCCACAGAATTAGGAGCCCTGTTTGATTTGGGAGAGAGAGAATTGCCACCTTCATTAGCAAATGGATTATGTTCTACCTGTTCATGTGATTTGGAAAATGACTTGAATGGTCTCTCAAAATCTCTGGCGCTACCCGGATCAATCACCAACTTATCGAGTTTTTGCTCCTAAAAACCACATAAAATAAGTGACCTCAATAAGAAAACCTTAGGAGGAATTGGTGTTGGTGCTAGTGATTGTGAACCATGAGTGACAAAATGCAACCATCAATTCAATAATATTATATATAACAAAATAACTAACCGTAAATTCCCAATTACCTTTTTTCTTCACCTATGGTGATTTGATGCTATGATTGAATTCTGGAAAGATTGAATATCATCATTAACTCCCACCCCCTATAGTTGAAAGTCTGAAATACACTTCTCCAGTCCAATCAGAGGATGAGATCCCATGGACGAAGAGATTCTATCTACACCATGGGTTAAGAGAAATCGGGTCCTATTTTAAATACATGGAACAGACAAGGAGATGGATTCTCTTTTGGAAGAGGGAAGAAGAATTGAGCATTTACAACAAAAGTAGAAAGTGATAGATAAAAAAGCTAATAAGGTAAGGACACCCAAATGGGAAGAGAGTTGTTGCCTATGCATGATTATTAGCTAGAAATGTACATAACATACACAAAATCCATTGTTCAGTGGGTCCCAACTAGGAGATCTGATAGGTCAAAAATCAATGTAATTGGATGCAGCATCCAAACTTTTCAAGGCCATGTTCCAGATTTTTCATTTTCGACCATCAAAAGTATCCAACAGATCATGTGGAGATTATCACCCAATTTGTTGCTTTTTCAACACAGGAGATTCCAACGACAAACAGGATTTGTGTAGCTGATCGTTTAGTAATGGCAACAAGATTTAGTTGAGTTGAATTGAGCTTGGATTCCACTGAGACCGTATGAATGGTGAGCCCCAAGTCCTAACATGTTATCCAGTCTAGAGGAATTACATTCATACTGTCCAAATGCCATCTATAATACACATTGAGATTCATCATCAAACATAAACAGAAAGTGTAAATATGAGGACAGAAAAACTTACACTCTGTAGTACTTCTAGTTTTCTTTGCAATGCATCATGCTCAGCCTGAATCCGGAATGGAACTCCATGCTTTTGATACACATTGTTTTGTGCCAAGTCCTCATCAATATCACTGACAGTTGTTGCAAATGGATGATTTGCTGGAATCCAACTAACTGTGTCAGGGTCAACATCTGGGGGCATTGAATCCCCTTCCTTCAGAAATATAGTTGGTCTCTTCCACTGATATGCTCTTGATCTTCTTTTCTGATGGTTAGACTGTTCCTCTTCTGTAAGAGTCACCGGCGCCAAGCGATAAACCTTTCCACACATCTCAATGGTTGAATTACTCTTACTTATCTTCACCATTGGGTTATTGAAAGGATCCTCATACTTGAGAGGTTTTGAACTGTGAACATGAAAATACATAAGTATGGCAACACTTTTTTAAGGAATATATAATGATTTCAGTTTAGAACTACAATCTAAGCATTACAAATGCCAGTTTTTTACATAATAAATTAGAGCAGGGTATCACAATAAAAAAGTAATCTCATGATGTTTATCTCTTGTGTTCCCAAGGATTGAATAAGTTAGTAGTTTGATGCATGATACATAAACGTCATTTAAGTCCCTAATCCAATAAAAGGATACCGGCAAATAATGGAGTTTAGAGAACATACATGCCTCTTCGATCAGACCTCAACTGGCCTCTTTTGACAAGATCAGCTACAGAGCCATGTTGATTGTGCCTAGACTTCGTAGCCACGTATTGTTTCACAGCAATAATCAGAAACGCAATCGCAAGACATAATCCAACAGTGAAATTAGTGTCGATCCGTCTTTTCATCTGAGACAAAGAGAAATGCTAATGGATGTGAACATAGACTAAATAATAGAAACACAAAATTAGATCAAGGGAATACTAGCAATGTCTAAGAACATGAATCAATTAAAATATGTTTCATGGTTCAACTTGTCTAAATAGAGACAGACACTATAATTGGGGGAAATCCCCAATTCTCCTTGTTCATGGATTGATGGAATGGAAATGGCTTCTATGACAGAGAACTTACTATTCAACAAAACCTTTATTCTTCTTCTATGACAGAGAACTTACTATTCAACAAAACCTTTATTCTTACTTACATCTACCACTTAATAAACCAAGGGCAACTTCTAGGGGTTGGACAAAGCTTTTTTTGACCTTGACAAATTTCGTCTTTTGGCAAAAAATATAACTAGCAAAGAGAAATATAAAATCATCAATTGACAAGATTTAATACAATGACTTCATGGACTAAAATCTAGGAAAGCAAAACAAGCAATTCCTTCATGATTCTCAAAGGCTAAGATGAATAATTTTCCAACAAAAAAATAAAAGAATTTCTATAATATGTAAGCTTCTAATAAATCTAAGCAAGCCCATTGAATAAATTCACCATATACCCTTTATCTCTCGCCGGGGAGAAAGAAAAATCTACATACCAAGAAAATAACCGGAGGAAGAGATTTTATAGCTCCTCGCAAACTACTGAATGAGTCTTTAGAATCCATGAGATTTCCTTCCGCCTCCATATCATCTCCATCACAGTTGTCACCGGAGTTCGTCGAGCTGCAAAAGACTCGAACCGCAAGATGCTGCTCTCTTTTTGGAGGGTTCCAATTCATATAACTTTTACAATTAACCTGAACTGTAGCTCCGAATTCTACTGCATTTCTAGAAGTCCGATTCTTCGAAGCCCAGAATGCAGGCTACAAGGAAAATTTTCCATTTTCAATATTTTAAGAAGAAAGAGATAGCACAACATAATCGAAACAATGAAAGAAGAAAAGAACAGAATAAATAATACCTGAAGCGTGATGGCGTGAAATTGAAGAGTTGAAATCGATGCCATTGATGGGGTAGAGAGATCATTCGGCCAAAAACAGAAATAGGGTTAGAGGGGCTCGGTGTAAGGAAGCTGCCATGAATGATGGATTGAAAAATTTCCTGCTCCAGAGTCCAGACCAAATCGAATCCCTCTCACTTGCTTCTATCTCTTTAGCAATCAACAACCACTATAGAAACTCATCTGCTTCCGATACTCGGTTGCGCAGATTCTTCCCACAACGCTCTCTGCCTTCGCAATGTGGTAGTACTACTTGCCCAAAGATGGAGTTTCCTTAAGACTCCGTTTGGTTAATTTATTTTACGGGAAATGTCACTAATGGTGTGCTCGCAAAGAAGTACAGATATTTCTAAATATTTTCCCTTCCCTTTCCCCACTTCCGTTGGAGCCAAACGGAGCCTATGGTTGTCAATGATCTGTATTGTATTTTGTATTTTGTATTTTGTATTTTATACATTTTTTTTGGATAAATAGAGAGGAAAAGGTAATAGGCAAGAGACTCAAACTTGAGACCTCTAAATGAGCGTGGCTTTGCACACCACAGCTGCACTAGCTGTGCTTGGCAAAATCCAATTTGTTCAAATAATATTTGATGAATAAAAATTTGAATTTAGCTATCTCTAATCCGATTGATTGAAAAAATAAGATTTAATGATTATAATTGTCACATGCATAAAATGATTGATTGAATATAAAATAAGGATGTATGTATTACCTTCATGTTTAATCATACTATTTTGAATATTTTTATATTTATATTAGCTAAGTTTTTTTTTTGGAAGGCCAAGTTATGGTTGTGATGGTATGCATTGTCTGAGATATATTTAGGAAAAGTTTGAACATATATTTGCATATTGCAAGCTAGCATCTATAATGTGTATCTCTTTTTCTCTCTCTTCTCTCCTAAAATGACCCCCACCCCTCCTATATGATGTCCTGTTCCACTCCTCCATTGATGTTACTCACTAACTTGCTACACATGAGTGGTTTGCCTATCCGTTGCCTAATCTAATACTCGGTTATTTAATAGATAAAAAAATTGAGCAGCGAATTGTATATATGGCGGACAGATAACCTAGCTTCATTAGGTGTGGTGGGAAACACACAAAGCCAACATAATTCCCTCGTAAAGTGAGAAATCCCACCCCACCAACCAAACACTATATATTTTACAAATCCTTGGAAGTGTTGCAGGCGTATTTCCCAATTTATTCTCAGCCATCGACTCTCCACCATCCAAACAAGGCCTTACGAACCAGACAGGGAGTCGTGCATATCTGGCCTTTCCTTCACCTAGTTGCCAGTGGGACGAACTTGAGCTAGCTGATCAAAATCAGACCTTATTGCTTGGGCTTGGGAGGGGTTTTAGACTAATGGGTTTACTTTCTATAGATGGGCTGCGTGCATGGGGACATGAATTATGGGCCATGGGTAGAAGTAATAGGGTATAGATAATGGATAATTATCAGTTTATGGACTGGGCCATCAGTTACATATATATCTATATATCTCCATACACTTCTTTTTTTTCTTTGGGTTGTGGGGGGGGGGGGGGGGGTTAGAAATCCATATACCTAAGACTACCTTAATTCACACCTAATAAGTACTGAGGGTTCCATAAAACAGATTATCTAAATAGACAGAGATAACAGTCACAAAACTATTCTTTGATCAAGGAGATGCAGTTTTCTAATAAAAACAAGAGCCAAAGGTAATCCTTTGTTAAGTAGGCTCCACTTCATGGTCAGGAATAAGGAGATTCTAGTCCCACATTGACCCGGTAGTGTGCAATTGTTAGGCTTATGATCCTGGGAATGACCTTTCTACTCTCAAAGGTTATATTTGATAGCTTCAATTTTTTTTTTTTTTTTTG
>NC_056559.1:5176970-5216168 GCF_013358625.1 Macadamia integrifolia
GACGAGTATTCAGGCCTTCATCCTTACTAGTCCCATGGGCCCAAAAGAAAAGAGGCCTTAGAGCATTTGGAAAAGGACAATTGATGATGAGATGACTTGCAACTTTAGGAAAAAAAAAAAAAAAAAACCTACGGTTAAGCATTTTTTTTTTTTAATTTTTTAAACAAAGAAAGGATATATTACAAAAGAAAGCAGTCATTATTTACATCATAGTCATTCAATATTTAAGAGTTTCCTCATCAAACCAGACTATTAACATTTTGTAAATACATCATAAGAGTATTAGAATTTCTGCATTTGTACAAGTACGGAATCGACCCAAAATTAGCATATTTTCCAAAAAAGTTTCAAAATTAAGGAGAGACCAGCTCTTGTTTGAAGGTTTTGGAATAAGTTGAAGTAAGGTCTTTGTAGAAACCCAAACTTCAGTGATAATCCAATCCTTTGTAGCCACAAATCTTAATCCATGCAAAACACCTAAGGCTTCTGTTTCTTCCATTGATTTTGATGTTGTGGTTTCCATTTTGATTGCTTGAAATCGTCCTTAAGATAGTATACCACATATCCAACAAGATTCTGTTTCCAAAAAGTTAGTAATAACGAAGCAATTGTCTTCCTATGAGGACTTCTGGTTCATCTGTAATGGAGGAGATTATATCACTTGAGTTAGTGCCTTGAAGCAAATCCAAAGGTTAATATTTTAACTAATTGACACTGGGGTGGGATCAATTTTCTTCCTTGCAATGATATTATTTCTGTGCCACTATAAGAAATAAACAATTATAGGTACAATACTAAAAAAACACTCACTCAGAGTTCGACAAACTAGCGTGGATGAAAAAATATTTGACCAACTCAATGAGAGATGATGCTTGCAAGTTTTTATGACTTAGTCCAAATGGACTAGCAGCCCGAATCCTGTCAGCAAACTCACAGAGAAATAAAAGGTGGAATATAGATTCTGGTTCCTTACCACAAAAAAACACATGAAGAATCAATATTCAACCATTTTCCTATGAGTTTTCTAACATGGATTCCATCAAGCAATATACGCTAAAATAATATTTTAAATTTAGGATGGATATGTAACTTCCACAAAAATCTAAGGATGCATAACCTTAGATTTGAAGTAAAAATCTGCAATGTGGAACTTTGGATGCCATTCCATTCCTGCTGTCCAAGAGAAGAAAGCCACTATCAATGGGATTTTTAGTCTCCAAATGCTCATAAAAGGGAAAGCTAGATCTTCAGGTGGCAAAAGGCATGGGGGTTAAAAAACTTTGCTTAGAATTGACCATGTTTGGTAACATTCAAAATCCTCTTGTCATTGTTACTGTCCAATAACAAGCTAACTTCAGATGATCAATTTAGTAGATACTAGATAGTAGAACACCATAGTTACTGCCAAGGCTACCACCAAATGCACTAAACAGTAATCTCCCATCATCTAAAGATTAAATTTTTAAACAAAATCTTTGCTTTTCTTGCAGAAATTAACAAAGGTTCAAGATTCTCATCCTTTTTTCAGTCTCTGTCTAGAGAATACCATCTGAAAACTGGTTGATTAATCCACCAAAGGCCTCCATAAAAACCCACTTGGCCACTTGTTACTACCATGGACACTCAATACCAGCAATAGAAATGGATTTAGAATGAAATCAATTTAACAGATCTTATGTGCCAAAAATCAAAGACAGAAACTTTAAGATATGATTTAAATCTCTTTTTATGTGGGTCTACCTTTTCAATCTTTTACACAACTTGTCAAAATGGATTGAGATTTAAGAATTACACATCATAAACACACATGGTGAAATGAATTTGGTTGCTATGTGACTGACATGACTTTGAGCTTTTGAGCTCTCTTTCTTAGAGGAGTTACAAGATTTTATAAGGATCTTCATTGCTTTTTCATTGATTCATTCTGTTCATTTTGAGTGAAAAAAACTCTGTTTATTCCATTTTGAGGACTCACTTGCGTAGAATACAAGGAAGTGTCTGATATGGGTCTGCCCTACATTCTGTAATTAGAGCAATTGTAGGGCAATGTAGGGCAACCACTGGCCTGCTTTTTAGACTGCAAATGCAAATAAAAAAAAGGAGACACTCTTGAAAGGCATTACTCAACTTTGTAAAGTGATCTTTTGATGATTGGGCCAAGACAACTTTGGTTGTGAACTTTGGCTATGGCACATTGGCACCAGTTCCCTACTTTGTGGAAGTGCTAATTGGACAAGACAGGGAGAGCTCATAGATTTGCCATCAGTGGTAAGGTGAAGAAACCAGTAAGAACTTTTTCCCTGTAGACTGAAGAAACCAGGAAGACCAGTATAGGTGGATTTGTACTCTGTAGGATACCAGTGTTTATGATAGTATCATATTGAAACAATTGATATAGGAATGAGGAATCTAATTATTCATCAAAAGGGGGGGGGGTAAAAATTGAAAAATCTAATTGCAATGATAAATAGAAGTACACCATTGGTCACTTTTTTACTTTTGTACCACAACATGAGACCACTCCATTATGGGTAATAGGAAAAGTTTATTTTCTTTCACTATACCAACTTTTGAATTGAAGGATCTTAAGAAGACATTGGATCTGATTCCCCTCATTTACCATTTTGATTGTTCATTTCCAATTATTAAACTAAAAGCTAAATGGGTTAGGGTGTGAATCATAAAGTTTGTCTTGACAATTTGAGGAAGAAGTCTTCATTTTCACATAAGAAATCATTATAAATTGTGTTTTAAAAAGTATTGTTAAATAAAAGACTTAAACTTAGGTTGTGTTTAGTATGCTTTTGGATGTTAGAAAATAGAGAAGCATCTAGTTTCAAAATGCATTCTAGACTCAGAATCCGTTTTGAGAATACATATCAAATACAAAATTAGGGTCATAAAGGTTTGTGAGTGAATTTTTGACTTAGCACAAATGATCACAAGACTAAGATATAGCCCTATAAAAAGATCTTTTAATTGTCCTTTTTTTTATTTCTAAAATTTCTTTAAGTCACAAACAAAAAAAAGATTTCAAAAATAATTTGAAAGTGATTTATCATTATATTATTATCAAAAGTTGTCATCATCTTACACATTTTTTTTTAGTACACATATAAAATTACATTATTTATTCTCGTTAAAAAAATATGATATAATAAAAAGGTAAAAAAGTGAGGCTTCAAATTATGAGAAACCTTAAAGGATGTCAAGAAGAAAAATACTTAATTATTAGGGTCTTATAGAAATTCTCGTCCTCTTTTTTCTGTCATGATCCTCTTCTTCAATTTCATACTGATCTCTGCAATTATGAGAGTGGCAAATACACTATAGCAAAACGTAAAACCATTTTCCTTGTGCTTCTCTCTCTCTCTCTCTACGTATTTCACGGGAAGCATAGCAAATATGCCCTGATCAGTGTCCCTGCAAAGACAAACAGTTGAAATTTAAGGAGTGCCACGGACGGGCACAAAATCTTACAAGGATCCAAGATGTCCGGTTTGTAGGCCACCATAACCCCATATATGACTTAGAAGAGATTTGGTTTGGTACCTTTAGCTGAAAGTTGAAACAAGCCCAATTGGGTGATCAGTTCCCCACCCATTACCCGCATATACCATCCTACCCACTCACCAACCAGAAAGTTTCGGACAGCAATGGCTTAATATTGAATTGCCTAAACCATCCCAACCAAGCTGGTTTTAATAATGCATGTGTTGTGTTGGGATCCATCATCCATTGAGTGGGTAATAATCCATATTCTAGGGTGGTGATAAGACCACCCTCTCCATGGTTGGATGCCTGTGCTGTTTCCTGGGTTAGCCATGTAAGCAAGTAGTGATCCTCATCCCTAGAGGTGTCAAGATCTACGCTGAACCGATAAAATCAAACCTAACCAAAATTGATATAACTTGCTACCAACCTGAAATTCATATAAAACGTATTTTTTAATATATTTTTAAATCTATTTACATGATAAATCGAAATCAAAAGAAAATAAACCCATAAGAAATCAAAATCAAATTGAACTGAACTTCAATCAAAATCGATACATACTTATTGGATCATGTTTTGAACTTTATTTTTTCTTTTTCGTAACCATGGACTCATTGATTATTCTCACATCAACACTGATGAAGCCAAATCAAAACCAGTTTACAATGACCAATGACCACTTGACACATCTAACTCTTACATCCAATGGTTGGAAGGATTTAGATATATGCTTCAAGTTCTCCCAATTGTTGAATGCATGATTGGACGTCCAGTTGTTGGAGATGATCTTTTTGTCGGATTGACACCATTACCCAATCCATAAATTTTAAAAAGAAAAAAAAATCCAATATAGGGGATAGGGAGTAGGATGTTGATTAGAGGGTGTATTAACTCTTTAATTTTAATTCTTGATAATGATCATGATTAATTCAGGGATAATCAAGGGCTCAACTGCTCAAAGCCTCAAATACCCCAAACCAGTGGCATGCGTGAACGCCATGAAGACAGGCAATGCATGTGTTATACTGTAAGTTAGAGAGAGAGAGAGAGAGAGAGGGGCAAAACACATGGAGAATGGGAGGCCCTTTCTTTGTCTCTGATTCTGTCTGTTCTCTCACATGATGCACGTAACTGTAACTGTAACTGTCACTCTGAACTGCAACTTTTTAAAACCCACAGAGATGCCTATCATGTCTTAGCTAGCGCCTAGGCCTAGGATCCTAACCCTACTAAGTTATTAACCTTACCCCATATGCTTCCCCTAAACAAAGTAAGCTTGTACTTTATACACATGGCACACAGTAAAGACAGAGGGATAGTGGCTTCCCTTCTTACAAAAACTCTAGATAGTCCAAGTTCATAGTTCAATGAAGAGATCAAAAGATAATATAAAATACTACCACTTCTAATTTCTGTTCACATCTTCGCCAGGGCCCACTTGTCACATTTGGTTCGAATAGAAGCACAGTCATAAGATATCCTTACTGGTATTAACCTAGAACCCTAATTAGGAGGATCTCGAAGAGAGAACTTATAAGGAAAAGACCGATTTTTCTTCCTCTTAGAAATAGAGAAACGTATTGATAGGATTCCTCTCCACTCTCTGGTCTATAAACAAGAGTCAGATCGAAAATTAATAATATATAAAATTAGTAAAAGGAAAAATAGGAGATATGACCCATATGGATATTTAAGAACTTTGATCTAATAAGAGAGAGAATGGTAAAATTTGAATAAATGTAAGATAATTATAGATGAGTGATAATAAACCATGAAACTACGGGTTTAAATTTTGAATAAGCAACATTTTCCATCGCGACACGGACAAAAAGGTTGGAGACAGATTCGTTTAGTAGGATTCGATGACACGTTTCAATTGAAGAGAGAGCGTCAATATAAACTTTACGACTCATTATGTGAAAAGACATAAGAATCTGATATTCCAGTGTCGTGTGAATCTTTTTTCTATTTTTTTAAAATCTCCATTTGAGGTTGACACAAAGAGGTTATACAGCTGTTTGTTTTTTTAAATTTGGGCATCAACTTGTAACTTCACTAACAAATGCTATTACCTAATATATGTCTTTGTCTCATCATTGTTTCCATATATACATATTAAGAATTAAATCTTATGCCCTTAAGTCCAATTTGCATTTATTAATTTCTATTACAAAGCTTTTTATCATTTTAATTAATGCATGGAATCCAGCTTCCACCCTTATCATCCTCATCCTTAAACCTACCCCCCCCCCACCCCCACCCCCACTGCCATATTAGTTAGAAGAAGAAAATATGAACAATCTATGGATTAAGACAATAATTGAGTGATTAAAAACTTAAACCTCAATATATATTCACCAGATACAGTATTAAAATATTTACATATCCCTAAAATTACAAGAAATTTTAAAATTAAGAACCCTAATTGGAACTTCTAAGAGAAAAAAAAGGATTATACAATTATGGAAACAGAGAGAGGAGGAGAAGGGTTTCTCTCTAATTGGATCCTAAGGTAAAAACCTATTGACATCATCTTCTCTTGCCTTCAATCCGGTCTCTGGGTCACCGCAGACGGATGAGGTCGCCGGAAGTCCACCGCAATTCTGACACATAGCGACGACCAGAATCTGACGGCAGGAAGGGCAGGAAGAGTGAGACCCAAGCCAAGTATCTATGCATCCAACGTGAAAGGCGTGACCACACTGCGGCAGTACTCGGATCTCATCTCCGTTGACGAATTCGGTTAAGCAGATAGGGCAGTCCGCTAATTTGCCGTTGATGTCGGGGTTGAAGGTGAGTCTGGGGAGTGTCCGAAGTATCTTCTTCTTCAGCCCTTTATTTGCCGAAGCCCGAGGCTGTGACGGCCCGGTTACGGCGGAACTGTCCGAAGCCCGGCGGAGCCACGCGCAGCGAGCTACTGCTACTAATCCGATAACACAAATTAGGGCACATAGAAGAGCTGCGAGGATGACCACGAAGTCGGAGTCCACGTTGACGGAGTCTGGCGGTGGTGCCACCGCCGCCGACGACGAGGAGGAGGAATTGATGCTGGTTAGGTATCTTAACGGCATAGTGAGGCTATCAGCTCTCAGAAGAGAGAGAAGGAGAAGTTGGGTGGGGAGTCGGGAGGAGAGATAAGAATGGAAGAGATGTGTGGAGTAGAGGAGTGGTTTTTATAAGGTTTCTGAATGTATCTTTTCATAGATTAAGCATTTGCAGTTTTAAGTACAAGAGTCTGTAATGGGGCTGTTCCTGTTTCTATAACAGGGATTTTTTTTTTTGGCAAGCTATGTGGGGTCAATGGAAGGGTATGCAGGGGCAGTTCAGTCTTTTTGCACTTGTTGCATCTATAACACATTAGTGGATAACTTTTTTTTTTTTTTTTTAAATCTATATATATTATTTTAGGAAAAGGATTTATAGGCTGAGGCTTTTGTTAGTACCGTATGCGTCAATTGAATTGGTGTATTTATCGATTTAGATTGGAATCAGCTCTGATTGATCTTGATTTTGGTCGATTTGAAATAGCTGATTCAAGTCAAGAAACCCTAGATTTGCTGAGTTTTCATACTTGACAGCTGATTCTAGGTTCTTGCAATCGATCTGGATCAAAATTGGCTTGGACTAATTTGATCCTTGATTTTGTATTTTGAGACATGGTTGCAACTGTGAAAGGATATACCTTCCTTTGGGAATAAGGATTTGGACCAGTTATGTCCCCCTGCATCTTCTCACATGGAGCAATGAAATGACCATCCCATCCCTCCCCTTGGATACTTATGCATGGGCTCTCCCATTGACCCTTATTGGTGTAGGACCAGATAAATAACAAACACTTTCCTTTTTTAGGTGATAGAATACTATCCATCTAGCGTTCCATGTCCAGACATAGCCCCTATTTTCAAGGACGATGAAAAAACATCCCATACCCCCTAGAAAACACTAGGGGCTGTGTCTGGAACGCAGCACCTTGTTTTCCCTCCCCCTTCATTTTTCTTTTAATTATAGGAAGGTTGTAATGGAGAAACCTACCCTTATTATTAAATAGAAAGAGATAACGCTTTATTTAATCTCAGACATTAAGTAATGAGTATGTGCCATTTAGGTTGTTAGAACAGTTAACCTTGATTTTTTTTTTTTTTTTCAAAAGATAGACTTGTAAAGTACCAACCGCTGCCTATGTACCAAAGTACCCTCTACATAACTCATTGTGTTTAAAAATCAAAATCATGCTAATTTCATGGGTCCTCAACCAAAATCTTGCTTTGCTCTTTTAGTGGTGTCTGGTTGAATTCTAACTTTACACTATGATGAGGATTTGGCTGTCACAGATTGTTCATTGTATTTAATTAATAGGTTTACATCATAAGTAAGTAGAAAATTTTGTAAAGAAACACACTACTTATCTCTCTCTCTTTTTTTGGTAAAAACCACTTAATTTGAAGGTCATGTTTACCCAACCCTTTTTATTTTGATGTTAGTCTACCATGAGGGTATACTTATTTTCTAAATGGAATCTTTGAATATGCGTTGTTAAGATCCACGTGGTAGATTATTTTATATCCATTTTATTGGTAAAAACGAGTAAGTTAAAAAACAAGTATAAAATATTATAAAATCATAATAATATCAGAAAAAAAATTGTC
Organism: Macadamia integrifolia; assembly: GCF_013358625.1. NCBI lineage: Eukaryota > Viridiplantae > Streptophyta > Magnoliopsida > Proteales > Proteaceae > Macadamia > Macadamia integrifolia. Next base: position 5,185,112 of record NC_056559.1, read on the forward strand.
TTTGAGTGTTAGGTGTTTCCTCCACCTTATCACATATGTATTTTTTTTATTATTATTATTTTTCTCTCTTACAAAAATTATATCATGAGATTGCATCGGTTAGAAAACCCTTTCCATAGTATTATTTCAAACCTATGGAATCTCTCTCTCTCTCTCTCTCTCTCTCTCTCTATAGATTAATAGTTTCTTAAGGAAAAAGAACCCATGTTGTCCACTTAATAAATATTTTCTCGCGGTTTTTTTTATTCAATTTATCCCTCCACTCACTAACTATTGTGAGTCTTTCATGGATAATATCATCTCACGTGTTACCATTGGTGTGGAGTGCGAGATTCCTTCTACAATTATAGCACGAGAACCCTTCCACTGTTTCTTGTTATCTTGGACTTACAATTGAGACAATTTTCATTCTTTCTTAGGTTCAAAATGGACAAATAGCATGCACAGAGGGTTCTCTAAGCATTACTATTTTTAGGAGAAGTACTTTGATTTTTCTTGAGCAAGAACCTCAACTTCCATAACCAATAACCTAAAAAAGAGTAATGGAACTTATGATCTCCAAGAACATAGAAGAGAAGCTAGGATTGAGGGGAGGAAGGAGTGGGATTTGAAAGACTGAAATCTTACAAAACAAGGGAAAGTGGAAAAGGTTGGAAGGTGGTAGGAAATGGAAAGTGGTCCTTAATATCATAATGTGGCATTATGCATGCACAATGATTTTCTCTTTCATGTTAAGCACTTTTCCCTCCAAAAAGGGTGGGATCTAGATATCTAAAGTATGTTAATTCAGATATTTAAATCCTATTATGGGTACAGATGTAAACCACCTAACACTCTTCATGATGGGTTTTGTTTTTTTGTTTTCCCCCCCACCCTAATGCTCTCATGTTGCAATAGGAAAAAGGTTACATATTTGCTAGAGAATTAATTATTTAAGTTGTATTTCCACTTCATATGGTCCTTTTTTTTTTTTTTTCATTTTTAATATTTAACCTATATCCAGGTAAAAAAAAATAAAATCCAATAAAAAGAAAATTCTTAGATAAATCCCATGATTTTTATCTAGAAACAATCAGAGGTAATTGCAGAAAGGAGAAGGGTAGAAGGAAAGAAGAATTCCATTTCTTAATTTATTTATTTTTTGGTGAAAATCTTTAAAAAAAATTCAATGGAAGCAAAATGAAGAAGGCAAAGGGGATCCACAGCCAGTTCCAAGTAGTTTGGACATAGGAATATGGACAACTAATCAATCACATTGTAAGGATGATATATCAAACTGTAACTAACAGGCATTATGTCAATGTTTGGTTATCAAATTCCCCTACTTAATGGATGTTCTCATCATCTAGTGCCCAAAAGAAATTAACAGATATTCCATAAATATCTCCATAAAATTCATGCTTATAACACAGCCACAAAGGACAATAATGTAGGCTAGAAGAGGAATAGGTCACCAAAAATAAGAAAAAAATATTGTTACAATCTTGTCTTGTTTTCTCCCAGTGCTATACATTTGTTAAACAGAAGTTGTAAATTAGAATTGTAAGCACCCCTCTTTACCCTCCCTCTTCCCCCTCTTTCTCGGATGAAACTTTGTTGTTATTCAGGTTTGCATTCAAAGAAATGAAATCTTGAAAGATAATTTGAAAAATATCAATACCCAAGAGGGTTTTTGTGAACTCAAAGGTGAAGTAAATTATTTCATTTCGTTGGCTACGACCCGGGTAGTAGGAAAGTTCCTGCAACCTAGGTAGCCAAAAAAAAAAATCCCTCCTGCCCATGCAACTTTCCCCCCTCAGTCTCAAGTAGTTAGAGTTGAAATCTCATAAGGCTTATTAGATTGGTAGACCCAAAAGAAAAGAAGGCCGAAAATGAACTGGTTTGTAAATTTGGCATTGTAACTTATGCTGGTTCTTATTGCCATTTTTGAAAATCTCTCTTTAATCACATATGATTAGGAAATGCTGCCTGAACAAATCCTAATAGCATTATTATGAAGCCAAGTTAACAAATATTTTTGACAAAAAAATATATACTAAGACTATGTTTAGTAACCAAGAAAAGAAACTAATACAAAAAAACATAATAAGACAATGTTTAGTAACCAAGAAAAGAAACTAATACAAAAAAACATAATAAGACAAAAAAGAATGCTTACACAATGATTTTTTATATATCAATATCTCTCCTCAAATTCAATTTTTTTTTTTTTTTAATTTTCTTTTCTTCGCTTGAATCTACCAAACATAACCTCTGAGCATTATTGTGAAGCCAAGTTAACAAATCTTTTTGGAATAAAAAAAAACTACCAACCTTATGAACCTTTAGGATAAAAATAGGCTAAGCTAGATAGATCCTAGGAGAAACAAACTCTAAATGATGATAACACCTTCTGCTTAGGTTGCATTTGGTACGATGTTTCGTGTCAAAAACAGAAATTTCAGTTTCTGTGTCAAGATGCCCTTTTTTTTTTTTCCTCTCTTTTTGAATGAAACTAGAACAATGGAACTGCCTTTTGTCGTTCCATCAATTCTTGTTTCTAACATTCTTTTTTTTTTTCACATTTTGTTTAAAAAAATAAACACCATAAATGCACCAAATACTTTATTCATAGAACGAAAAAACTCTAGAAACGTTTTTTTATAGAACATTACCAAATACATCCTTAGATTGTACACCAAACACCATATTAGGTTCCATGAGATATGCTTGGATCCTGAACGCCTCCTTTCCCTTCTTCCAATACCCTTAAATGTTGATTATTATAAACACTTTAAAATGATTCCAAGTGATCATCTTACATCAAAAGTTTCTAGTCCAAGTCAGATGCTAGAGAAGTGAGCTGGGTCTGGTCAGGGCATCAATCTTTATCTTATAAGCTTTCCTGGAAGTGAGTGTGAGCCCACACTATTAAGCAGCCCTTACACGTGAAGTTGTCTGGAGTCTGGACAGTACCCATTCCAGTTGGCCCTACCCCACTTCCCTTCCCTTCCGCACGCAAGTTAGTTTCATCTGAAGTAGGTCAGATCACCTGAGCAATATCTCCTTTAAATTGGAGTCTCTCTCACACTATTGACTCCCCACAGAAACCCAACTGTATTGGGTCTCAACCCTCAAGAATGTGGAATAATCAGTTGCATTGATTCCGATTCGAATCGAGCTAAATCAGCGAAAAAAACTCCAAAATTATTGTTCCTGATCAGACAAAATAGAGATCAACCACGGCCGATTCCAATCCAAATTGCCAATTTGATGCCAATTTCTTGAACCTGTGTGAACTGATCACACCAAAAACAGTTCAACAAACCCTCCCAGAAACAGGAAAAGGAGGGCTAAAATGGCTTGTCCCCCTCGTTAGAGAAGGGCTCCTCACATTCCATAGACTCCCCCCTTCATAGTTCCTTCCTAGACAGTTAATGTTGGTGGTAAGAAAAAGGAGGCTTTGCCCTGCCGAGTGCCGAGAGAAGAAAAAGTATAAGTTTCCTATGGACTTATCTTCAAAGGGGACTTTTAACAAACATATTAGATAAAGCCATAAGGAGATAAGATCGTAAAGTTGATCATGGGGACACAGGCACCGCGCTGCCGCCACTAATGAATTTGAATTTAAATGTGGGATATGAAGCCAAAGATGGAAGCTGTCAGATCGGATTTGATGCCACTGCCAACTCAGGAACTTGTCACTCTCACCAAAGATTCACTAGTGAAGCTAGTGGGTTTGAGGCTTCGAGAGGGTACCCATCTCTTCTTCTTTACAAAAAGTCTGCCAAGCTAGCCATGTACAGGACCATTGATAGACCCAATGAAAGGGAAAGGTTTGGTTGGGAATTTGGATACGACAACTCTATGGTTTGTGTGCATTTTAAGGTTTAGAACTCAAAAGTATGAACTTGGAAAGGGAGATTAGGTGCTACAGAAATACAGAAGTGTGAAATGGAAAGAACAAGACAGAGATGAGCGTTAGGCTGTTGGCTCTCTCCCTCCCATCTCCCTCCCACCGCACACGCGTCCCACTAGTCTAGTCTAGTAGGTCCATGCACTTCCACTGGCATAGATATGTGAAGCAGAGCAAGCCCTTTTTCAGAGGGAATCAAGGGCTGTACCATACAAAATAAAGCCTCTTGGGACCCTTGGCTCCTTATTTCTTCGTTCTGTGCTTCTTTTCCTCACATGGTGGAGTGGAGTAGAACATGTTTCTCCACTTACTTCTTTAGAAGACGACCCAAAGTAGAAGCAAATGATTTAATTGAGGGGGAAGATGATATAAGAATGTCCAAAGAGGGGGGAGGAAGGGCACCCAAGAGCCACAGCACGCAAGTGTCATACTCATATGATCTAGTATGAAACCTACAACTGATACCCACCAAGACTTTATATAAAATATATAACTAATTAGGATAATGAGATCAGATCTTGGCCATCTCAAAGTCAATTTTAATACTATAGAAAAAAGAAAGTTTTAATATAGATGATGATAATGGCTATGGCAGTAGTAAATAAACTGATTGCGACCCCAAATATCAGGTCAGGCGAGGCTTCATCCTTCACATACCCACCACGTGTTAACACCCCACGTAGAATTTTTTTACGACGGTATGTGCTTACGTGTTGTGCACATGGTTCATGTAAACGGAATCAGCAACAGAATTGGCTTATGCTGATTCCAATTCAGTGGAAATCAGCCTGAACCCTAGAAATCACTAATACCGATTCTGAAAATTCCGATTTGCTTCCTCAAACCATTGTTTTAACTGCATAAGCCTTTTTTTTTGGGGGAATAATTATCAGTCTCCACTCTTTCCTGCCCACCAAGAACTTCCAAGTCTGACCCGTAAGAATGGCAAGTCCAGTCCAACTCCAAGTCCGAGTGAACCATTTTTGACCGCCGGCCCATTGTAGGAATCTTTGTGGGCACACCCAATATCTCATTTCACATGACCTTCCGGCATTAAATTATATCTTCCCTTACCCAAAAAAGGCATTAAGTTACCTCAAGACCGATGATGGTTGAGATAAGATATAATTACGGATGTAGGAAAAGGAAACGCTAAAAGTTCAAAAAAGTCAAACCTCTTGTCTACGGTAGTGCCCCATATAATATTAAGAGGATGCCCAACACCACCAACCCCCCTCCCGCCAACCCCACCCAAAAAAATAAAATAAAAAAATAGAGGCTCTATCCCAATCTAATCAATATTTAATCAAGGGGGAAGAAAAAACAACACATATGCCCTCCCACATAACGAAATGTGGGGTCCATTATGATTATCTCTCCTGTTTTGACCCATGTAGATCCCACGTGGACACTACCATTCTCAGCACTGGCATTGGTGTTGGGTGCAGATGTCTCCCCTCCCCTCCCCCCCCCCCCTTCTCCCCCCCACTGGCGTCGTGGGAAAACCTCTTGAATCAAATTGTCCCAGCCTGCAATGGTTTTTGAAAACTTCAGCTAAGTATGGAGATGCTTGGGTTGTAAATTGGGTTAGGTAGGGCTGGACAGTGTTTGATTTCTTACGGTTGAGCTTGAATTGGCAGTATTACAGGACCAACCCCCTCAGGTTGCTCAATCTATTGCATTAAAGTTCACAGAAGATGACACTTCAAATTGTGAAAATGGAACAGAGTTTTTTTTTTGGTAATTTAGAAGGCCTTGCAAAACAGGCTCGTCCCCTCGGGTACATGTCACAAGACGATGAGATGCCTTCTCAAGAGTTGCCATCATTCAAACATGGGAAGGTTCAAAGTTAACAAATTTTAAAAGTAAAGACTTCAAGATAAATGAAAGTGTCTATATATAGTCTATACCTTAATCAAATGCTACCAATCAGGATAGATTCTTCCTCTGAACAGAAACACAGATTTTCTGACCGCTAACAAAGAAGGTTTCTCTTTTACAGGTCAAATCTCACATACCATTTTCCCTTCATATCCGCATTGAGGGTCCAATTGTTTTCCCTTATCTGCAAATATGGGACCTGCAATAAATCGAAGAACAAAATCGACTCAAAGATTTGAAGTAGTTTTTTCAGTTCAACAGTCAAGAAGACAATATTTGCAAGAGAATCTACTCCATTCATTCCTGTAGCAAGAACTACACACTTTGGAATTGCGATCGAAATAGAACTGGACAATTACAAGAAAATGAGGAGAAACCTTCTACAAGTAGTTCAAGAAAGAACAAGCAAATAGCAGGATGTAGTGACCTTAAGGCTGCAATATTTGCAAACATATGCTGAGCATAACTAACATAGCTTCAAAGATGACATAGAATTAGGGGTTGTGATTGACCTTTTGAGGAGTCATGCCTGGGGAATCTCCTCCTGCAAATAGCTCCTAGGAAAGGATAATCTTACATATCCATCCTCAACCCTTGTTTCTAGCTAAAAACCAGATAAAAGGAAAGAATCTCATGTAACTTACTATTACTCTCAGATCCCTCTATGTGGTTTTTACCCAGAACCAAGGAAGCAAATGGAGCCTAAGAAAAAAAATTCTAAAGAAGCACATACAAATACAAATCAAAATATTTCCACTGAATAAAACTGATGCAGATAAGTCACTTGATGGACTTATTTTATTGGAAATAGGCCTTGGGTTGGGTTATGTATGTGTTGGGCCTTTGATCCCATGGGTTTTATTTGTAATAGCTACTTTAATGGGGCCTAAAATATGGGTAGAAAGTAGGAAAACGAGATTTAATTTATTAGTTTAGTTAGAGTTCTGTTTTGAGTATATTTTCTTTGTTATTTCAGTTTTCTAGTAAGTTTAGGTTTCCCAATTAGTTAAGGATTGGGTGAGGCCTTTCCTTTTTAGTATTTGAGTCAGTTTTGAATCTTCTATATAAGTTTGCAAGGGGCTACAACATTGAACAAGAATTTGATTGAATGAAAGTTTATTTCTGCTGTCTGCAAAATTATTCCCTGAGAAAGGATGATCATCAACTGACATAGCTGAGGGTGAGAGACCCCAGGCTGAGATAGCCATTCCCCTACCCCCATTCTTCCCTTCATTCTCTTATTTCTGTTTTGAACACGAATTTGATTGAATGAAAGTTTATTTTTGCTGTCTGCAAAATTATTCCCTGAGAAAAGATGATCATCAGCTGAGATAGCTGAGGGTGACAGACCCAGACTGAGATAGCCATTCCCCACCCCCATTCTTCCCTTCATTCTCTAATTTCTGTTTTGTTCATACTATCTGTCCCTGAATCTGATTTTTATTGAATTTACTAAAGATCCTACCTGGGATCGGATCACTTCTAATTTAATCTTACATTAAAAACATAAGTGTATCAAAAAAAAAAAAAAAAAAAGGGAGGGGGGGGGCATTCGTTAACTTCAAGACGACCTTGGAAAAACTTTACATTCTAAGTAACAGGGAAGTACATTCAAGAAGGAAAAAAGTATTAACACATGGCCCTTGCAGGAACCCTTCGCCACACACACTCAAAATTTTTCATGTGGAAAAGATGATTAGCAATTTGACCATAGGATAGATTGGGAGTTCCTTAAATAGGCTAAATGTCAAATTCAATGGTCCATTTTAACTGTTTGGTCCACCATGTGTGGGTTCTTGCTTTGTTTTTACAATGCTCTTGTATTCATACAATCCCACTTTTTCAAACAATTTTCGAAGTATAGTAATGAGAAGAAGAGAATTCAGCTTAATCAGGAATTCAATACCAGTGCATTTGGTTGCTGCCACAGCAGCCACATGGCAGTTATATAGAGGTGTGTGGGCATTCCAGAACACAAACCCCCAAAATCTCAACGCGATGAGCCATGCATATTTGTGTTTATATATTCATACACATACATACCTTATTGAAGACTTCGTAGCCTACTTTGAACCTTACATCTTGGTCCTTTTGAAAATTGAATATACTCCAACTAAATTCTGCAGCTCCTCTTGACTTTTTCTGTGAAGGACATCAGATCATAGCAGGTGCAAATATTAGAATAAAACACTGGTGTCAAAAGTACAACCTTCTTTATCAGTTACTGCTGCGTTGTACCATGTGTCCAACTAGAGGTATGAAACCAAGATGACAAGAAAGATGACTAGCTAAAACAACCATAGGTTGATATTTCCATATGATCCCATTACAATTTATATCAGTGGGCATTCTTCTTCTTGCTAATAGGACTTGTTTAATCTGGGAGAAGAGAAGTAAGATAAAACGAGAAAAGCACAGGATATAATCAACATTATCACTATCAGACTCATATCATTGCAATATGGGGCAGCCAGGACTTGGCATGTCTGCATTAATAGGTGAGCCCGGTTTAGGCCCAGTGGGATGATTAATCGATCACAAAAGGAACTATATCAGCAGTTCCGATCTGAAGAAAGAATCCAGTAAGGCATTCAGAGGCTAGTGGATAAAGGTTATACAGAAATTGTGGTTGGTTGACTTCATGGGTCCACCAATGTGCCATGGAAGGTGGTCATCTCATGTCTCTTCTTTCCATTGTACTCACAACTTGTTCCAAGATTGCCTAATTCTGTGAAAGATCGATCTGGCGAAGGCAGGGCCTTTTAGAGATGTGATGTACGATGGGGTTGATATGCATTTCTGACATGAATCGATATTCATACAAATCCAACTGGAGCTCCCTGCTCTCCATCGTTCTCGGTACAATCTCCCGTTCTAATTTTTTTCCCTAAGACGAATTTTAAAGGGTTAAAAAAAAGGAGGGGGGGGGGAATTCAGATAAAGAATGGATGGCCTAGTCTTTGATCCAATGGGTTACCATAGCTCGAAAAACCCCCAAGGCCAAAGTTAAAAAAGTGTTTCCAAAGGGTACAGATACTGAAGCAGATAAATGACAAACAAGCAGAATGCAATCCCCGGTCACAGATAACTATGGACCCAACCAAGCACTAACGGCTATGAACAAATTGAAGGGAGTGGCAATTCTGTAATCTCACAGCAAAATGAGGCCCCAGTTTGGTAAGGCAAATAGGAATATGGGACATAAAGAAATTAACTTTGAAGAGGAGGGACGAATCAGCAATTTCAGCAAAGGTAGAGTAATAATAGACACCACATAAATAGTTAAGGACCTTTTAGTGATTATAATGAATTCAAGCCTTATTTGTAAATAACCAAACTGGTTCATCCTTACCCATCGACATGGTTCGAGAACTAGAGCAAAACATGCAAAATTTCGCATGTTTTGCAAGTATCGACCCAGGTCAAAACGAAACCTTAGGGGATTTTAAAAAATCACCTGTTTTGACCTGGTTTCGACAGGTTTCGACCTTCTCTCGTGCATTTTTTTTCTCTCAAGTGTGGGAAACTTGGGGAAACAATGGAGATTTTCATTTTTTTGGCACTTATTTATGCCAAATATCATTTAAGTAAATGAACATTTACTTAAGATATTATTCATAAATAAGGAAATACCCCCTATTTGAATCCAATAAAAATAGTTTAAAAATTAAATTCCTAAAACACATAAAGTCAAGTCCAAGAACAAAAGCTGAATTTTGGTTATAGGGGCGATTTTTAACTTTTAAATGCTGGGGTTTTTCTCAATTATGAAAATTTTATAAATCCTATAATGTTAAAACATTGTTAAAAACCAAAAGTCCAGTAAAATAATATTTTATTTTGATATTCCTAAAATTATTTTCATTCAGGCGATTTTAACAGCATTCGCACACTTTAAAATAAGTTTGGCCGGAGCATAACTATGTTATTACAACTCAGATTTAAGTAATCTTAGACTTGTTAAAAAACTGATTTTATATTATACCTAATACAAAAAGTCTCATGTAAAAATAAAAATCATTTGACCAATCAAACTTATTATAGAACAAAAGAATTTCTCTAAATGTTGATTCTTTATAACTTAATGTGACTTAATGTTGATTTTTTATGATTTGATGTGGCTAAATGTTGATTTTAATGACTTGATGTGGCTTAATATTGATTTTTTATGATATAAAGTATATATAGCTTACTAAATAATGTTAGAAAATATAACATCCGTGCCTTGAGGGTAGTGAGTCACTACTTGGATGGAACCACCTAGATACTCTACTTGGAATTGAGTCACTACTTTCAAGTGTTGAGTAATTGAGTCACTACTGTTCAGTGTTGATAGATAACTGTTGATGATGTAATATTTTTATCTATATTGGATCATTTAGATTATATTTTATATTTTGATGTAGATTGTAGACTATATATATAGTCATTATATAGTAAAGTTTCAGGATTTAAGCCAACAAGTTAGGGTAATGATTATCGAACCTTTGGTTCACCACACAAGTAAGACTTTATGTGTTTTTTTTATGAAACTAATGATGTGAATGTGTTAGAAATATTTAAAATAGGTTGTACACAAAAAATCAGACAAAAAAAACACTGTTTGGGGGTCGGAACCTAAGTTTCCGCCATACTGGGAAAAAAACCTCCGGTATCCTCGAAATTTCTCAGGTTTCCACTGAAATTTCGGTCTCCCCAGAGGCTGAAGCCCGATACCTTGCCCATCGATAGAAACCAACAAGGGCGATGGATTAAAACCCCTACCGAATGAGATAACTCTCTTGTGTGAACTCTGAACGAAATGAAATTTCAGGCAGATGTTGCTGAAATCAAAACTTGGCAGAACAGTAGAACTGGGTCTGGTTACTTGTTTTGATAGCACGGCAGAGGATGATTTGGGGACAGGCACATCACTCTAAGATTGTGAGTTAACTCCCAAAAACCCTAAGTTGATTGGGTTGGTAATCAGGAAGTTTGAACATGTTACCTGGGGCTGCAAGTACTGCTCAGAAACAAAGAACAGTGACAATAACAGAAAAAAGGAAGAACCAGAAAGGGAAAAACGAAAGGGAACTGGGAAAAGAGAAATTTGAAAGAGAAACTCACAGGTATGGAAGAGGATGGGAGAGAGAGAGAGAGAGATGGTCACCAACCAGGAGCACACCATGAACAGTATTTTCTCCAATATTTCTATTCAATCAACTCTCATTAATCATTGGCTACATGAATATATATATATATATATATATTTATAAAGAGGCTAAAAATATTCCTAATCTTCTTAACTCCCAATCATATCCTGAAACTGAAACAAAATTGTAACTCAATTATATCTACTATGATCCTATTATCAAAATGAATAAAACAATAAAAGGAAATTACAAAAGTAACCCCTAATTAACCCTAGCGAACCAATCACAGCAGGTAATAGTCCCAACTAAAATAGGAATACAGAATCAAGCTGGGATAGAACCTAGAATTACGGCTTTTAGATCAAATAAAGGCATGGCCAGCCGCATGAGATCATAATTTTTCTACCCAAAATAGAATTATAAATTTTGAAGATGACCATACCTAGAACTAGCTCATAAAGACCTCCAGTTGATCCTAATTAGGGATTAAAGTCTAAACAGGCACGGAAATTTGACTACAATAGCCCACATATTTGTAAGAGGGGCTATCCTGGCCTATTACATGGCATCCCATATGTATTGATAGTAACCTCATGGATTCACATATGAGCTAGTGCACAACCTAGCCCATAAATGAATCCAACATGATTGTAGAGATAATTCTTGAGGCTTCAAAGACAGAATATCAACAGATAGAGGATTCCACTAAAGAGTTCCACATTGAAGAGCTCATAGTAGACAAGACTAAAGCCATAGATGATGAGGTAGTGGTTGAAGGCACTCCCCAATAAGGCTTTGAGATTAATGATAAAAAGGAAGATCATGTTCCTCCAATCCTTGATGAGAAGCTTACCAACGCTGATGACTCTATGCATACGACATTCACAGTTGGTATTGATTCAGAGGTCGAGCATAGAGTTTGTTATGCCATCATGGTTCTTTGAAAAGAAAGCTCCATCCCTTTAAAAACTACATTCTAAAACTTTCCAAGCAACCAAAATTTTGTTTAGGAATGGTCAAAGCTGCTACTCACATGTTTCCCCCCTCATCACTCCAAAATTCGAGGACAAATTTTTTCAAGATGGGAAGAGTTGATGTAGATACTTTACCAAACTAGGCTTGTTTTATTAGGATAAACCTAGGGTTGAGTTCCATACATGTTGGACCATTGATCCCATGCGTTTTGAGTGTAATAGGCCACTTTTATGGGCCTAAAATGGGGGTATTAAGATTGCATACGGGATTTATTGATTTGTTTTTATTAGATCAAACACCAAGAAACACGAAAAATAAAGAGACAATAGATCCGCACGACACAGAGATTTAACGAGGTTCACACACACGGGTGGTGTGCTACGTCCTCAGGCGAAGAAGATGTTTCACTATACAGAAGAGAGATTACACCCAAGCAGCGGCGAGAAAACTCGCCCTGAAACCCTAGCTCGAAAAACCCCAAGATACAATGACTTTCTCAACAAGCAACAGTACATTATATATATTCCAAGTCGTGAGTCGACCCATCGGGTTGCGGTCGATCAGGTAGAACCATACCGCGGGGCTATGCTCGCGCACCCCATATGAGATCAGTGATGGGCTCCGAGCTTGCGCTATCCCTCTGCTTCCATCACAAATCTCGGAAAAAATTCCTATTCGGGTCGCCACCAAAATATGTCGGATCATGTCAATCTTCAAAATGGGTCAAGAATTCGAGACAAACTTAACAAATCTCCACCTTAGCTTGAATTCTCCTCTAACAAATAAACAAATAGCTAATATCTTCATCTTCTCCAATAGCCCTCCAAAGGGCTGAACTCAAACATGGCAAACACCAAGTAAGTTCAAGCAATGCTCGAACTTACCAACACACAAATGCTTAGTCAACATATGAGCTAGATTGTCTTCAGTACCAATCTTCAACACTTGAATATTACCTTGAGCAATTATCTCTTTTATAAAATGATACCGAGCATTAATGTGCTTTGTCCTCTCATGATACATTGGATCTTTAGTCAGGTGAATAGCACTCTGGCTATCATGATGGACAACAATCACCCCATGTGATGCAGCTCGGCGATGGACTTAGTTGCTATCTTTTGACTTGATTTTTATTTACTTCCTTTATTGGTTAAAGATTAGATTAACAGTCTTTTATTTAGATTTGATTTTTATTTTAGTTGCTATCTAGGTTTAGTTTCCATTTTTAATTAGCTTCCAAAATTATGTCATTATTTTTTCTTTAAATAGCCCTGTAATGGAGAAGAACTCAGTTTTTTAGAATTGAATGAAACTGAAATTAGATTTTGGATGAAATTATAACTGCCGTGGGCTGCTTATCTCTTGTTCTCTTTCTCTGAAAGTCCCTCTCTAAACTATTCTCTTTTTCCTTCTTATCTTTTTTTTTTCTTTTCTCCTTCCTACTACTCCTATTCTCTGTTGCTGTTATCATTTCCTTGTTTTGGGCGGTAGTCAAAGCCCCAGTTTAAAGGATCGACCTCTTTCTCCTTTAAGGTTGCTGGACTGAGCTTTTGGTTGAAGGAAGCCCTTCCCAAGGCGACTCTAACCCTTGAATATCAGGCCTGAAGGTGACTCATGCTATGAGAAACAAAAACCAGCAACTCAGATTACCTAAACCTACCGCCAGAGCTGTTTGCAGGCACTACAACCCCTATTTGCATTGCTGTTCTGAGGTATTTCCCATCTAAAATCAAGAGGCCCTTTAGTGAAACATCATCGCCTGGAATCTCAGGCCTAATAGAGGGGATTTGAAGGAGATTTAGCCCCAGCAAGCTGCTGGATTCTTCCACCTCTACTGGTTGTCCAAGGAAGAAGAAGAAAGGCTCGTGAGTTGTGGTTTAAAACCCTTTAATTTGGTTTTTTCCATTATACCCCTCAAACCCCTTGATTTTTGTCCTTTAGTATTTGTTCTTTTGTGTAAAAGTCCCTCTTTTGTTTTACCTCCATATTAATACCCCTTCCATTCCACCTTTATTTACTACTTACCCATGCCCAATAATTGCTTCCAAGACTACCCCTGGTCAATAATTCTAATCCCTTTCATATCCCATCAGCTCCTTTAACCTCCTTTCATCCTTTTAAGATCCCTTTTATTTACAAGTCTGCCAATCCTTTCTAGGTTTCTTGTAATTACTAAACTGCCACTTCCCTTTAGTTTTAGTTAATTACAGAACTGCCATTACTCCTTATATTTTGAATTTACTACTTTATTGTGGGCCCTAAGCGTTCCAATTCCTGTTCTTGGAACCCGGATCCGCATCACCATATCCATGCTGAGTTCTCCCAACAAACCTCTAAGCCAAATAGCTTCTTTAATTGCCTCAGTCACTGCCATATACTCTGCTTCAGTAGTAGATAATGCAACTGTAGCCTGTAAAGTAGCTTTCCAACTAACCATACTTCCTCCAAAAGTAAATACATAGCCTGTGAGTGACCTCTTCTTGTCAAGATCACCTGCATAATCTGAATCAACATAACCAGATAAACTATCACCCTTCCTCCCAAATTCTAAACAACACCAGAGGTCCCTTTCAAGTACCTAAGTATCCACTTCACTGCTTCCCAATGAGCTTTACCTGGACATGACAAATATCTGCTCACCACACTGACAGCTTGTGAAATGTCAGGATGAGTGCAAACTATAGCATACATAATGGAGCTAACTGCACTAGAGTATGGAACACGTGACATGTACTCCATCTCTTCATCTGTCTTGGGTGATAGAGCAGCTGAAAGTCTAAAATGAGATGCAAGAGTAGTTACAGGTTTAGCATCTTTCATGCCAAAAGATTCAATACCTTCTCAGTGTACTTCTGTTGAGATACCCACAGCTTCCCTGCTTTTCTATCCCTCTTGATCTTCACACCAAGGATCTTCTTTACTACCCCCAAATCTTTCATCTCAAATTTAGAACTTAATTGTTCCTTCAACCTGTTGACCTCATTCCTATCTTTTGCTGCAATCAACATATCATCAACACAAAGCAACAAATATATGAATGACCCATCAGAGAGTTTTCTGAAATAAACACAACAGTCATATTGAGCCATAACTGAATCAAACATTTTATATCACTGTCTAGGAGACTGTTTCAAACCATATAGGGACTTATTCAATAAACATACTTGGTCCTCCTTACCTTCAATAACAAACCCTTCAGGTTGATGCATATAAATCTATTCTTCTAGTTCACCATGCAAGAATGTTGTTTTCATATCAAGTTGCTCTAACTCCAAATCATGCATAGCAACTAAGCAAGTAGGACATGAATAGAACTATGCTTAACAACAGGTGAGAAAACATCATTAAAATCAACTCCTTGTACCTGACTGTAGCCCTTTGCAACCAAACGTGCCTTGTACCTAGCATCTTCAACACTTGAGGCAGATTCCTTCTTCTTGAAGACCCATTTGCAACCAACAATTTTCTTTCCTATTCTCGGCTTGACAAGCTCCCAAGTCTGATTTTTATGAAGAGATTCCATCTCCTCATTCATAGCAATCAACCATTTTGTAGAATCAATTGAAGTAACAGCTTCAGAATATGTAACATATGTTGCAGGCTCACTATTTTCAATTGTATCTGCAACAGACAATGCAAAAGCAATAAATTCAGCATGCCCATACTTTTGTGGTTGTCTTATATTCTTCCTTGGTCTATCCTTGGAAATACTGTACCGCTCTTCTTCTTGATTCTCTTAAGCATCATCTCCTTCAGTAAAAGCAAGCAGCTGAACTGAAGTAGATTATACTTTGTTTGAAGATGAACCACCAATTTTAAACTCCACCTTCTCTCTAGGTTTTTCTTGACATTCATCACAATGAACAAGAGCTTCTTTCCTCGGATGCAACATAGCAGATTCATCAAAAGTAACATCTCTGTTAATAAGAAATTTTGGAGACTTTGGATCAAGACTCCACAACCTGTATCCTTTCACTCCAGATCCATACCCAAGAAAAATGCATTTCTTAGACCTAGGTTCCAACTTCCCTTCATTTACATGTGCATAAGCAGGACATCCAAATACTTTTAAATTTAAGTAGTCTGCAGGTTTACCTGACCAAACTTCTTCTGGAGTCTTGCACTCAATAGTTGTGCAAGGAGATCGATTCACCAACAAGGTTGTTGTATTAACTGCTTCTGCCCCAGAACTCCTTGCCCAATCCTACATTTGATAACATACACCTCGTCTTTTCTAACAAGGTTCTATTCATACGCTCTGCCACTCCATTCTGCTAGGGTGTTTTAACAATTGTATGTTGTCTTGCAAAACCTTCATTTTTGCAGAACTCATTCAAGTCACATTCACAAAACTCTAGGCCATTATCGATTCTCAACCTTTTAATTTGTTTCCTGGTCTACTTCTCAAGCAAATTCTTCCACTGTTTGAAAGTGACAAATACTTCATTTTTATGCTTCAAGAAATAAACCCAAACCTTCCTAGAGAAATCATCAATGAAAGTAAGCAAGAACCTTGCACTAGCCCCCTTTGAAGCAACCCTGGAGGGCCCCCATAGGTCTGAATGAATGTAGTCCAAAGTTCCTTTGATCCTGTGAATAGCAATACTGAAACTGACTCTTTTTTGCTTCCCAAACACACAATGCTCACAGAACTCCATTGCTTTTGTACTCTGACCACACAACAAACCCCTTTTACTTAATGATGTCATCCCTCTTTCACTCATATGGCCTAACTTCATGTGCCATAAATTTGTGACATCTGATTCAGACATAGATGATGAAGTTGCTGCAACAGACCTAGTGACTGTAGTACCCTGCAACACATACAAACTGCCAACCTTGATTCATTTCATTAACAAGAGAACACCCTTGCTGATCTTCATGACTCCACCTTCAGCTGTATATTTACACCCATTTGAATCAAGAGTGCCTAAACTAATGAGATTCTTCTTCAAATCAGGGACATGCCTAACATTAGATAAGGTTCTGATAATGCCATCATACATCTTGATATCGATCGTTCCCATTCCAATAGTCTTACAAGAAGCATTATTTTTCATCAACACAACTCTACCTCGAATTGATTCGTATGTGGAGAACCATTCACGATTGGGACACATATGGTAGGAACAACCATAGTCAAGAATCCATTCATCCTGTGATCTAACTTTGTTATGAGTCACCAAAAGCATATCAGACTCACTCTCATCTTCAGTAATACTAGCTTCTGCAGAATCATCTCTTTTCTATTGATTTTGAGCACCACCACCTGCCTTTTGCTTATTTAAAAGTTTATAGCATTCAGATTTAATATGCCCATTTTTCTTACAGTAATTGCAGGTCAAATTCTTGTGCTTAGATTTTGATCTAGCTTTCTTTTTGTCACCATCTGAACCCCTTTCATACGTTCTCCCTCTAGCTACCAAACCAACACCATCAGATTTATTGGTAGACGTCAACTCATAATCAATCTTCTGTTTGCTTTGCAAATTCGTTTTGACATCCTCAATAGAGATTGTCTTTCTACTATAAATCATGGTATCCCTAAAATGCTTATAAGATGGAGGCAGAGAATATAACAATAATAGGGCTAAATCTTCATCATTTATTTTAACATCTATCATTTTCAAATCAGTAACAATAGAATTGAACTCAAATATGTGGGATTTAATAGAAGCACCTTCACCCATATGAAGGGTATACAGTCGTTGCTTCAATCTCAACCTATTGGTGAGGGATTTGGTGAGGTAGAGATTCTCTAACTTCACCCATAACTCTGCAGCCGTTTTCTCTGAGAGAACTTCCTACAGAACATCATTCGAAAGACACAACTGAATAGCTGAAAGGGCTTTATCATCCAAATCATTTCAATCATCATCGGATATAGTTACAGGTTTCTTCGCCTTCCCAAATAGGGTTTTCTTCAAACCCTACTACGTGAGAACAACCGTCATTCGAACCTGCCATAAACTAAAACTGATGTTGCCATCAAACCTATCAATATCGTATTTCTTTGAAGCCATGGATCGAAGTAACACAAAGCTCTGATACTAGTTTATTAGATCAAACACCAAGAAACACGAAAAATAAAGAGACAATAGATCCGCACGACACAGAGATTTAACGAAGTTCACACACCAGGGTGGTGCGCTACGTCCTCGGACGAAGATGTTGCACTATGCAGAAGAGAGATTACACCCAAGCAGCGGCGAGAAAACTCGCACTGAAACCCTAGCTTGAAAAACCTCAAGATACAATGACTTTCTCAACAAGCAACAATACATTATATATATTTCAAGTCGCGGGTCGACCCATCGGGTCGCGATCGATCTGGTCAAACCATACCGCGAGGGCTACGCCCCCACACCCCCATACGAGATCAATGATGGGCTCCAGGCTTGGGCCTATCCCTCTGCTTCCATCACAAATCTCAGAAAAACTTCCCATTCGGGTGGCCACCAAAATATATCGGATCGGGTCAAGAATTCAAGACAAACTTAACAGTTTTCCATTTACATTAGTTTCCTTTATAATTGGGGTCTAATTTAAGTTATATTTGTTTTATTAGGACTCAAGTTATTAGTTGAGTCAAGTCATTAATAGTTAGTTTCCTTTTTCAACTAGTTTCTAATTTCAGTTTTTAGTAAGTATTGTATTAAGAGACTAAATTAAGGTTTCCTTTTAAGAGGTCTTTTATTTATCAACTCCCTTCCCCATCAACATTATAAATAAAGAAGAGGAGGCTCCTAAAGCTTCGAACGATTTTGATAAACATATTAATGGATGTTGCTATTGTCTTCTCCATGAAGAGTTGTCTAGTATTTGATCAAGACTGATGGAATTGGTGTTTGATCCAATTGATTCTCCGCGGTAGGAACCCTGAGAGGTCCTCTTCTTTTTCTTTTCTTCTTCTCCTCTCAATTAGTCAAGAATCTACTGCTGCTGCAACCATCTACAGGTAATTGATTCCATCTTCTTCCACGGTTCTACCCAGGAAATCTTCTTAGTTTTCTATTTGATCCCTGCTGCCTGAAACACTTTCAGCCATCCTCCGTGGCTGAAAATTGAATCGAACCTCCGTCCCACCTAGTACTACCTTCGATCCAAACCTGATCCAATTCTGACCAGCCAATTGGGAGATAATAGAAATCTCCCAATTTTGTCTTCTATTGACCTATTCTGCCCAGATTTGAAATCAATAGACCTGCCTTGATTTTTGTTGGTTTCTATGGGTGTTGAATCATATTATCAGCTGGATTTAGGCCTCTTACAGTCATTGTCAAGGCCCTACCATCTATTGTTAGTTCTGTTCACAGATTCTTAACAGTTATGCAATTGGTTGGCTGTTGTAGACTTGGTTTTCCGTTTTAATCCTGTGTTGCTTTGTATTGCTGTTCTACTTTGGATATTGATTGCTCTTTGATAAGTATTCTGGATTTTGTGATTAGTGGCCTTGCCAATCCTAGTTCTACAAGGAGAAGCTTTGTAGTCCCAATATACAAAAACAAATGTGATCCAAGGCTGCAACTACAGAAGCATAAAAAGCTAATGAGCCATACTTTAAAACTTTGGGAGAGGGTGATTGAAGTCTGTATGAGAAAAAAGAATCGTATCTTAGTGCACCAATTTGGCTTTATGTCACATAGATCTACGACTGAAGCTATCTACTTATTGAGGATGCTCATGGAAATACATAGGGAGAGCAAGAAGGATCTCCATATGGCCTTTATTGACATGAAAAAATCCTATGACAGAGACCCTAGAGATTCAATCCGACAAGTTCTAGTGAAGAGATGGGTGTCAAGTAAATATGTGGATGTAATTAAAGATAAGTATGAGGGCGTGGTGACTAGTGTGAGATTTGTGAGCAGCCAGGCAAGGAATTCCCAATTATAATTGGGTTACATCAGAGATCAGTCTCAAGTCCTTGTCTATTTGCACTTATCATGGATGAGCTAACCAAGAGCTTTCAAGATGAGGTCCCGGGGTGTATGCTCTTTGCCGATGATATTGTTTTGGTGGATAAGACAAAGACAGGGATTAACACTAAGTTAGAGCTATGAAGATTAACCTTAGAAACAAGAGGCTTTAAGATTAGTAGAACAAAGAATATGATGTGTAATTTTAATCACACTATGATAGATAATGACATGGTGAAAATTGAGGAAATACAGATAGTGCAAAGAGACTTTCTTAGATATTTGGGATTAATTATAATTAAAAAAATGTGACATAGAGGATGATGTTTCACAAAGAATTAAAGTAAGATGGATGAAGTGGCAAGGTGCGACCAGAGTACTATGTGACTGACGTATCCTTTTAAAGCTTAAAGGAAAATTCTATAGCATTGTTGTACAATTGGCTATGGCGTATGGGACGGAATATTGGGAAGTTAAGAAGTGCCATATTGCAAAACTATGTGTAGCAGAGATAAAGATGTTAAGATGAATGTGTGAAAAAACTAGGAAGGGTAAATGAATGAATTTATTAGAGCTGATTTGGGAGTTACCCTGATGAATTCATTTGAGATGGTATGGTCATGTGCAATGGATGCCTAAGGGCGCCCCAGTAAGGAGTGATATGATTCCGATTGAATGAGCTATAAGAGCTAGGGGCAAGCCTAAAATGACCATAGGAGATGTTTGTGAGAAATGACATGCTTAGATTGGATCTTATATCAAGTATGACCTCAGATAGAGCCTATTGGAGAGCAAAGATCCATGTAGCCAACTTCATTTAGTGGAGATTCTCCTGACTTTTGGGTTGTACCTCTTTCCTCTTACTTTCTGTTTTTAATTTTTCATTTCTCATCTCATTTCCTATCCCTCTTTTCTGATCTCTCCCCCACCCCCCTCTTTCTATTTTGACTTCAGTTTTCCCAACTCTGTTTTGTTTGAATCCATATAGCCGACCCCATTAAGTTGGGATAAGGCTGAATTTGTTGTTATAGTTGTTGTTGATTACTTGATCGTATCTATACTGATCGCAGTTTTTTCCCAATCCAATAAAGCCTATAAATAAATGTTTGCCAGATTGCTTCAACATGCAAAGTGCCTTTCTCATAGATTGGGACTTTTATATGTGCTATGTTATCTAAAGTATGTTCTTAGTTAAATGATTTGAAACAAAGTCCTTAGTATCCTCAACTTTGTATTCCTATAAAGTAAGAAAAGAGAAGGAAAATAAATAAATAAAAACATATTGACAACTCTCAAATATATAATGCACACACACAGTGTTTTTTCTTCAAATTTACATTTTATTTTCCAGCATCGACCACATACCTCTTGAAAATCTTTATGGGCATCGTATCTCCCCTTGATGTTAAAACTTAGTTGACCATTAGTTGTGAGGGGAAATTTCGTCTTCCCATGGACTGTATATCTGAATTTATCCTGTTTATCATACCGTAACCCAACACCAAGGGTAGTTGATAACTACAAAACAGTTAATCATCACATATGTGAATTTAGCTTATCATCTGAAAGGATGAAGAAAAAGGATAAGAAACAAAGTAGAACAAGAGGAGACACCTCAGGGTAAAAGTTTCTAATAATCCCACTAAAATAACCCAGATCTCCACTTCCTGTATCTAGTGCTGCATGAACCTGCCACAACAATCACGTTTAACTTTAACAATCAAAATGTTCAATAATAGCAACTCGTGTACTCCTAGTGGTCTGAATTTCGATATAAAAAAGAGATACTGTTGTCTGAAACTATATTAGGAAACAAATGAGATAATGCTTGACATGAGACCAATTAAACCTTCTTCAGCATTGTTGCTGAGATTTTAAGTCCTGTTAGTAACATCTCATTGGCTCCCACAATCAAAATCACAAAAACATTCTTTACAAATCAAACAAATACAATTCAACTTGAATCCCAAAAGTTATTCCAAGTGAAGGAAACTTAATCCACCAACCTGGACTATGATTTATGATTTTTACTAGCTAAAAGGGAAAAATAATTACCAGTTGGGAAAAAGCTATCCAAAAGAACTAGGGTGATCGCTGTATTTAATGACAGCAATTTAGGCCTCTTTCTTGTAAAGAGATAACACACTTAAGTGAATTGTCTGGACCTGGACTAAAGAGTAAGCTACGGAATGGGTAGGACTATGACAAGAAAAATGATTGCAGGCCTCAATATGATAGCGGGCTCCATTTTAAGGTTTCTGCGAAAATTCATTTTCATAAAACACGAAGAACGAATTCAACAGAAACCAATATTCTATCAATACTAATAAAACCTCCTTCACTTAAGCATAGGTGAGATTGAGAAACTGAATCAAGAAAGAACGCAGACATGGAACACAATGGGGGACCAGTAGCTAACACGAATCGAATTGAGTAACCGCAAAGTCACATAAAAGTGGAGGAAGATTAAAAAGAAAAGGATAAATGATGAAGAAAAGATTTGATAAGCGAAGAAATGTTGAAGAACAAGAGAAGTAGAATGGAGAGAAGAAGATAGAGAAAGAGAATATAAAAGGGAAAAAAGGTACCTGGAAGTGTTTGTTGGTGGCGATGGGGAAATTCTCCTTGGCATGGATTCGAAGAGCTTTAGAGTCTCCGCCATACCTCAGAGAAGTCTCCATTTCTTCCAAAGTTTCAGAACTTCAGTTCAAGTTAAAAACCCTTCAGGGAGAGAACAGAAGCTGCTTGAATAGAAATATGGTACGGTAAAACTAGTAACTTGGAGCCTTCAATCTATTTACTGAAAAAAAAAAAAAAAAAAAAAGGAGCCTTCAAGAGTTTCTCCTTCGTCAGTCATCAGAAAAAGGACGATAGGGCCCCGTTTGGTTGGAGGAAAAGTGATTGCAAACTATAATTTTCAGTGGTGAAGTAAAATGAAATGAAAAGAAATTATGAAAAAGTTTTTCAAGTGAACTTACAAATTTATTTATTTTTTCAATAAAAAGAAGTGAAAATATTAATGATATTTTGATTGAAAAATAAAGTAAAATTCTTAGTATATATCTGAAGATTTCATAATAGTATCACAAATCTTTATGAATTTTTTGGATGTCCAAGGATTTGCACCATTATCTCTTCTTTTTTTGTTGAATATTTCACCGTTATTTTCAAGGTTCTTTTTTCATATAAAAATTTCAATTTTAAAGTTCACAATTTCCATGAAAACTGAAATCATCAAAACAATTTATTAACGTTGACTAGAGTTACAAAAATGTGAGAAATGGAGAAAATTATCCAAAGGGTGGACAAAGATTAAGAGAAAGAATAGTGATCGAAAGAATAAGTGGAAGAGAGGAAGAGAAGGAAGGAAAGAATAAGAGGGAGAGAGGAAGAGAAGGAAGGAGATTGAAAAAGAAAGACGGAGCGGCAAAACTATGCCACCACCTGTCCTTCCATTGTTTGAGTCATGTATTGTTATTGCTGTCTCTAGTATTGTGAAAAATGAGAGAGAGCTTTCTTTTGTAAAATTTCATACTCAAAATGCAAACTTATACTCTGCCCATATTGGTATATTTGTTTGTTTATTTGAAATGTTCATTCTTTTAATTTCTTTTGTTAGGTTTTCATGATTTGTTTTGAGGGGGCAAAAGTGTCATTACAAATCTCCCCGCCTTCCCCCTCCCCTTCCCCCTTTTTATCCAATGGTTGAAGACATGACCGGCTGTGCACAAAACCTTTTGCCATATATTTTACGGAAAAATAATAATTTTTAATATTTGAATGCAAAGAGAATACAAATATTTCTTTGAAAAGTAAAAATATATTTTCAAAACAATGCAAAAATTTTCTTTCACTTCCCTTGCAACCAAACAGAGTCATAGTAAGTCATTATATTCTAGAAGGGAGGTCTGGTATTTGTGACGCATTTAAACCATTCGATTGAGATCCATCCACAATCAGATTAGACATTCCTTCCCCCATTATAACCTAAAATGAGGCCCAAAAATGTGTTTTAGCGACCCGTCGAACAAATTCCCAACCCATAGGTGTTGGATTTGTTCCGACCCAATTAGTGGAAATGTGAACCACTTTAATGTGCAAAAAGCATATTTTGACAAATTCAAATCACATGAAAAGGCTAAAAGAATTATTTAAAAAAAAAAAGGCAAGAAGGAAAATTGGAGTAACCCATAAAATATATTCAACTAAAACACCAAAATTCTGATCAAAGAATCCCCAAAATTAAATATTTAGAAACATGACAAAAATATCCTTAGCTTCTAATCCGGATAAATTAACCTATTGATCAGATTTCGTCCAAAAACTCAAGCAGTTCATCCACATCCTGCCTCAAGGCCACCAGTTTCTGTTGAAGAGAAGCAATCCTGTTCTCAATTTCCCTCCCTCCTGATTTCTTTTCATAACTATCCACCACCGTCGAGTGCTTCAACATCAGTTTCTCTTGCATCTCCCTCTCCTTCGCGACCAGCTCCTCCACCTATATTAGAAAAATCAACAATGATTAAACATAGTTACAAATGAGTACTATGATATGCTAATGAAATAGGCGTATCTCTGCACAATGGTGCAAACGTTTGGACATGGGAGCTAAATTAACAAAATAACAATTTAGAGCAGGAGATATAATTTTCCAGATTAAGTGCCCAGACAGAGGAAGGTGAGTGCTTTTGTAGGTGTAACTTGAGCAGTAATGAAAAACAAATAAAATGACTTTTTTCCATTTGTTCAAAAATGCTTCAAAGATTATCAAACTATCAATAACATAAAATCTTCAATGATGTAAGAAAACCAAGACTGGGACTAGAAGTGCACAAGATGGGGCGATGCTTATAGAAAATAAACAACGAGTGAGATAAGGTTCCAGATTTTGCAGTAAAACAAAATTGACAGCTTGCAAAAACCTTTCGATTGCAAGTAGTGTGCAGGCAACCAAGGGATATAGGTGGACAATTGGCTAATGATATTCAAGTTAAATCCCCATTTTTTTCAAACAAGAAATATGAGCTTTAGTTGAAAATCCCCATTTTTTTCCTAGTAAATCTGGAAAAAAAAAAAATCCAATTTAACAAAAAAAGCAGCATCAGATAGAAGAAACCCAGCCAACCTTGGGCCATAGCTGAGCAGCTTGGGGAGAAGACTGCAAGTATGCTAGCAAGGGTTTCAACTCTTTTGCCAACTCTTTCAACAAACCATCAGCTGCTTTACGAGCTGCTTTACAAGATTGTACATCCCCTGTCCTGGAGAGGTCATGCAATGATGCTTCCAGTTTCGCATGGACTGCTAAACAGCGATTGATGATGTTCAGGAATTGCTGCATTGCTGCTTGCACCTGAAATTAAAATGCACAAATCAGAAAAGGAAGGAATAAAAAACTACATTTCCTTTCGGACTGACATGTCAAGATCTGAATAAATTTCTGTTTACCTCATCCCACTGTAGCTTTGCCAGATAAGAAGCAGACGACTTGGATATAGTTATATCAGCATGCAAATATACAATGCAAGCAATGAAGAGGAAGAAGAACCCAGATATCAACATCAATGGCTCCCTAAGCAACGAAAGGGTATTGAACTTGTAATAAACCTGAAAAAGGACAGTACAATTCAGAAAATTTAGTTCCTAAGCAGTCTACTGAAAGGGTAACTACTAGTAGCATGACCTGCTTTACCATTTAAACCAACATAGGTTACAGAAACTTCCCCAGAAGATCTCGTAAATAAACTAGACAAAGCCTTTTTATTTCCTTCCCATAAGAGCTTACCACAACTTTAAAATTACAAACATGCATGAAGAGATCTAGACATACATGACATTTTTCAGGCATATTGAAACCAGTCAGAAGTTACAGAACACATACTAGATCGGATAAAGTGCCAGTATAATTTTTCATACTGGGGAAGGTACAACTGCAGAAGTTTATTCATGTCCATGGAGACATCAATTTGTTAAAATAATGGTATACTGTTGGATTGCCCAATCTTAAATTGGGGTGCATCAAAGAAAGCCTCCAAGTTGACATCAGGAGAGACAGAGCAACCATGTAATATCAATGACAGAATTTTAGCCACTGAGGAAACCATTTTAAAAGCACTGACCACTCCAAGAAAAAAATAATATCCTTCTCTTGTCACTTGGAAACAAAGTAGTTGTTCTGAGATGCGGCTTTCACCAAGACTGTAAAGCAAAACACATCGGTTAGTTCCTTCCAGCCTCAGTCAGAGGGTGACTGAAAATGTTAGGAAGCTATAAGCTTTATCTCTTATACACCTGGAGTCTGTCCTTTCTTTCAGTTAGATGAACCCTATATCTCCACGTTATAAAAGCTGTACCCCCTGTTGCAAGGGAGGCAGCATTTTTGTTTTGAGTTTCAGAAAGCCACAGCTACCCAACCATCCCTGCTTTTAGCAAGCCGGGTCGGTAAATCCCAATAAGGCAAAAAGGGGCTACCCTAAATAACCAAAATCTAAAATACAGTTTGGACCATATTCAAAAATAGAATCTACAGCATTTGGTCTTTCATCCTCACAAAAGATCTCAGCATTTTATCCCAAACCCTCAATATATCTCTCGAGCTCTCCCACATATCGATAGGGAAAAAAAAAAAAAATCCCCCCCACTCGTTAATATAGAGTCCTGGGTTATGCCTCTTCGTAAACAAAGTCACAGTCGTATATTGCCACGGAATTCTAAGTAAAAAATCCGAAGAGGTACAATTTATGATCCCCAAGAAGTTTTACATCAATTGTCTACACCAATGAAAAGACCTATTTCCTAAAAAGAAAAGGCAAAACCCAAAGACCTAAGATTTTAATGTGCAAGCACATAAGGAGACTTGTGAGTCTCAACTCTCAAGGGTTGACCAAATTGTTTTCAATTTTGAATTTTTGATTCATATGGTCAAAGAGTTTGTGTTGTGAAGAGTCCAACATGCGTCATAGAAACATTGCTCTGCAATCATCACATCAACATGTGATCCTGAATGGCCAAAAACCTCATCAATATAGACAATCAATTGATTTCATTATTCATACATTTTCAGGATACATTTAGTCAAAATTTCCTCACGCACTAAGACCGTAGTATTACTTATTAGAAACACCAAGCGCAAGATCCTTTTTCCGAAAGCCTGACTTTCCTCTCATGTAATATGCATTGATGCAACTACTAACTAGAAGAAACTAAACAGAACCAATGAACCACGACCACCTTATCATAAAGTCTTGCAAGGATGGAACAAATACAATTGAGGAAATAAATAAAGAAATATTAATTATTATGAGGAAAAGCCACAAACAAAGTACCTGAAAATGCACATTATGCTCTGGCACAATGTTAGTCTTTTCTAACACAACCACTGGCCTGCCAGCAATATCTAAGTGGGAATACTTGACCTGCATTACACCTTAAGCATGGTAAATAAAAGGATACAACATCAACCCAAATTTGAGATGAAGTCGGATAAAAGAAAGTGAAAAATGTGAAACAAAGGAACAGATTTAGAGAGAGAGAGAGAAAGTACAGTATACCTCTTGCCATTGTTTTACATCAAATGGAACAGAAACAGAAATGTCCTTTGACCCTTCAGGCAAGACGACCTGTAGTCGGAGGAGACCATGTTAATGCCAACAACAAAGGGATTTGCATTGCACCATAGGATTCAGACACTTGAATTTTATTCAAAGATCACAAGCTTCACAGTTGCACACACACAAAAATCATGTTTGGAGAAATACAGAAACAATATTACTAGCACCTTATCATGGTAACAGAAGATGGTGAGACTATACATAAATACATTTCATAATTGACCAGATTAGTATATATTTGTGCACAGCGAGAATAATTCATTGTAGAGAGCTAAAGGGGGATATAATTACATAAGAAAATCGATCTCATCATGTAGATACCCCTTCAACAGAACACAGATCATCAAAAGGATCTCAGACGACCCACCAAAGCACGAAAGCCA
The DNA here is from genome assembly GCF_013358625.1 of Macadamia integrifolia. NCBI lineage: Eukaryota > Viridiplantae > Streptophyta > Magnoliopsida > Proteales > Proteaceae > Macadamia > Macadamia integrifolia. Next base: position 5,212,904 of record NC_056559.1, read on the forward strand.
GGATTTTTCAGAAAATGGTTAGTGTGAGCACACTTCAAATGGGAATCCATTTTCTGAAAGATCCTGGCTTTTATGCTTTGGTGATGCAAATTCTAACCACACAAAAACTGCCACAATGCCCCCACACCTTAAAGTAAGCTTGAACAAAACTGTAGGAGAATTTGATTAACATTTTGTAGAAACTAGTTGTTATGTAAGACAGCGCAAAGTAGTCAAATCCTTTTGAAGGGACCTGAAGAGTGAGTGAAAAGATATAGGAGTCAAAAGAAGCAATAACTTGAACTACCAATTTTAAATAACTCAGGCAACAGCTGAAGTTTAGGATCTCATGTCAAGATGACTGAAATTTAGCATCTCATGGGTGGATATGACTTTTGCCGGTTCTAATATTTGTGATGTTGTGGGTAAGCTTGCCTTCAACCAAATATGGATGGAGCAGAATCTCAGGAAATGGACCTTTAACTCTAGACCTCTTCAGAAGATTTTGGGACTTCATTTCCTTTGACATCAAAGAAAACCTTTCTCCTCTGTTTCCTCTTCTTGTATTGACTCCCAGGAGAGGATACACAGGTCAAGAAAGATTGCAGGGAAGTGCAACCAGCAAGCCCCAAGGGCGAAAGATAGCAGGAGGGATATCAGTGCTTTGAGTTCATTTCTAAAAAAGGGATCTCACTGAATAGGAAATAAAAGAAGTCACGTGGAGATGACAGCAGTATTACGGAGAGAGAATATGGCTGTAAGAAAGGAGGAATGAGAATAAAGAGAGAAGTGCAACGTGAAAGAACTCATAAACAATTTTCTTCACTCTTCAGAGAAAGTTTGACTGAGTTATGGTATAACTGGCCAAGAGCTAATGCTCTGCAATCGGTCCAGTTAGCGTTCTTGTAACTTGTAGGAAAGAGGGTTCCTGCATCTGCTGACTCATGGTTTTGAATAAATGTGGTTCCCTATGTTTCTTGATGTATTACAGCCATTTTCCCAGCAATTCGTCTGACTGTTTGTTAATGATGTCATCATTCAACTAGCCTCCTGTATAATATGTTTTGGAGTGCTTATTTCTGTCCCCTGGCTTCATATCTAAGGTCTGTGATTATTACAATGTGCTTCAGAACTACTTGCTCTAGCTTTACAATACATCTTTAGTTTCATTGCTGTTGGGTGACCGTTCTGTCATGAGCTGCTGTATCTAGAGTCATAATTAGTGATCCATTTCTTCCGGAAGCTAATGATTATCACATTCTGTGAATAGACAGGGCATTGAGGAATATCTAGAAAGGAATTTCAGGAATCGATCTTATTAGGCTATATTTGTTAGTCAGTCTTTCCAATTGTAACTAGAGTTACTAGACGCAGTTTCCTATTGTTAGGATAGTTGTTAGCTAGAGTTAGTTTCCATTTCCTTTTATGATTGTAATCAACAATATTATAAATAAGATTAGTTGCTTGTGGTAGACTTAACAAATGTACGCACAGTTTGTTCCACATCTGGTTTTCTCTCATCTCCCTCTAGTCTCTTCTCCTCCTTCTTTGGTTCTGGTTTCTCAAGTTCTTAAATTGTTACATGGTATCAGTGCAATGAAGAAGAAGAAAAAAATTCTGCAAGTCTTAGAAGAGGGAAGGTCACCTTAAGTCGAAAAAAAAGGGGTTTCTAATCTCTATCGTTTGCTGGTTTTTGCAGAAGTTGTTAGCCTGGATTTGGGTTCTCTCTCATAGTTGAGAATCTGTTGTGTATCTGTACCAGATTGGGCTATTTTTCTGTTCAAAGGTTTACTGGTACCAGAATTTACAGAAATTTTTGGGTGAGCAAATAAATTCATTAACAAGAAGAAGGATATACAGAATTGACATTGATCTGCATACTTTCAAATTTATTGCTTTGGTGTGCCCCAGATCGCATTAGTTTGGGGTTGCAATTTTTTTAAGATTGGTACATGCATAGAATGATGGTTTTCATATCTATCATTGGTGGTTATTGGCTCAGATTTTTGAAATCTGGCCTATCTAGGATCTTTTTAGCAGCTGCTCTTTATTATGGGATTTTTTGTGCTGCTCATCCTTCGTGATGCTGTTTATTTCTGCCATCTGATGGTGAATTATTCTTTATTGCATCGTTTCCATACTTTTTCCATGTAGGGGAAGTTTAGAGAATTATTAATATCAACTCAAGTCATCAGTTGAAGATTATTATTATTTATTTTTTCATGTCATCTACTCATGTCCTCAGCAACAATTTCATCTATGAAGATAGTTATTCGTGGTATTCAGCAACAATGCGATTTACCAATGGTCCACAGCAATCTATTGTTTTTTGGTTCACAACAATCTTATGTTGTTTGGTTCCTAGCAATCTTATGCTGAGTTATTTGATCTCTGGGATGTTGCTAATTGGCTCAAAGTGACCTATACCCATGGTTTAAAGTATCTCCGATACCGATACAATATCCTCTGATATGTATCTTAAATTTAGCCGACCGATACGATACGTGAAATTTTTAAAATCTTTTCGTATCAATATATATGCTACGATACATACCAATATGCACCGATACACCATCGATACGTACTGATACTCTATGAAAAATATAAAATCGAGGTGAAATATACGTATCAGTATGTATCGGTGAGTATTGGTACGAATCGGTGAATATCAGTACGTATTGATGAGTATCGGTAAGTATCGATCGGTACGTATCGGTAGTATCGGTAATGCAAGAGTAGAGTACAAGTAACTAACTCTGCAGTTTATAACCCCAAACAATACAAATAGGAGCAAGAAACAAATGAATAATACCATCAAATAAACCTTCAATGATACAATACCCATATAGGAGCAAAACCAGCCCAAAACTCAACCCGATAGGAGAGAGAAAAACCTTCTATAGAGCTGGAGAGAGAAAGGTGCGGCCAGGTTTGTGGGAGTCCGACTGAACTGCACTTTTGGGTGTAGATAGTCCCTAGGGAGGGTACAAAAACCCCCAAAGTTGAGAGGATTCTGATGGCTGGTTGTGAAGTTACAAGCTTTCTTGATTTTCTGACCTATGAGAGAAAACTGAGAAGAACCTTCAAGAACAGCAGCTGAATGCTTCCAATAGTGACTAAGTAAGGATCATGGGACCCTTATGAGGCCTGGAATACCTTGATTGAAGACCTGGCTGAACAGAGTACAGAAGAGAGAAAGAGAGGAGATCGATCTCTCTCTATTCCCACTAGGATTGCTGATCGGTTCTAATTTCTGCAGACTTTTATCAGAATCTAAATTATATCA
>NC_056559.1:5216188-5258697 GCF_013358625.1 Macadamia integrifolia
AAAAAAAAAAAAAAAAAAAAAAGAATAAAATAGATGGGAGGTTGAGAATGGTGAAAGAGAATAAAGGAAGTGGCTATCTCAGCCTGGGCTTCTCACCCACAGCTATCTTAGCTGCTATAAGCATTTAGGTGCAAACTTTCTTTCATAAATGCAAATTTTCTTTCATTCAAAATCTGTCCAATAATGGAACATATGCCTTTTTATTTATAGAAGGGAAGTTTACAATCATACTAATACTAGGAGCTAGTTTCCCAATAGGACTAGACACTCCTACTACAACCAGAAGCTAGTTTCCCAATAGGACTAGACACTCCTACTACAACTCGGAATTCAAAATAGGACTAGGACTTGACTTTATGACTCCAACATAGAGTAGGACTAACTAACTAATAGTCCATATAGGACTTTACAGCCAACTAATGGCCTAATGGGCCTTTATTGAATTAAATAGCAACTAATTAAACTAATGAACAAAATCCTGTTTTCCTACCTTCTACCCATATTTTAGGCCTATTAAAGTGGCCCATTTCAAAGAAAACCCATGGGATCAAAGGCCTAACACATACATAACACAACCCAAGGTTTATTTGCAATAAAATATGCCTAAGTGACTTATCTACATCAACTTGCCCTCTCTTAGAAAAAATTCGTCATCGAATTTTATAGTGTGAGGGTGATTATATCATGATGCACGTCCCTCTTCAAGCCGTAGAAAAATTCAGGTAGCTCTTTGATGATAAAGATGTAGTCTAGAATGTGAGGAGCTCGATCTTTAAGATACTTTAATAGGATGAAAAACTCCACATGCTCAACTTCAACATCTTTGGATGTATCCATAGGGTCATCTACATATGCACCTTGATCTCTTCTAATTTCAATGCAATATAAAGCTCTTTTGGTTCATCTACCTGGTGGTTCCTAATCGGATCCATTGATGGTTCAAACACAACTTCATTCTTGAACTCCTTAGGATCTTCCTCTTGGCTGTTCATAATCATCACAGTTGTTGTAGTGTCAAGTTCCCTAGTCTCAACCTCATTGTCCATTGTGGCAACCTTGTTGCTTTCTACTTCTCCCACATGAGTCTCGTTGATGGGAACATCAATGACTAGTTCTTCCTCAACAATAGTAATGGCTGAAAAAATTTTAACACTAACCTCAACTTTTGACTCTAATTCACTAGTTAGAGGTGTCTTCTCTTGTTGCTCTTTTGCAATAGAGGCCGATGATTCCTTCATGCTATTGTCAAGTGTGGGTGGCTTTTGGACATCTGGTGGAAGGAAGTACATGTTTCGTTCATGCTCAGATAGGTACATGCCTGCCAACTCATACTGCATCTCGTCCCACGTTTTAGGTTTACATTCTTGAGCTTGAAGTTGCCTTTCACGGACTTTCCATTGCATTCGAACACAATCACTCATCTGGGAACATGCATATTGGCGTTTTTGTGTCTCTGTTAAGTTGTAGTTGTCAAAGTACATGTCCAATTCACGCATTCATTCAAGGAATTCCCCATGAAAATAATGTGGCTGATCATTAGATTGGGCAGCAGTGGATGTATTCTGATGGGAATCTTGTGGAGAGAAGAGCCTTCTTTGGAAATATACAGGGAGGTATTGTGTCACTAACTCATATTTCATCTCTTCCCAAGTCTTAGGCTCATGTCCTCGAACTCGGAGTCGCTTTTTATGGACTCTCCACCAATCTCTAACATGACCAATCAACCGAAAACAAACAACTTGAAGCTTTTGTGTCTCTGTCAAGTTATAGTAGTCAAAATATTCCTCCAGAGAATCTAACCAATCAAGGATGTAGAATGTATGTATCCCTTTGTCCAGCGAAGTAACGAACTGATGGAACCATCTTCGGTTAGGCCCTGATAGATTGTTTGGAGCTTTCTTCAACCGTAGCTCTGATACCACTTAATGCAGGAGTAGATTACAAGTAACTAACTCTGCAATTTATAACCTCAAACAATACAAATAGGAGCAAGAAACAAAGGAATAATACCATCAAATAAACCTTCAATGATACAATACCCATATAGGAGCAAAACCAGCCCAAAACTCAACCCGATAGGAGAGAGAAAAACCTTCTATAGAGCTGGAGAGAGAAAGGTGCGGCCAGGTTTCTGGGAGTCCGATTGAGCTGCACTTTTGGGTGTAGATAGTCCCTAGGGAGGGTACAAAAACCCCCAAAGTTGAGAGGATTCTGATGGCTGGTTGTGAAGTTACAAGCTTTCTTGATTTTCTGACCTAGGAGAGAAAACTGAGAAGAACCTTCAAGAACAGCAGCTGAATGCTTCCAATAGTGACTAGGTAAGGATCATGGGACCCTTATGAGGCCTGGAATACCTTGATTGAAGACCTAGCTGAACAGAGTACACAAGAGAGAAAGAGAGGAGATCGATCTCTCTATTCCCACTAGGATTGCCGATCGGTTCTAATTTCTGCAGACTTTTATCAGAATCTGAATTATATCTCTTGAATGTTACAACAAATAAAATAAAAAAAGAAGAATAAAATAGATGAGATGTTGAGAATGGTGAAAGAGAATAAAGGAAGTGGCTATCTCAGCCTGGGCTTCTCACCCACAACTATGTCAGTTGCTCTAAGTATTTAGTTGCAAACTTTCTTTCATAAATGCAAATTTTCTTTCATTCAAAATCTGTCCAATAATGGAACATATGCCTCTCCATTTATAGAGGGGAAGTTTACAATCATACTAATACTAGGAGCTAGTTTCCCAATAGGACTAGACACTCCTACTACAACCAGAAGCTAGTTTCCCAATAGGACTAGGCACTCCTACTACAACTCGGAATTCAAAATAGGACTAGGACTTGACTTTATGACTCCAACATAGAGTAGGACTAACTAACTAATAGTCCATATAGGACTTTACAACCAACTAATGGCCTAATGGGCCTTTATTGAATTAAATAACAACTAATTAAACTAATGAACAAAATCCTGTTTTCCTACCTTCTACCCATATTTTAGGCATATTAAAGTGGCCCATTTCAAAGAAAACCCATGGGATCAAAGGCCCAACACATACATAACACAACCCAAGGCTTATTTGCAATAAAATATACCTAAGCGACTTATCTACATCAATCGGTATGTACCGATATAGTGCGCTACGGTCATATAATGACCAAGATGGGTATTTTTCAGAAAACATGATTTTTTGAGGGATTTTTGTTCCAAAGTTGCTGTCAACCATATTTCTCTCTAACTAAAGTGGAAATCAAGGTTGGGAATAAGGATTTTACATTTATGGGACAACTACAAACCTTGAATTCTTAGTGCAATACCCTCAATTTAGTGTTTATGTATAATACATGTTATCAATAGCGTTTTTTAACAAATTTTTTTATGCAAAAGTGTTTAAAAAGGTGTTTCATATCCGTTTATATGCGTATCTTTAGCGTATCTTCGATCCGATACGATACCCTCCGATACATATCTTAATTTTGGCCGACCGATACGGCGACCGATACCGATACTTTAATCCTTGCCTATACCATAGTTATCACAGCGCCTATGCAAACCAAGGCAACCGAGGGGGAAAAAATTAAGGTGATTCCGGCAAGGAACCACCTATATGACCAATGCGTCAATCCAGATAAAATTGCACTTTTACTCGGTTCACAGCTACCTATGCTGCAATTTTATCTGTGACCTCTATTTGGGGCTCATAAGTGCATCGATATTTGCACTTTCCATCTGTCTTCTTTTTGAAGATTACTATTTAAAATTTGCCTTCCTTGAGAACAATTTATGATATTGTTGTTACCACTATTATGGATTGCAGTTGGTGTTCTCTACTGCTTGTTTTGTTCATTGTTGATGGTTATGCTGGATTTGTTTAACACGAGATTTTTGTCAACTATTGTTGCCGATGATTGATGTGCTTGAGCTGATATTACTACCAGATTGAAGTTCTTTAAGCTCATTGGCATCTACAATTGCTATTCAAGACTGGTGCAACTTTTATTATTTATTCTTCTTGTTCAAAACTCAAACCTTCCAATATATACTCCAACTTGAGGGGGAATGTAAAGTTGTTAAGAATGCCGCAGGGGTATTATTATCCAATACCTTGCGGTAATGTGTCTTAGCTGTTAGTCGCTTTGGGGGCTTTTCCCTAACGTTATATACTTGTGTTAGTTTCATTCTTTTGCTTCCTTTTTAGGTTGTAATCAATGTTGTGTACTCTTAAGCAGAATTCCCACTTAGGGTCCATTTACTATTAGCTTGTAGCTGAGATTATAAATAATGATTAGAGTGAACACGATGGAACACACAAGCTGAGTCTATCGTGGTTCAGCACATCCTCTCTCCTCTTTCTTCTACCTGGAAGGTCCTGGTTTCAGATCTTGGGTTTGTTACAAAAGCCAACTGGCCCAATACATAAAGTTCTGCCCATTCAGAAGCCTGAAAACTGGAAGTAGCCATTGGTCAGTCAAATGCCCAAGGTGGGAAATGACCCCATCTTAGCGTAATGGCCTTCATAAGAAACAGTGAATATATAAACAGATGGTATGATCCATCTTGCATTGTACCAAAGGAAAATAATCCAATAGATGTCTTTAGATATCAAGGAGTTGGAGAACGAGAACCAAATCCTATCGAGAAAAGTGATCACCATTAAGGCGACTCAAATTTTATGCCACTTCATAAACAAGTTTAAATGTGTCCCATTGGATAACAAAGCAGATCCATCTTCCATAATCACTAGTGCAAGATTATTATTATTTTTTCAGTCGAAACTAGTGCAAGATTATTGCAAAGACCAAAAAGTTACGCTCCCCTTTTAGAGCATAAAACACCAGCCAAGGAAAAATTAGTAATAAGACAACCAAATCTAAGAAACATGTTAAAGAACGAATAATCTAATACTAAAAGATTACTTGCCTTTACAATGAGATTGTCGACGACCACATCATCTATAGGGCAACCAAAAGTGATATTAAGGAAACGCTTATTCCCAGATTCAAACAGAAAGTCCTTGAGTGGTAAACCATAACCAATTGTAAAAGCTGTTTTCCAGCCACCGAACAATGGGTAACGAGGTTCAATTTCTAGTTCTGTCTGCATGCAATGAAACTTTGGGTGAAAATCAACAAACAGATATAATAGTCAGTTGAAAGCTCTATTGCAGGCATCAAAGTATTCACCTTTCTAGAATCACCCCATAAATGAGACGTTGAGATATTGCCAATTTCATCCCTGTAGTAAACAGAACGAACTCTTGGAGGCAATCTAGCAATAAGATGCCTAAATGATGACGAACCTCTTATATGGGCCCTGACTTGATAATCGAGTCTGCAGCATATACACAAAATGAGGCAAAACTTAACTTTCAAGTTACATTTAAGACAACAGTAATGAGATGAATCTGTGAATGAAAATTTGAGCAGACCTGGAAAAGCCCCCCTTGTTTTGAGCACCTCTATGGACAATGTCATAATGCTCTGTGACCTGTATGTTGCCCCAATGGGAGATTTCTATCTCTCTTACCAATTGTTGGGCAACAGCAAAAGGCCTATCGTTTTCAAAATGAATAACTATAGGTGAGTATGAGAAGGGTAAAAGTTTCTCATATGGGCCGTATTTGATCTCTGAATCTACATGCTTTGTATTGTGAAGTTTTGTATATGATTCAACTCTAGCACTTGGTAGTGTAACAGCAAGTGACTGGACCCTGACTTCATAAGGAGAAAGATAGTATGCACTATCCTGGAACAAGACAATCTGCAAATCAGCCTGAGTGATTTCCTCGGGGAATGGTCGTATTGAATTTGTGAATGCAGCAAAGACATCCAAAGTGAAGCTCTCCCCCTTACTGAGTCCCTTGGGCAAAGACACTGAATAGAAAGTCAAAGATGGAGGCATCCCTTCAGGATTCACAACTGTAAAAGGAAGACTGGTAGTAGAAGATTTGGCTTTTCCTTTTCCTTCACTACCAAATGCTTTCATGAATGCCAAGTTCTTGACCTGGTAATCAGGTAAAGCCAATAAAACCTCTGACACAACATCAGTGCCTGCATTCTCCACCTACAAAACAGCAACATTAACAATGCAAATGTTGAAAAGCACTATTTGAATTTTAAAATGAAAAAAATAAATCTGCATACAAATACACAATTCACCCCAAAATCAGGATCCAATTAAGTTAATCAAATTCATGAAGAATTCAAAATTTCGTTCAGGCTTAAGCACCTTTAGTGATGAGGTGATGCGCACGATCTGAGAAGTTAAGTCAATCTGCAAGAAAGGATTTAACATGGTCAGAAGAAGGTACCGGTTAAGATTAAGGAATTAACATATAAAATACTTATGAAATTCCACTACTTTTTTTTGGGGAAAAAGACACTCCATTAAAAAAAAAAATTAATATAACAAAATCCAACAAGGAAATGGAATGCAGAATAAGTATAATAAATAACCATTTCCCACCAACCCAGTCCATTAAAATGATGTCCAAATTGAAAACTAAGCTGCTGCACTGAAAACCTCAACTCATCTCAACTCAGCCTTATCCCAACTAGATTCAGTCAGCCACATGAGTCCTCGTTCACCAATCAACTCATTGTAAATAGAAGAAACTGCAACCATTGAACAAGATCCTACTTCAACTTCAACCTTCACTACTGAAGAGGATGGACCATGAAGACCCTTCACTCGTTACATTGACAATTTGACGTTCTCGTAACTTTTTGTCTTTGGGGGTGTGCGGCGAGGGGAGAGAGGGGGTGTTGCAAAGAAAAAAAAAATGCCATCAATTGTCTGGAATTCCCTCATCCATCTAATATTGAATGCACTTTATAATCTCTTTACTAAAGGGAGTTTGACAAAGAGCAACCTTAAACCAACTTTCATTGTTTACATGCAAATATATCTTGCACTAGAGCATAAAAACTTTTTGAGATGACAGATGGCTTCTCTGTCCATCACAGTCATTGATCAAATATCAACTCCTTTTTATTGTTTTTTACGCTGGAACTGCAGAGAGATGTAGACCATTTGTATTTCAAATGTTCGTTCTCAGGCTCTATGTCATACAAACTATAAAGTGGTCAATTCCAATTTCTCTAGTTCTGTGTCATCCAAACTACAAAGTGTTGAATTTCCATAATTGACCAACTTCTAGACAAAACTGAGCAAGTGAACTCCACAAGTTTCAGTGTAACACAAAAAGTAAACAGAATAGTGATTAATCACGAAGTCAATCATATGAGTTTCATCCAATTCAGAAAACCCTAGAAGGGCCAAATATGCCAACTGAGCTGGCTGACATGGAGTGCATCTGAGTCTCGTAAGTTGTAATATTCGGTTCCTCAATTCTGATAATCCAATCATGTATATTCTTAATATTTTACGGAGTTCCACCAAAAGATCCCTTTCTTTTTCATGGGGGCGGGGGAGATTATCCACTTTCATTCTAAGAAAATTGGCACTATTTAAACAAATTTCCATGGAGCTTCTAATTTCAAATAAATAGAATTCGAAAAATCCTTTATAATTGAAATTGCTAACTTAAATTGTGCCTGAAATAACTTTTGACCACATGTTAGCCACAGACATCAACGCAATTTACCTTCCAGATAATCTCACTCTCTCACAAAGATTGCTTTATCGACTCTAACAGTGTTGCACGAGTCTTCTAAGCAGACGAAGTACGGATAACCCAAACACATAAGATACTGACTCCCATGACCGTATCTACCTTAAATGTCCTCTAGATGATAGGAGCTCTGGAGTACGGCTTAATATGAATAGGGCAAGCAGAGAACCCATTTATTGAGCACTAAACAATCTGAGTACTCATAAAAAATCACTTCAAAGTATCCAATTTTGCTATAAAACAGGCCAGTGAGTAATTATCTCTACATTATAAGTATGCATGTTTATGCCCATATTCCCCATCAAATGCATCCAGAGTCCAGACAGCTAAGTATGATATACCCAGGGATGCCAGGTCTACATGGTACGTATGTTCAAATAAATTGATTTAAGCCTCATGATCCCGCGAGAAAATCTGGAAAACTAACTAAATCCATAACCGATAGCGGGAAAAAAAAAAAAAAGAGTAACGTAAACAGATCAGGAACACTCTGGACGCATTGCTGTTCTATAGATCTAAGGAAAGGAAATTACGGCGAAGAGAATCCATTGCCTTGAGAAACAGAACTCTAGAGAACAGAAGAATGGTTGTAATTATTGGGGAAGGAGAGAGAGATCGAAGAACAACTTACTCGTCGATCAACCCTTGCGAGGATCAAGTCGGAAAGCACAGGTGTGGAGAACATGGCGATCAACAAGAGGAAAATGTTGAGGCGAAACCCCATCATTCCTCTCCCTGCTTCGTTGTCACGGTCGGATTGAAAGCCTTCTCGCCCTACGAGCTCTGAGCCTCTGACGGAGCTCAACAGTAGAAACTTTTCTCCCTCTCTGTACGTGCCTGACTTCTTGTGGAAAGAAAGACCTTTTTTTTTTGGGCTAGCTATGAGCCTATGAGTAGAAAGAATGACTAGAACCGTAGAACCGGCACGCGATCGTGTAAGGAAAAAATCGGGGCAATTTGACCGCGGTTCAGGCGACTTCGGACCGGATTAGCGAGAATGAAAGCCCACCCGGTCATCACTCTAATCGGGGTCCTCTCCTGAGCGTTGATCGCTAATCGTCCAGGTCGTGCACATTGTTCGCTGGATGATCGACATGTGTCCAGGCACTGATCCAATTGCTGTATTTTTACCTATCAGATCAAAGGCGACGTGCCAAAACCGTTAGATCAATGCTTAGACACATGTCGATCGCCCAGGTAGCTATGGACTGGCCTGTGCAATCAACGTTCGGAAAAGGAGCCATATCCTCAACACTCGCCCCTTCATTAAAGAGAAAGAGATTGTGATGATGTCTGCCCCCTGGATCCCACTCTCTCTCTCTCTCATTAAAATCCATCCCTTACTTCACAATTTGATTTTCAACCCTCTCATTGGTGGGAAATTGCACTTTGACATTATAGCGATCCCTCTCTTGTTTAGGGAAAGGTTCTTTGAACCAATCGCAGATGGTACACTATCACGCTCTCTCCTCTTCACGTGAAATAACCTCTTTGGCCCACATACGAAACCACTTTGTCTTTCCTTGTTGATGTGCTCCTTTTATGTCACTTGCTCAAGAAACCCTTTCGCTTCTTTTTATTTATTTATTATTATTAATTTTTTTTTTGGGGAGGGGGGAAGGAGAACACTCCCTGCGCTCTCACTACCCCTACATTGAAGGGAAGCACATGGGCATCAACAAAGGGATGAATTTTTTAGGTTTCATAGGGATGGTGGCATCATTTTTTGCTGTGCTCCGTATCTACCTTATAGTAGTTCCACTTGACAGGTTTTTTTGTTTTCACATGAAAATCTAATATGGTATCAGAGTATAATTTGATCTTGTTGGCCTTAGTTCTGCCTCATATGTCTCCATTTTTTGTCCACGTGTACGGTGGTTCAGACCCAACTACAAATGAGGAGTGTTGGATCCCACTCTCATAGTACCTCCACTTGACAGACCGATATTTGAAATGGAAATCTAATAGAAAACAGTTACATTTAGCAGCTATAAACACACATACAATTCCTTACCATCACAGCAGCACTTGAACTATCAATCCCAGTAGCTTCATCCAGGTTCACCTAAAAAAATCCAAATATGGAGCTAAGACCTTCCATAAAAGTGGAGTGAACTACTCCTCCACCGGAATCAGCACCAGGGCTGGTTGCTGCTAATTCCAGTCCAAATTGGTATGAATCACATTTAATCAGCCAAAAAACCATAGAATCAGCAAATAAAGACTAGAAAACAGGGATTGAATCGACCGGTATTGGGATTGGCTGTGGCAGATTCCTATCCGAATCCGTCAATCCAATCCTGATCCCTCAACCCTGTTTCTCTCTCTCTCTCTCTCTCTCTCTCTCTACATCACTTGCACCTTAGCTCCTGTAAAACATGCATTAGAAAACAATACTTAATATGCAAATCCATATCACATCTACAAATATTTCCTTAAAAGAGTAACTCGTATTTTGGCATATCCATATGCATCCACAGTACACCCCTTAAGATTGACTTGTACTCCCAAAGATAACAGTACTTCTAACCATGGCGCTTGGGTTGATCACTCAGAGCTCAACAGATGGTCTATAACTTCTCATATCTAAAACAAACCCAAACTACAGTCCCGAAAGAAACATTTGCAACCGCTTACAACTACTTGTTTTCCACTGATCCATAACCAAGCATCTTGCTTCAACAAATGTATAGGCCAACAACTACTCACTTATGAACAAGCATGTCAAGTGTACAAAAAAAGTCTCGCGCTCAGCTAAACCCCCAAGACCTGTCCTAATCACTGTATTTAAATGGATGTAGAAAACTGATCCCACCACAACCACCTCTAATGCAGTCTCAACCATGGCAACAGCATATAATACGTCTCCATCGTAAATATAGTAGATCATCTTCATTATGGCGTTTTTCTCCATCATGGTGCTGCTATTCCCTTGTTCCAGGCGGCAGACGACCATTGTCCACATCAGCTATCAGGTTGGCTGCTGATGGTTGGGGTGATGTTTTAGCTTCCATTTCAGATAATTCATGATCGGAGTGTACTGAGCGCCCATCATTAGTCTTGATGCCGGGACGTGGGGATTGCCCAGTTGATGCACCAAAGTTTTCCCCTCCAGGCCTCACCTTATTTACAGCAGTCATGTGCCACTTCTTAAGGGCCTTGTTTGTCTGCTCATCAAATATAGACCTCTTCATAGTTGATCCCATCTGCACATTCCCACAATATTAATGGTTAGAGAAACTAATCACATCTAAAAGGCAATGATTGAAGAACTATTACAATTCACTAGCAAGGAAAACATTGGATCATTCTCATGTTCCAAGCGGATCCACAGAATCAGAGCGCATTAATTTTCATATAAAGCTTAAGATCTTACAAGTGTCCGATCATCACTGCAATAGTCTGGGAATTGATCCCTAAAATCATCATATGATCATATCATGATGAAACCAAGTGGAAGGAAAAGGTATCCAAAAAGTTAAGGCCACCCTATTAGATTGTTACACACAACATGGAGGATCTGTTGGAATATAACTTTATTAAATTTAATTAATTATCAAGGAATCCAACCAAATCCAATTGTACAATGAATAGAAATTCTAGCTCTGATGAAGTTAGTCAAATCCTCACATGATTTAAGAATATTTTAAATATGAAACACATTCAACAGGAATAACTTTAATCTCCTCCATACCTGAGTTACAAGGGCATAGAGGGGGAGGGTTATGTAACTACACATAACCTCGATTCCGATCCTGCACCACACCAATACAGTTTGCCCAATAATTAATTTCAGAAAGTGAAGCTTCCACAATGATATAATTAGAAGATGCATAATAAGGTTCTGTGCAGGTGCAAAACTCTTTGATAGAACTCATCCGAATTTTATGCAAAACAGTTGTGCCACATATGGGTCTAGGAAGAAGTCAGATGTACAGATGTCCTCACAAGTATTTCTGAGCTACATGTACTAGTTCAAAGCCAAGTAATGATAAATTCAACCTGAAATTGCTAGACATCATGTTAAAAAATAAGTTACGAAACTAACTCTTACCCGAGAACCATTCTTATGATTATAAGCTTCAAGTTCTCATGGATGCAAGATTCCAATCCAAACTCATACTGCAATAAGAAATATTTCAGGCAAGCTTTAACCTCAAGTAAAATTCCAAAAAAAAAAGTGGTGCTGAAGATACAAATGCTGACAGCAAAAGTGGGTGGGTGGGTGGGGGTAAACATTCCTTACCCATATCCACAAGAAATATGTTATTTGGAATGCATTCTGCGCAAAGAGATAAGACCATCAGCCAGTTTCAACATCTCAAAACTTAGTTACCATACCAAGAAAAAATCTCAGGATCTCTGTCTCAGGTTCAGCAGCTTTATTGTGGGAAAAAGTGAAAAAAGGAGAAGAAACATACTGAATGTTTAAGGCCAGGGAAGGAAAGCTAGTCATCTATTTTCCTGGTAAGAGGTAGAGAGACCTACCATGCCACCATCATGGGGATCCCCCATCGGTTGATTCTAACCCACTGGAGCTATGTAGACCTCCAACTCAAAAGTTTTTTTCCAATGTCAAACCTATCACTATGTCCCAATCACCTAACCAATATCTCAAGTTCTATTGCAAAACAAAGATGATCTCTTCTAAAACCGCTTTATAGAAAAAAATGCGTGGTCTAAATAGAATAAATAATATAATAGAAGTTTAAATATTCAAACCAGTCTAGCGTATAAATTGTATTTTTATGATAAGTTATTTGGTGCAAATTTTTTTATTTTTTTGGTAGTATTGTATTTGGGCTGAAATCCATCAATCAAAAGGATAGTCTAGCAACTATGTAGCAGTCTGCCAGGGGGAATTGGTTCCAAATCAGCAAAGGGCACATTGAAGTGGTTCAAGAACCGAACCAAAAAGTCAATTTCTTGTGGGGCACACGGGTGTTTAATTGGAGCATGGGACCAGAAAAATATTGAAAAAGAGTAAAAACGTTATGGGGTTATTGGATTGGAAGGGTAAACAGCCTTTTGTTTCATTTTGTTGTGAATCTTGTTAGAAGGGAATTTTCAGTTTCTTGGCACTCAAAAGGACAGTCTACCAACAAGATGGCAGCATCCCTAGGGCATGGATCTCACTTCATGAGAGTGATATAGTGATATTGGTTCAACAAAATGTTGAAACGAGTCAACATTTAGTTATGATATATCCATTGTGAACATTTCCTTTAAAAAAAAAAAAGAGACCGAGGAGAATTAGTTACACTTACAAAAGCGGGTGCCATACCAGCCAAATAGATTTCTTCCCAACTAGAAGGTCTGACAGATTAATGTGTAAGGATTGTAAGGTTATAACTGGGGAGAGCCTAGCCTCTCAACATAGACTAGTGGTCTAAGTTATGTGCCTCAATATGTAGAAACATAAGATAGGAGATCAATATGTAGAAAAGTAAGACGGTGGAGATTAAAAGGAGATTTCTTGGATTCATTTACTGATAAAGTAATCAAACAAGGAAAGAGGGACTTTAAGGGAGACACCAACATGATGTGGATTGATATGACTGCTTGCATTAGAAGGTTGCTAAAGAAGTTCTAACGGAATCAAAGGGTATTCGTCTGGCCCCCTAGGGAGGATTGGTGGTGGGGATGAGGAGGTCCAGGCCACCATTAAGACTAAGAAGGATAAATTTAAGTTTTAGCAAATGACTAAAGAGGTAAAAGATAAAAAACTATCTACAAGATAGCTAAAATGACAGAAAGGAAGAGCAGAGATTTCGATCATATTGGATGAATTGAAGGTGATGATGGTAGAGTGCTCATAAGGGATGATGAGGACATAATGAAGAGATGAATGAATATTTTTGCGACCTACTAAATGTTGACATTTTTAGTAGGAATGGCCCAGAAGGTTGCATTATTCATCAAGACACCACACGCTATGGACATATACGAAAGATTGGAAAGGCTGATTTTTTTTTTTGGATGAATAAATAATTAATTACCAAGGAAAGAAGAAAATACAAGGGAGAGAAAAGGGGGGGGGAGGCAAAAGCTAACAAAGAGCCTACACAAAGGCCAACAAAACAAACCCAAAACCAAGACCAAAGCAATGGCCAGACCTAACTACAAAAAAGGGGGGAACAATAAAGGGGGGAGGGGAAACCAATAAAAGCCATCAGGTGGGTTGGATGAGCTCGACCTGGAGGTTCCAAGAGGAGATAATGTGAATATTCCGACGGGAGGAGGAAACTGGGCAGGGGGGAAGGGAATGAGCTTTAGAAGACACATCAAAATAGATAGCTTTCCAAATCTGGTCCGGAGATCTAGATTTGGGGGTCCATCTATGGATGTTTCTTCCATCCAGAGGTGGTTGATGGTAGTGCAAAAAACCAACTTGCCGATAATGTCACAGATGGAGGGGCCAGAGAAAGTCATGTCAATCCAAATCTATTCCCGATGGAAAGGGATGATAGATCTCCTAGAAGGCCAGCATTTGGAAAGGACAAATTTCCAAATTAGGGAGGAGAAGGGACATAAGAAGAAGGGATGGGGGATATCTTCAGAGTCACGAAGGCAAAGACAGCATGAAGGGCTGACAGGGATATAGCGATGGATGAGGAAAGATTGGGTGGGAAGGCAATTGGTAAGGCATCGCCAAAGGGTAAAGCTATGGCGGGGAATATGACCTTTGAACCAGACCACCTTATGCCAAGGGACAGTCAAAGAGGGGGCACGAATGAGAGACCAAGCAAAGGCAGTGGAGAAGGAGCCAATAGAGGAAGGAAGCCAGATGCATTTGTCCTCTCTTACCTTGTGGCCAGGAGGGAGGGGGGAGGGAGGATCAGAGATTCAGAAGAGGAGGGGAAGAGTGGGGGGGATCAACCGTCAGGAGAAAGGATAGAGGAAACGAAAGCAATAGACGGAAGGCCAGAAGAGTAAATGATTCTGAGGGAGTGAAGGAGAGAGAGGATACCTGAAGGATGCCAAGGATCCTTCCAGAGGGAGAAGGAATTCTTATCGCCGAAGGAATAGGAGATAGCAGCGAGGGCGATGGGCCTATGATCAAGGATTTTCCTCCAGATCCAAGAAGCATCCGAAGTGGACGGGGCAGTCCAAAGGGAGTTGTTCTTAAGCAAGCCCGTAAGGACCCACTCGACCCAAATACTATTGTGCTTATAAACGATTTTCCAAATTAATTTAAGAACACCAGCAGAGTTGGCATCTTTGATTCTCCTAATCCCAAGCCCACCTTCAGATTTATAGAGATAGACCTTCTCCCAGCTGAGAGGTCTAAGGAATTTGGAAGAGGAAGGAGCACAGAAGGCTTTCAAAGGATTTGATGATGGAGGCAGGAAGGATAAAAATGCCAACCCAATAAAGGTACATTGACTGGAGAACCGATCTAGTCAAGGTGAGATGGCCAGCGGCCAGTGAAGGAGAGGAGTCTACCTTTCCAGAGCTGAAGTTAAATAAGCCTTAAGAAAGATGAAAGTAGATAAGACACCAGGCCCAAATGAGGTCCCAATAGAAGTGTGGAAGAGCTTAAGATTATATGGAGTAACTCAGTTAACCAATGTTTAACAAGATTATCCGCACAAGGAAAACTGTTGATGAATGGAAGAGAAGCATTGTAGTTCCAATCTACAAAATAAATGTGATATTTAGAGCTGTAATTAGGGGTGTCAATTGGTCAAGTCTAGTCGGACCTATACCCTTACACCATGACCTACCTATTTTAGGAATGAGTCGGTCTAGGTCGGGTTCCCAGCTTTAACAAGGATTCTACTAATCGGGCCTTAAATGAGCCAATGCACCATTAAAGCCTTTAATGGGCCATAAATGGGCTTTAATTGTCTTAGATTCCATAAAATTTAATTTATTTATTAAATCATCAACAATTGCGAAAAGACTTTGCCCTTAATTATGATAACAATATCAATATATACCTTATTCTACCGAAAAAAAATCAAAATATACATATAAATAGTCGGGCTAACAGTGTCAGCTTGAGTCGGGCCGGTTGGGCACCCATCAGACTTACACCGTGCACTGGGAATGACCAATTATAAAGGGGGGCCGGGCTTGAGCCCATCATGTTTATTATTTTGGCTAGTCTCGATCGAACTTTAATTGGTCGGGCCTGTCTAGCCATGCCTGAAATTGACACCTATAGTTGTAATAACTATAAAGACATAAAACTAATAAGTCATACTATAAAACTATGGAAGAAGGCTATTGAAGCCCATTTAACTAAAAGTCATACTATAGAAGAGAAACTACTATCTTAAAGAACCAATTTGGTTTTATGCTAGGTAGATCCATGATAGAAGCTATTTACCTACTGAGGAGGCTCATGAAAATATTTACAGGTTGCAATAAGGATCTCCATATGGTCTTTTTTTTACCTAGAAAAAGTCTATAAGAAAGTCCCTAGAGAGTTAATTTGACATGTACAAGAGAAGAGAAAAGTGTCGAGTAAATATGTCAATATAATTAAAGACATGTACGAGGGCATGGTGATTAGTGTGAGTTCCTAATTACAATTGGGTTACATCAAGGATCAACGCTTTAAGTCCTTATTTGTCTACGGATATCATGGATGATGATTTAACTAGAAACATTCAAGATTAGGTTCCGTGGTGTATGCTTTTTGCTAATGAATAATGGAACACAAAGAATAATAGAAAATTACACCAGGGCTTCACACCATAAGGTGGTTCGATTGGACCAAAACACCAACCTAGACCTTGATCAAACATAAGAGATTTCTTCAATGGAAGAGAGCAGCAAAAATTTTTCATTAATCAATTTTCATGTAGAACGATGGCCCCTTACAACCTTATATAGAAAACTTAAAAATAGACTCAAACACTAAAAAGGAAAGGCCTAGCCCAGTCCTTAACTAATTGGGAAACTTAAACTGACTAGGAAACTTAAATAAGGAATTAGACTCATAGACTCATAATCTAGCCTCATTAAAACACTTACTAGAAAGTAAAATAAAGGAATAAACTACCTAATAAGGGTAAGGGAAATCCCTTATGTAGACTTACTACCCATGGTTTAGATAGACCCAATAAAGTGGCCTATTACATTGAAAACCCCATGGACCAAAGGCCCAATTTTAACAAAATAAGCCCAATTCTATGTTAATCTGCATCGGCCAGCTTTGACCCCCCCTTATGGACTCAATCTACACCAATTGGGAAAATCAAGTTGCTTTTTTTTTTTTTTTTGCTATCATATCAAGATGCTATTTATATTGCTAGTAATCCAGTGTTCTATGAGCGGACTAAACATATTAAGGCCGATTGTCACTTTTTGCTGAATGCTGTCATATAGAAGCTGATTTCTACTCTGTTTGGTAATTCCAACAATCAACTTGGTGATACTTTTACTAAGAATTGGTTAGGTCTGCATATCGTTGTTGTTGTTCCAAGCTTGGTATGGGAGATACCTATGCTCTAGCTTGAGGAGGGTGTTAAGTGCTATTAAGTGTTACCTGATGTAAGACTAGATCACAAAGGACCTAATCCCAGGCAAGATCTGAAAATCTGGGCTGAAATAGTATAAAATTGAGAACTCACAAACCGTAGCTCAGATGGATTTGAAACTTGGAGTAGATGAAGGTCCTATATGGGTCAACAAGTTCTCAAAATATGACACAATTCCAATTGTTGAATTGAGAGTTATGTTGTTGACATGAATTAGGAAACTTTTGACAACTACTTAGAAATTAGGGTTCCTAGCATTAGATGATCCTCAAAATTGGAATGAAGATCCCTTGTAACTTTTCTAGGTATCCTTCAAAAGATGAGCTTGAACAGCTGACTGGTTTGGGAGATATAGAAGAAATCGATTGGAGGCCAAAACCTTGACGATAGCTGATTTTGATCTATCTTGGTTGCTTCAGTCTGATCTTTTGATGAGGCTTCTAAACTTCAAACAAGATTGTAATGTTCACTCAAACACTCTCTCATAAATTGAAACAAATAAGAAAATAAAAGAAAGGGAAAAGAGAATGGATGGGGGGGGGAATTAAGAAGGGTGTGGAAGAAGAGTTATGGAATGGCCATCTCACCCCTCAGGTTTTGGGCATCTCATTCTCTTAGGTAACATTTATGTTAGCCATGAGTGAAGTCAGTGAACACGCAAATTCATAAACTTCAATCTCCCTTTTCATTAGGATCAATGGGCTTTAAGTAGCCTTACAAAACTTGGACATAAAGGAACAACATAAATAAAACTAATGGTGATGCAGTACCAAGGGTTTACACAAGGAGAACCAAGACCAAGGTTGACCCAAGTGGCTGACTGGGTCGACCCAGATCTGGTCCAAGTCAGCCCACGATTTGGGCCGCTGATGGGGTTACTAATTAGTCATTTAGTTAGTAATTTAGTTTCTACTTTGAAGTCTTAAATTAGTTTCTAATTTTCAGTCATAAGTTAGTTTCTATTTCCAGTTTAGCAACTAAAGGACTTTCTATTTTGTAAGTTTCTATCTTCAGTTTTAGTAACTAGTTGAGTTTCTAATTTTTAGTTTCCTATTTCAGTTTTTGGAAACTAAAGTTAGTTTCTATTTTATGTAACCCCTATCATTATTATAAATAAAGGAAAGCTCTCATCATAGAGAGACAATTTTGATTTTGGAAGAAAAGAACTTGCTGCTGGTCGCTGCCATGCATCTACTGGATTTTCTGTGTGTTTGATCACAGTGGAAGGGAGTGGTGTTTGATCCATTCGACACTTTGCGGTGTGAAGCCTGAGTAGTCTTTTCAAGCTTTCTTATCTTTCTTCTTTCAAGTCTACTTTCAAGATCTACTGCTGCTACAGGTATTTACCTCTTTTCCCTTAACAGTTCTGTCCAGGCGATAGGTTTTCTGGGCAGGAATATCGACTTCTGTTCTGACTCAACCCCTAGTCACTTTTGGATGATATTTGGACCAGAGGTTCCCCTCATTAAAAGAGCAATTCGATCCAGTTTTGGTCCCCATCTGGGCTGTGGTTCTTAAGTTATTAGGAATCTCTATTTTCTTGTCCTCTAGTGACTTTACTAGAACAGAACCAGAATCGATTGTTCTGGGCAGTCCTATTTTGTTGCTGTAGTGTCTATCGTTGATTTGGAACTGTTGTCATCCTAATACTACTGCTGACTCATTCCTATTTGTTCACTGCTGGTCTGTTCTAAGTATTATTTATTATTGGATATTTTGACCTAATCTGTTCTGTTTTCTGAGATCGATAGACGCATCTGGTTGTTCCTGATTTCTGTGGATGTTTGTTCACAATTTATGATCTGTTATGACCCTATTCCTATATCTGATTTAGTCCTTTAATCTGGGCTATATCCTGATCTCATAAATTCCAATTTTTGGATTCGAAATTCTGATTTTCAAAAATCTGTTTCTTCCTTAATTCTGATCTGTTATATTGCCGCCTTACTTTGGCTATTCTTGGTTGTTCTTAGTTTAAAAGTTCCTGCAGTCTTGGGTCTGGTTTGGTTATCCAAATCCATTCCTACATTAAATGGACTGAAAAAAGACTTCCAATTTGTGTCTAACTTGCCAACCAAGTAAGAGTTAATTAGAAACTAACAACTGAACACAAAAAAGGAAACTAGCCTACGTCATAAAAATAGAAACTACTTGACTAACAATATAGGAACCAAATAGGAAACTAAATCTCCTAACAAAACCTAACAAAAGGGGACTAAAATAGGAGATATGGACCCAAAATACTGTTCATGTGAACAGCAACAGTGTTTTGTGAACAGTATTTTCTGACTTTTAGTTTTGTCGACTTCCTCAAGCTTTGATCTGCATCATTACCACTATTCTAAAGGTATCTTAGGTAGTGTGTAGTGAATTATGAGTAGTATTGTAGCTACTTAGTTTAGTTCTATCCTTTATTGTAGTTTCACTCTGCAATTTATTTATATAGTGGGGGTTATGGGTCTTGGCTAGACATTCCATTCTAGCTGTGACTTCTATTCTCTTTCTCCCTGTGGTTCTTCTTTTTCTTCTCTTTGACTTCTGGTTTCTTAGGATGATACTGTTACAATGAATAACAAGTAGAAACATTTTTTTTTTTTTACCTGAAATAGAACAAATTGGATAAGATACAGAACCAACTTAGGCCGGCCAAACCAAAAGTGCTTGTCACTGACTTTCACAAGAGGAATTCCCTGAACCACTGCATGTTTTTCTTGGATTTCAAGGGCCATTTGCATTACAATCAATTGAAGCTTAGTTCCAACTGCTAACATTACCTGCAGCCATATCAATGATTATAGTTTATTTTGTGATCAAACTGAAAAATAGTGATGATGATCAAAAGATTTGAGCATAGGAAATGCTTACAAATAGAGGAATTGTGGCTTCCCAATACAATGCATGCCACCCTGAAAGGGATGAAATGAATCATTGGAGAAGAATCAATTTTATTTTAATTTGATATGGTGAAATGTTAACTTGCAATAGAGTGTAGAGGTGACTCACCTTTAACATTGCACAGCAAAAAGACTACAAACGAAGCCCATAACACCGGACTGCAAACATCATTTTCTTGTGTCATAAGGATAAAACAAGATGCGGGTAAGTTTGAGACAACCTGCCTCTAATATAAAACCATAAAGAAAATAATGCTTTACCTGATTCCCACCACTACTTTGAAATCATCTTCTAGTGACCTTTTAATATACTTTTGGAAGTCAAACTTACTTCCTGGAGCCAAATGCACCTATAAGAATAAAATAATCAGCATTTTACGATAAGATGAAAAAGATGGATTCTGAAAATCTTGAAGTTGAACAAGCTTACTGTGATAAATCCATGGCGCATAGTCAAATAGTCAGCCTTACGAACAGACCTGAAAAATTGTCGGGAAAAGCAAACCTGCAAAAGATGGATTTTTTTTTCTTTTGTCAAATAAGAAATGAATTTTTTTTTCTTTTGTCAAATAAGAAATGAATATTTTAAGAAGCATCATACAATAAAAATATAACAGGAAATTACATGCAGAAGTACTGTCCAAACAAATTTTTTATTTTTGGTAACTTGTCCAAACAAAATTAAACATTATAGAAGAAAAAAGTGAAATAATTTTCATCTTATCATTTTATCGAGTCTTTGTTGTTGGTATTGCGGCTGCTAATAGAGAAAGAGAGTTCCTATCAACAATATGAATTGGACACTGAGAAAGCAGATGAAATCATAAAACCTTGAATGTTTGCTCCCAATCCAGAAAGATTTTGGGTAGTGCTGACTAACAAGATTAATCAACCAATTTAGATTCTGTATTTTAACAATTTTTATTCAACCACATTATATTAGAGAAATAATAAATGAATGAACAAATTAGATTTGTTGAAGCTTCTGCCTTCAAGAAGAAAAATATGAAGAACGGAATGAAAATAAAGCAGGGTCCTTATGGCACATTGTTGCATCCTTCCAAGTGCTTTACTTTTTTACTTTTGTTTCTTTGAATAAATTCCCTAGTTAGCAAAAGCAGGAAATTAACAAGGATATTGAGAAGGTAAATGATGTATCTCTTACAAAGACAAGGACAAATGGAGTCTTAAGCCAGTCGCTGGTGTGAGCTCTCACAAAAGATGTCTCATGAGTAAGCCTGAATCTTGATGGATCTACATAATCAGGATATACACAGTTGAGCCTTAAAACAGTTGCAACAAAAGACAATTTGATGGTGAGAGAGGACAGTCCTCCAACTTTAAGAAATTGACAACCAAAAACCTCAAATTCAAGGACTAGGAATTAAAAGTAACAAAAAGTTAAGCTCACAAAGCATAGCTCCAGCCCAAATATTGAAGTTCCACTTCTAGGATGTACTAGTCTACCAGTTGGTCACAGAATGACAGAATAGTCCACAAATCTGGCATTGCAATGGTGTTATGTCTGAAATTTAATAATTGTTTCTCTAGGTTGCCCCTAAAACTGCATGAAGATTTACTAGTTGAGTAGACTGTCTGTTCCAGCACACTCATTTATGCCTCATATGGTTATATAGAGTGTGTCCATGTAGCACTTGAAAAGGCATTCCCTAGAATTTAGCAACCTTGTTTCATTATTTCCGGTAATTTAAATTGGATCTAGAATAGGATCTTTGCAAGGTTGGCTGCACAGAGAAATCTACTCAGATCTCTGTACAGAGTCGCAGTATTTTGGAATCGTTATAATTTCACTTGAGAGGATATTTTTCTGGTAATTTAAAAAAAGTATCTAAAGCCATTGTTTCCCACCATTATTATTTGATGATAGGGTGAATGTTTCCTACAGGACCCATTAAGACCATCTTCCACTTGGTACCTTTGTTGGCCCTCAAATTTCATGGCTTGTTGTTCTTGTCCAAATCTATCTAGTGAGGGCCAGCTTGATTCCACTTTTAATGACAACATATAAAGCTTTGAAATATGGTGGAATGTTCAGCTTTGGCAACCTAGGTGTAACCATTTAAAGTACTAGGGCAAAAGCCCTAACAATGGTGGGCCCTATGGTGGAGATCATACCCAAAACTTGGCATGTCGCTAATCCAAGTTCTGGGCTTTCAATCCAATGGTTGTTTTGACCAAAGATCCCATCCACAAAGCCAAAATGTCAGACAGCTAAGGAAAGCCTTCTTTAACAGCCCATGTAAATGACTTTTTGCCTTGATTTGAAGGAAACTATGGGCTGGACTTTGCAATTATTTTTTATGACCTTAATTATATCAATCAGTCAATTGCTTTCTTATGGGGTCTAAATCCATATTGCCTTTTACGGAGTTTCCTATTCCCATTATTTTCATGTTACTGGAGTTTACGGTTTCTTGAGGTTGAGATATAGAGATCTATTTCAAGTTCCAGTTTTCATGATCAGAATTTTGCGCTCTCCACCAATTTTATAACCACCTAGCTGACTAGCTCTATATTAGAGTTTTCCCTATATGGCTATATAATCCAAAACCTGAAACCCTCAATCTTCAACTGAAATTCCTTGACCCAACTCTGTTTTTGTTTGAAAAAATGTCATTTCAATATTCTAATTGTGAATCTCATGTTACTGCATTCCCCCTCCCCACCCCCCCCCCCCAAAAAAAAAAAGAAGACTAGTATGAAAAAATACCATTGGAAAACCCATAATCATGTGATGAATCATTTTCCCATTCTTTCCATCCACGTATCTGCATCAAACAGTTTGTTAGTATATTGATTCAACATTGGATCTGTCAAGATTGCAGTATTTAAAAGCAGCATTTTCCCAAAAGATCAGTTCCACGCCAGAATCACTAGGTCAACTGGGCTGCATCTGAATTTCAATTAGATTTCGAATTTGGACCTATCTTGTGCCAAAAGGCAGCCTGGTTTCTGAGCATAAGTTTAGCAGACAGAAGCTGGATATGAAAAAATCTGGCCTGGAGTGGCCGCCAGGTAGAGACACAGCTTTTACAATCCCATCAGGGCATGTGAAAGTGCTGGGACCAACCATTCAATTCCAATGGATCAATCTATTACATCTTATAGGTTTAAAGTCAATAGCATCAGAACTTTCTGGATTCTGGACAGGTTACCCAATTTTCTCATCCATCCAGAAAATTGAGATAAATTGTACAACTATGTCAAAGAACCAGATTGACATTTCAAATAGGTAATCTCCTGGAATGGAGGAATAAATCAAAAGGTGAACCCTAACCACTTGCACTACATGTGACAGAAATATAATGCTCAGAGATTCATGTTCCAAGTACTAGAAAATAACTACAGAATTGCTTTAATATTTCTACTTACCTTTAGTCTTCCAAGCATCATCACTATTGCACTGAACATTACATGAAAGACTGCTAAGAAGAATATGAAGATGTGCAATTGATGTAACCCGTTAACGGAGATAAGTGGCACATAACCCTGTTGATAGGAACCAAGTTAGATATAATTTGAGAAAGATGTAATTACGCGAGAGAATCCAAATTTACTCTTTAGAAATCATAATATAAATGAAAAACAATCTCCAATGATTCTATACATGTTGAAAAAACGAAATGAGTATGTAAATTTAGGAAGGAGCAACCGATCCTGCCCAGCTCACCTAAGAAGGGCTTCCCAACATGGCTTAAGTATCTGCCATGTGCCAGCTCAGATGGGGCCCAAATTTTGTGAACAAACAGACCCTAAGGTCCCTGCTCACATATCAAATTTCACCCTAGGCAGAGTTAGCCACATGGAAAAATAGAGCTTTAAAATCAAGGACTACCACAAGGCTGCACGTAAATACAGGGATGCATGGACATAAATGGGAGGGCATTTGATTGAAGTGTAGGCATTGAAATTTGACACTTAGCATATCCGGATCATGTCCTCTCTCTCGAACACTCAGAATTGCCACATCATTTTTCCACAGAGTCCAACAATGTGGGCCGTAGGAAGCATTTCCTTATTGGATTGCAGAAAGGTCAATTTTCCTTTAAGGAAGACGGGATTGAATGGATAAATATTTAAAAGAATTAAGTAACTATATAGATGAAAAGCAATCCACAAACATCCTCTCAAAATTGATAACCATAAAAAATGAATAACCAAATAGAAGTATGGATTGAAGCAATATGAGACAAAATAACCAATAAAAAATTAAAGGCACTTGCACGTGTAGGCCTGTACACACATGGCCCTGCACATGGCACACACTCACAAAGAAACACCATCACGTGGCACCGACGGGAGAAAGTCTCAGGTAAAAACTTAGGCAATTAAGGCCAACAACAATTTATATCAACAGTACTTTCGTCAACCCTGACTGCTCTTAATATTCCATAAATTTTTTCATTACTGAACCATTGATTATAATGACAGATCAACTATGTTCTAGTTATTGCTGTCCTTGATGATGATGATTGTTAAAGGCTACTCACGATTGGGGGACCTTCCCTATCATGAGTTATGTTGAGTCTGAGTTAGTTTAGGTGTAAGTATTAGTATTAGTGTTTACTTTCTTTTATTTTTCCTTGTATGAGGGTGTGGTGACTAGTGTAAGAACCATAGGAAGTCAAGGTAGTGAGTTCCCAATTACTATCGGATTACATCAAGGGATCATCTTTAATCCCCTATCTGTCTACTCTTATAATGAATGAGTTAAACAAGAACATTCAAGGGGAGGTTCCATCGTGTATGCTTTTTGCCGATGATATTGTTTTGATGGATGAGACAATGGCAAGGGTTAATAATAAGTTGGAGTTGTGGAGATCTACTTTGGAGTCAAGAGGTCTTAAGATAAGTAGAATGAAGACAAAGTATATGGTGTGTAATTTTAGTTGCACAAGGACGGAGAACGATGTGGTGAAACTTGAGGAGAGTGAGATACCACAAAGCGATTATTTTTCGATATTTGGGGTCAACCATAAACAAGGAAGGTGATATAGATGATGATGTGTCTCTCACAAATTAAAGGAGGATGGATGAAGTGGAAAGGTACTTTCGGAGTGTTCTGCAATCGACGTATCCCTCTTAAGCTTAAAGGAAAGTTCTACAAAACTGCCATAAGATCAGCTATGATGAATAGGGCAGAATGTTGGGCAATCAAGAAGCATAATATAGATAAGCTGAGTGTAGAGGATGTTGAGATGGATGTGCGGAAAAATTAGAAGAGATAGAGTAAGGAATGACTGGGTTAGAACTGATTTGGGAGTTGCACTGATTCAAGACAAGCTTCGAGAATATCATTCAAGGTGGTATAGCCATGTTCAAAGGAGGCCTTGGGATGCCCAGTAAGGAGTAGCAATCAGATCTAGATGGAAGGAGCAAAAAGAGCTGGGGTAGGCCTAAAATGACTATAGGTGATATAAGGAAAGACATGTAGAAGCTTAGTCTTGACTCTAGTATGACTGCTGATAGAGTTATTTAGAGGGCAAAGATCCAAGTAGTTGACCGCTTGTAGGTGGGATGTTCCCCTTTTTTCCCTCTTACGGATCCATGTAGCTGACCCCATTTAGTTGGAAAAAGGCTGAGTTGTTGTATTAGATTGTAATTAGGAGTTTGCGTCTTGGTAGGAAACCTACTAACTCTACTTGCTGGTTTATAAATAAAGGAGGAAGCCACGATAGGATATAACGAATCCTATCGTGGAAAATTGGATTATCTTCTCTTTTCCTGTCTCCATTCCATCACAGGTACTGGTTTCAGGTCCTGGTTTCCCTACAATGACGATGATGATATTTTTCTCTTAAATTGTAATGGAACATGAACCATGAATCTGTAGTCAGTTGGGCCAGCATATGTGACCCTTTGATGGTTTCTAGAATATAGCAGTTTCTATTATTGGACAATGAATGATAGTTTTTTCCCTATAGTTTAAAGATAACACGACTTATGACTATACAGTCATTTTGGCCAGCATTTGGGATCCTTTGATAGTTTCTAGAATTAGAGAATTATTCTACACTTGATTAAAATGGGTTTCTCTCATTATGTTTTCTAGTATTAGAAATTCATTCTACACTTGGTTAAAATGATTGAACAATTCTTTGCAGTAGAGAGTAGAGGCAATCACCTGTATTAGAACATTCACCTTGGTGGTAAGGTCACCTATGACCTATCTGAGTCTATAGGGCCTCCACCATCCCCCCTGTGTCCTCATCAAGGGCTTCCACAGTAGTAGCCAACATCCTGTGATAACTTTCCAAGGAATCGCTTCTTTCCTCAAGCTGCACCACTTCTGCCACCTCCCACTCAACTTATCACGGACCTATCACAATTCCCAACCATAAAAGGGGGGGGGGGGGTTCCCCTTAGAAGTTAAAAATCCTGGACAAGGAACAGGCCTTATTTCATGCTGTCCTCTTCAGCCATGAAGTTTGATTGATTTGATAGCACATTTTTTCAAATTGTCTCAAGAAGAAATTATTGACATGACTAAAA
Source organism: Macadamia integrifolia (assembly GCF_013358625.1). Classification (NCBI taxonomy): domain Eukaryota; kingdom Viridiplantae; phylum Streptophyta; class Magnoliopsida; order Proteales; family Proteaceae; genus Macadamia; species Macadamia integrifolia. The sequence goes on from NC_056559.1 coordinate 5,242,722, forward strand.
TTTTCAATTTTGATCAATTTTTATTTACTTGCAACATATATATAACTTAGAGCATGAACGGTGGTTAACAGCTATGTGCTGCCAAATTCGATAAAGAAAGGCAAGATAATCACAATAAAAGAGAGGAGATGAGGCTAAAGGTGAGATAAGGGCAGGTGGTATTGCTTTCTTGGAGTTCTTGATTCAGCTCTGTTGCAGGCAACCATAGTACAATCCTTGGCAGTTTTGACTGCCCTTGCATCAGAGCTCTAATATCTAGTTCATTTCTCCCTAATATAAAATAAAATTTTCTCAGAAAAGGGGCTAACTAAAACTAATTTGTAGCAGGCCACTGTTAAGAAACTCATGCATGACAATTATGATTCAATTCCTTCCCAAGTTCTCCTGCATCTGTTTCTAATAAAAGCTTAAGAAAGGAATGACCAATGTCCTTCAAGAATATTGAAAAACTTCACCAGTGCAACCGTTCTTTTGAAAACAGATAGGTAAGCCACTCCCAAGCTTGTAGCCTGTCTAGTCCTTGGTTTGCTCCTCATCAAGCAGTACAATTTTTCTACTACTTAAAAGGGAAAAAAATGAATTGTTATTTATAGAGATTTGAAACATGCACTTTCCAGGTACCCTCACATTCTAGGAACTTCTGCGTCCAGATTAAGCATTTCATCAGGATAACCGGAACAAATCCAAAACTAGGTGATCAGTTTCTTCCATTGATATCCTGAAGTCCTATGGAAACTTTGGAGTCAAACAACTAGGCAGGAGGAAAGGTGGGTAGTGGATTTCAAAATCCATTATATTGTTAGATTTGGAGTTGGAAGTATGAACAGATTCTTATCAGATTGCATGTGTCATCTAGATACTATTAGAATTTCAATCAAGCAACACAATTCGGTGTCCAAAAATATGCATCACCCAAGATGCACTTACTTTTTTGCATCTGGCATCTTCAGCACCACCAGCTAAGAATCTGTGTTCATTCCATAAAAGCCTCCGATGATGTTCCTCCTCTCCGGCGTGATCCTTCCCTCTATAGCGGCAAGGCAACATTGTATTTGCAAACTTTAAGGGAATGCATATTCTGGCAATGTAGCTCTGGCAGAATGTCAGAAGCAAAGAAATGAAACCTAGAACCATCAGCTCTGCAAAGATTACAGGGAAAAGTGGGGGAAAAAAACTAAGTTACTGCTTTATGGTTCCCACCAAAAAAAATAAAAAATAACTCGACAATTAAATAATTACTTGAAGAGAAGGATAAATTAAACTATTCCCCTCCCTCCCCCCCCCCCCACACCTTTTTTTCTCTGCTAATTTTCCCTGATACAGATAATTATTGTAAAGTAGCATAAGTTGTGCTCTCACCTGCTTTAACCTTCTCAAGAGCTTCAAACAGAGCCTTCTTGTTTCTTTTCGTAAAAAACTGGAATCAAAAGACACTCATAACCGGTAAGTAGGTCAGAGGACCCAAGTAACCCAAGTGAAAATCAGTTGAATGTTGATACACTGCATTGGAGATATAAAGGAAAGGAGAAGGGCGGGGGATGAAGGAGTAAAATGTGTGCCAAAGTGTTGTAGGGGGACTACCTAGCCAAGCTCGGCTGCTGAACTCGAACAATTTTTTTCTATGAAAATCAATACCCAAATTAATCTTCCAGCCGAATAAAAAAGAGGGGGATTTTTTGTGAAACAGAAACATGCCGGGAAATATATAGAAGGAGGAGTCGGGGGGGTGGGGGGGGAGTAAGAATAGGAAAAATAAGGGTCATAAAAATGGAGAAAAGGGAAAAAGAAAAAGAGAAACAAAATCAAAGAGGGAGTTCATTCTTTTCCTACTTATTGTGTTTTAGCAGAATCAAGAGAGAACAGTAAAATTGGAGAACCAATGTATTCTCCCCTGGAAACCCAAATATAAATTCATAAAAAAATACAGGCCAAAATCAACTCCAAATGGAAAATCCATGCTTATGAAAACAAAAAGTGGAGGGGAAATGAAGAATCTTTCCCTGAAAGCTCCAGCAGTAATTCAAACAAACTCACAGAATGACATTCAACCTGAAAAAACCAATCGTCTTCTTCTTCTTTTTGGCGTCGATAACATTCAAGGTTTAAACCCCTAAATTGTAATCTTCACCCGTTATATCCATGAATCCACACACAAAACAGAGGATCCAAAGGAGTGAGAGGGCATGGGGATGGACGGAACAGAGGAGACATACAATGCTAAAAGGTTTAAGAAATGCTAACCTCTCCAATCCTGTGAAGACCCTTTTCCAAAACAATGGAGATAATAATGATAGACGCACAAACAGTGGAAACGGCCCATGTGGGTGTCTGATCAAGCTCCCTCTCATGGGAGTTTCCACCTCCTCCTCCGGCCATGACTAGAACAACCAAAAAACGAGTTTTCCCAAGAAAAGAAGAGAGAGAGAGAGAACACTATCTCTTCAACGAAAACGGTTCCTTCTAATATCTATATGGTATTCTTCATCAATGCCCAGAATAACGTGCATTTATTGAACATATTCAATCCAGGAAAGAGGATGACGAGTTGTTTTTAGCTGTTGATGTATACAGAGAGAGAGAGAGAGAGAGAGAGAGAGAAGGACACATCAAATCATCAAACACGGTTTCATGATTCCATAAAGTTTCAACTCTCGACTCTCATGGAGTCATGGGCTTTCATTGCAAAGCTTCCAAAGAGAAACAATTGCGTTTGTTGGAAAGCGTGGTTTTGAATAGCGACTCCATTTTTCCTTTGTAACGGTAACGTTACTGGCAGTGTTAAGGGAAGTAAAAGACCCACATTTGAATAGGGTATTTACGAACCTGCCATTATGAAATGTAAACTACTTAACAGCAGAGGAGAATAAATAGGCATTTTGTTTGGCAGGTTATGGTCATAACAATCCCAAATGTCCAAAATCTGATTTTAGGTTCTTAGGCAAAAGTTTCTTGGCAAATTGGTGGTGGCTAAGGCTATCACACATATTTGATCATAAGAAATGACCAACTCCATTGCTAAAGGGGTGTGAATGTCATTTTAATTGGACATGATATTTTTTCTATTTTCTTTCTAGGATCGAGTTTTACTTAAGCCGTCGGCAAAAGATTCTTCTTTCACCGACGATCATTGTGTTTGGATGGGTGTTGAGGAACAATGAAGGGCATTTTAGATCTCCAACAAATAGATGACGGTTCATGAGTGAACCCTTCATCATCGGTTAAGGAAAAATTCCCCTTCCCTTCTAATGATTGTACCAATAAAGGAAGGTTTAGCTGTTTGGTGACTCCTCCAGTTGGATGTTTAGCTGTTTAGTGACTCCTCTAGTCCAGCATTCTAGCACAAACTTCCATGTATAATGCTAACTTGCTAAGTATATCCACGGAAGATCAGCTGCCCATGAATAAGAAATTTATGTGATATGGAGTAAGCGTAAGGTTATTTTCTCTATATTTTCTCTAGAGAAAAATATTTAGGGTTCTTTTCTTCATGTTGACACACTCTCTCTCCTCGACCATATGGGCCCTTTTATTGACAAAACCATTTTCCACATCATAATTATTATTATGTGCAAGATTATTCCCACTCTGACGCAAGTATAGGCCAACAAACGAGGCCAATGGGAAGGCACACGAGCATCTTCAACACAAGACAATGTGCTTTTTCGCACCCATTGTGTCTAGGTATAGACACACACTAGAGCATATCACTCTTTCTTCTATAATTTAAGGGAGAGGGATAGATATGCCGCCGATATCAAGTATGCTAGCGGATAGCACCAATAGGAACACATGATGGAGTATCATTCAGGAAGGATATGAGGGTCATTTCAGAAAAAAGGAAGAGAGAGATGACACAATGGGTGCTAGCATACTTGATATCGGCGGCATTCCTAACCTTTTCTCATAATTTAATTAGGAGATATGTTATCTGGTTCACAGTGCAATTTAGCATTTTCTCAAGCGGCAACACTGTAATTGAAATCATTACTCCATGTGCTTATTTATGAATGTTCAAAATGCCCTCAAACTTGTGACCTTGAGTCCAAAATGTTCTCCAAAAGAGTCACTCAATGTGGTTGTTGCCCATTTAATTTTAGGAAAAAGAATCCTAAAAGGCAACTTGTTCCCTCCACTCAAACACAATGTATGCCAAAATAACTGTTATGTAAATCCCACCCACATTGATGCCTCTGCTAGTTGTCCCATTGGCCTTTGCACTAATTTAGAGGCCTCGCTGCTTTTCGGGAGCCCTCCCCTTAATTTTAATTATAAAAATGACAATCTTGTGATCATTTGAGACTTGGAACTCACTTTTTGACTACTTTCCATGCTTGTTCGCATGTTGTATGTACTTATTAAACATCCATTAAAGTTTACCAAGTGGCAAGAGAAAGTATCATCACGAGACAGTCTATAGCCATGAGGGCATCATAAATTTTATACTTTGAATTACCTTTACAAATGATTTTTATTGAGAAAGATCAGTGTCTGCGACATGACTAGCTCGTCAAGGTTTTGTAAAAAATTGGCAAAAGTTTTCCTTCATTGTAGGTGCCCATGACCTCTCTCCTTGTATCGAATGTCTGAATTAACCTTTCACTGTTCTAGGAGTCTCATCTAAACACCAAAACCCACAAGTAAAAATGCCATTGTAGATCTTCTGTCCGGGATGCTAATGCATACCTTTGTTTTGGTGATCCATCGATGTGGAAATGTTGCGCAGGCATGCACGTATTAAAGCACAAACTGTGCAGAAAAGGATGATGAAAATGGATGACGGCACAACAAATGCCCTCCCAAGCAAAGGATGAGTGAGAATGGATACATGTACAAAGGTATTGGCAGATTGACTCATGCAAACATGAAGGTCGAAAAAAGACATTAGAGCTAATCAGAGATTCTTAATGTAAAAAACATGCCACGACGCATGCAAGGACGAAAGAAATGTCAGTCTAACTCAATTATATACCTGGAAAATGAAAAGCCATCTCCATTAACCCCTCAGGATAATCTAGAAGAAAAGTCGTTTAGCTGAGAATCACTCGGAACAAACACGGGAAGTTGGCCTCCTCTCTCTAGTCTACTCTGATGATTTGCAGTGGAGCCTCTGTCCAAACTGGTTTGCCCCAATGAACTGCCATTTCTAGAGCCTCTAGTCAACCGTTCATTCACAAGAGGACCACCAAAGAAAATTGACTGACCGGTGTAGAGGAGTTCCGGTCCCTGTGAAGAAGGCCCAATGGTTCTAGAAGTAGAATTTGCTGACACAAAGCGCCCTGCTTCTTGATCCCAAACCACTGAAGATCTAGAATTCTCTGGAATACCCCTGTTGGTTTTGTTGATTGGGTCTTGTGGTATATGGAAATTATCACGGAGAGCAACCTCATCTCCAATGCTTGCTTTTGCAGACCAAGGAGATTGATCAGCTGAAGATTGATATATTGGGTTGAAGTGTTCCCTGTTAGAAGTTTGATGCTCCATGGGGGAAGGCGTGAGATTGTTAGTGTGTTGAGGGCTACTGAGGTTGCTAATACTATGAGCACATGTTTCAAGATCATCCTTGCTAGTCTGGCTTGGTGGATAAGAACTCCTGAGTGGAGCTAACCTAATAGCTCCCACTCTAGCATCCCTGTTGAAGCCATTATCATTACTGATTGGACTGCTTCTGCCACTTATATTGCTACTTGATAAGTGGTCTGTATCATATGGCTGCTGACGAGAATTTACAGGACGCAGTACTGAGGATGATGCTCTAGCTTCAGCAGCTGCTTTAATTGCCTCATGAGAATCCAATTTTGCAAGTTTCCATGCACTGATTCGGACTGGGCGCTGGGCTGCTCTTTTCCCCTTTTCAGATGCCCCAATTGCATCTGGATCAACTGTTGATGGTACACGTCCTGGCCCCAAGTGTGGGATGATTTCATCCTGTAAGGCAGGTATTGCAAATAGGCAGAAACCTCTTCAATGTTGTAGAAAATTAATGCTGAATAGATAGACTTTGAATAGCACCAAAAATAAGAGAAGACAAGAATGCAGCAAAGGAAATTGCTTTCGGCACTAAAAGTACTGGAAGGTTCCACCACCTACAGCTTCTGCCATCTGAGCTGATTATTTAGTCATTCAGACAGACAGGACCACACATTTAGTGGTTAAATTAGTGGCCCACCATTAATTGGCGGGGGTGTTCATCTCCTAAATTCTTCATTGGATCAAGGTCTTAAACAGAACTGATATTTTCAAAAGATTACCTAATCATTATGCTGACATGTGGCAAAGTTGGATTGGACAAAAACTTAATCCATGAAAGGATGGCCACTTAGTCTACACTAACAAAACTGCCAGTCTTCCACATGGCAGATGACAGCACAGGAACCATAGCTGATAAATTCAGAAGAAGAATAATTCAAATTTAATTTGTTTCCCCATTTCAGAAACAAATTCAAAAAAGTAGACTATGGGAAAAAGTAAGGGTTAGGATTAATTAGAGAATTAATTGTGTATGTTTGAAAATGCGGAACAAAACAGTTCGATACATTTTCTTGAACAGTTGAACAGATTCCAAGATTTTATTTTATTTTTTTAACTAAAAATTTCTGAAGATTCCGAATGATTCGCAAAATATTATCAATGACCCAAATTTTCATTCACCAAATTATTTGCGAACTATTCAGATACTCTGAAAAAAATCGCAAAAATCTCGGAGTTTTTTCAAATAAGTTTGGATTCTGTCTGAATTTTTGCCAAATTATTTTTGAATTTCCTAACTATGGGTGAAACAGGAATGGAATCTGGCATTGTTAATGACAGAAACCAGCTTCTACAAAAAGGGAGAAAATGCATAAAAGAAGTGTCAGCCATTTCTGATAGTGTCAATAGAGGGAATCCAAGCCAAAGAGCATGTAACCTATGATATAGGAATCTAACTGCCTTACTGCCATGGTAGATCATACGCCATTTAGATTTGACCATAACAAGGGCCAAAGTTTGCAGCTTGGATTCCTTATCTGTATCCCTTGACTATGGTATCAATGGCATAAGTTTATGTCATATGAAGACAATTTTTTGTGCATCTTGAGGCTAATGGGGCACTACAATATGGCAGTGCTGACAGTAGCCAATCTGCAATTTACAAGGTACTATAGATTATTTTGTACCTGATGATCCACAAAGATTCTTGGAGGCGTGCACCAAGCACCCTTTTGCAACCCTAGCCCAAGAGAGCTTCGTCCACTTATGGCAGTCACAGCTGAACTTGTAGGTGAAGATGGAAGACTCTGCTGCTCCCCTGCATCTACAGATGGCCCAGGTGGTTCACTTTGTGTTCTCATGGCTACAACATAATCATATGTCGTAATACCCTGTAATAAAGAAAATCCAGGAAAAAAATCACAGACTTGCCTTTCTTGTACTTTTCTCTAGGTATGGAAACACAAGATAAAGGATTAAAAGAACGAACCTTTCTAATCAAAATCATATGGAAAAAGAACAATTCTCCCAGTGGCACAGTAGCCAGAAAAGAAACAGCCGTACAGAGGGCCTGAAAAATAAGTAAATACATTATAAAAATTAATATTGTAGGATGGAATTCAAGATTGCATCCCCAGGATTTTCTCTGGACACTTTGCTTTCTATATATTTCATCCTTTTTGTCTTTTTACCAGCCAAGTAAACAAAACTGATAAGATGATTATGTCATCTAAGAACCTCATTTTCTGGGAAAACCTATATAATCAACTCCATTGAATAGAGGTTCTCACTGATGGAGGGCCCATAGGGAAAGGGAAGAAATCCCTGAGATGGTCTGTCTCTCAGATGAGGGAATGATTTGGCCAACAGAAAAAGGGTTAAACTCTCTTTCTTCAACTTTCATTCAATTCATTGTTAAGATATACCTATCTTTATCTCACGTAAGCCAGGAAATTCATAACTGACAGAAAGTTTCTTTTTTTTTATGATAAAAAAAAAAGGATAATATATAATATTATGTAGAACTTAGAAATCTGAGATTGGATCAACAAGTAAAGAAATTCAATTTTTTTTTAATCTATTAGATAAGAGTTACGGGGGAGAGGGAGAAATCACACGAAGAAAAAGGAAGGGGTGGGGGGTGGGGGGAGAACCACACACCCCTATAGGCTTCACAAACACTCAACTCAATTCATCTTTTCCATTTTCTGATTTGCCCAATGGTTACAACCATTATATGGGGAAAATAAATAAATAAAGAGGAAATCAACCGAAATAGGAACTACCATAACTAAGCAAACCGACTCTACCAAGACTATCTAAATTCTATGTGAAGCCAATTTGCTAAAATAAAGTGAATAAAATAAAATCAAAGACTATCTTCCTAAATAAAATAAATTCCTAAAATCCTACTAGACCAAATAACCAAATACGGATCCAGTTCATACCCGTCTGGATACCCATATCGGTATGGATGGCTCCACGGGTGAGTATCTGCTTCAATTCCCTCGGTGTTGAGAAATTGTATAACGGGATAATCAACACCAATCAGTCGGCATCCATCCTTGCCTGTATGAAGTCACCATCAAAACCATGATCGAATGCTATGAAATCCACGACGCGAAGTTCATTGGTAAAGTAGTGACTTGAAAAAATAAAATCGACCGGTTCACTAAAGAGATCAATCTATTTAAAATTTTCACAAGTTGATCTTCAACGTCCAATGGCGTCATCTTATCTTTCATCATTGGCGACTCATCTTCTGGCTCATCTACCTATTGGTCAATGGCTGAGATCACGTAGTTGATGGTAGAGCGCATACAATCAAATGTGACCAATGCTAGGTCTTTGATGTCCTTGTAGTGTCGTTGAATCTCATCGATCATCTCTCGTATCAGTTGCATTTGTTGTCGAATATTTAATAAAAGATCTAGACCCTCGTCCAGGTTTGTATTCAGAATTGTTATGGGCCCACTATGGCAAGAGAACACTTTAAGGCAAATGGTGAAGGCAAAAGAGTAATTAAATGGAAGATTAGAACAATTACAGAATAGATGGAAGTCCTTTAGTGAGTAGAAAACTTGTAAAATGGGGAGTTCTACTCTAAACACAAAAAAAGTCACGTGTGGGTGGGAGGGCAGATTAGGAATGACAAAAAGTAATAGCAAAAGGTAATAAATATCCGGGTGGAATGGCAAAATACGATGGGATAACAAGGAAAACAAGGTTTAAAGAAAACTATCGTTATGGATTGGAAAAGGAATGAAAGACGGGAACTTTTTTCTTTAGGAGATCGATCCATGGAGAAGTCGGTGAGGGATAAGACATGTCGTGGAGTCGATCTCTGCAAGCGAGAATGACTGTGGACAAAGCTCGCTACTGGACAATTGACTTGCCGGGTGGAGGTGGAGGAAACAGGTATGTAAGTTTCTGTTTCTCTTTCCCTTGCTTCTTCTTTTTCCTTTTCTGTCTATGCCTCTCACCCTTTCTTCTCTTCTGCCATTTTTTTTTCTTTCTTTCTTTTTTCTTTTTTGGCTGTTGGCTGTTGGCTGTTGGCTGTTGGCTGTTGGCTGTTGGCATAACCTGAGTGAGGGAGGAAGAAGGGTCGAATGGTCACAGGGAAGTGGGAGAGAAGGCAGTGGTTTGTCCTCTATGGAATCGAAGGGAGATGAACTGCTTTTTTCCCCCCTGTGGATAAAGGGGTTGGGATTTCGATGGAGTCAATGGGAAAGGGAGGGGTTTTAGTGGTAGAGGGGAGAGAGTTGGGACTTGTCGAGTCTTCTATTGAAAGTTTTTTTTTTCTTTTTTTATTATTTATTTTATGCTCTCAGCAGGGCAAGGGAATAGAATGGGAAGGGGAAGGAAAAGGGGATGGGCTGATGGGGAAGGATAGGACCCTTCGGCTCTGATACCACTTGATGGAGGGCCGATAGGGAAAGGGAAGAAATCCCTGAGATGGTCTCAGAGTTGCAAAGGAGAGGGAGAAATGGCATTAAGAAAAGGGGGAGGGGGGAAGGAGAATCGCACACACGCCCGCAGGCTTCACAAACACTCAACTCAATTCATCTCTTTCATTCTCTGATTTATCCAATGGTTACAACCGTTAGACATAAAAAGGAAATCAACTGAAATAGGAAACTACCATAACTAAGCAAACTGACTCTACTAAGACTCTCTAAATTCTACTTGAACCCAACTTGCTAAAATAAAGTGAATAAATATAAAATCAAAGACAATCTTCCTAAATAAAGTAAATCCCTAAAATCCTACTAGACCAAATAACCAAATATGGATCCAACTCATATGATATGGATGGCTCCACGGGTGCGTATCTGCATCACCCACCTCATAGCTTTTATTCTATTATTTCAAATATTTTCAATGTGGTCCCCTTGGCTGTGTGGACTTCCACTATGGTCTGCAAGATACATGCCACAAATTTTCATTTCAAAGTTCGAAGCAATTTTTTGAAGCCATTATAGCTATAGGGAAAGAAATTCAGAGAAGAGAAATCAGTAGGTTGACGGGTAACATACCACCACTGTAGCAAATGGGGGCCTAGAAAACCCAACTCCCAGCCTCTCAGCTATCTGAATTTCGGTACCCTTTCTATCAACAAAGCACCGAACAAGGACTGCAATTCCTACTCCACATTCAACAATGAGCTGGCACAAAAAATAAAGAGAAGCCCATAATTAAGACTGGGAGGAGAGAAAATAGTGGGGGTTAAGGAAAGTTGAAAAGGATAATATAAAACAGCATCTTATTCTCGAACTTACCCAAACAAGGCTCACTGCCATAAGGCACACAAAGGTGATATAATTTTTTCTTCCCACGCAGTTATTTAACCACTGCATCAAAATGTCAAAAAGAACTTATGAGGCCTATATTAATCTCAATGCATAAGAAGTAAATGTTGATGAATACATATAGTGTGAATATCAACGAGGTAGCAACTAGCAATCATTAATCAAATATCAAGGTATGCAGTATATTCTGCCATGAGAGTCGATACAAGTTCTAGAGGATACATTGCTTGCATACCCTGCAATGATGATCAAATCCATCCACACATTTGTCACAACTTCTGCAATGCTTGCTAAATTTGCGCACCTACAAAAAGTACAAATCACTGTCAATTATCCAGCCTTAAATAAAACAGCAGGTGCACCTCCATAATTTTATTTCCAATTAGTCTTCAGATGCAGTTGAATAGAAAACTAGTATCCATATGAATGAAAATGAACTTTTTACGCCAAACCAGTTTTTTTTATAGGCCTGAGAAGGGGAATTCAAAGTCAGAAATCTGCAGAAACCTTGACATTTGATAAAATGAGCTAGCAGTAAGGTTTAAAATCTTTAAAAAAAAAATATGTACATTCAAACTCTGTTTTCCGCACATTCTTAATCAACTCATAATTGGATATTCATGTTTAATCTTATGTTATGATCTATGTTTCAGGTTTCGGTGAGAGGTTCTTAGTTTACGATAGATTGTCCTCAGGTCATTAAGTTCCTAGATCTATATCAGTACCCTATACAGCATTGTGAATCTTGTTTGGAACCATACCCCCTCAGTTGCACTGAATATTGATTAGGTCAAGTCAATTAACAAGTTCCTTTTCCCCTTTCCTTCCACACTTAAAATAGAAAGAAAGAATATTATACTGTACCTCGGCATTGCACAATGTACAAAATAAAGCATCTTCGTCGCCAGCTTGCTGATGCATAAGATCTACATCATTCCGGCAATCTTCTTTTACTAAAAAACCACAGAAGAAGCCTCCGACTTTTAAGCAACAACTTGAATTACGCCTGGTAGACCTTTCTCCATTCTTCATTTCTACCTTGCTAAGTTCTCCAACTGGATCAGCATTCCCAGATTCTATGACATGAAGTTTTTATGAAGAATAAAACAATTTAGCAAATAAACTACAGTTCAATAGAACATATCTTCCCTCATTCCCCCCCCCCTCCTTTTTGTTGGGGGAAAGGGGGGGGGGGGGAGAATGATTATGATTTCCCAGCTGAAAGACATTTATGAACAGCCCAACATATAAAATGAGGCATGATGGATGTTGGATGCTGACCCAAATTTTGTAGACAAGGAGGGCTCAAGGTCACTGCTCACATGTTTAATTTTTGACGGAGTAGACCTCATGGCAAACTAAAGCTTTGAATATATGCCAAGAAATTGAAATTTCTAAAAAAAAATGGTTGAAAACTAAGGAACTGAAAATACAAGAGAAATTGCGAATACATGGAGGCTACATGACTGAAATTGGGTTTGAAATGTGGCCGATCCAGAGCATGCCTTATCTATCCAATGCTAATAATTGGCACATTATTCTTCCACGGGGCACAATTAGATGGGCCACACTGGAAGACCTTTGTATGTGGGCCGTGAAAATAATTTTTACCAGAAAATAAGATAATTTAAACAGAAACAGAACCATGTCAGCATGCCAGGATGAATGGAAGCCAGCCTGCCTGCATCTGTCATCCATGTCACTCAAACTAGACCCAACATGGAGAACTGCTGGGTCAAAAATTGACTCTACCAGATGGTTGTAGCCATCCAATCTAAAACCTTGTCTCAGGACATGATTGTTGGTTTTATTATTATCCAATGGGGTTGATATTGGTACACATTGAATGGGGTTCCTAACCTCGCTGAATTTTGAACTCTCCAATCAGAATATATCAAGTCAAAACCACTCACCAGGCAACTCATTGTTATTGTGAGATCTGCAGGCAGATATCCCCTCTCCACCAATCAGTATCCCTGAATCAGCCGGATTAATGGCTGTGCATCTAACATAGAGAATAAATACCGAAAGAGCCTGAAATTTAAAAAATAAAAATAAGAAAAAAATAAGAGCTAACATACAGGACCAGAAAGAAACTGTCCTCACCAGAAAGAATCATACTTACCAAGAAAGAATAAACACCAATAGCCACATATTCATAAATGTCCCTTCCAAGAAATGGAGCAAAAAAGGCATAGTACGCAACAGATAGCAAGAAAAATACAGTTATAGCCACAACCTGAAAAGCAAGAAAAGATGAACATGAGAAAAGAAGCTCTTTAGAAACTAAAGTTGTGTTTTGGAATGTTTTCAGGGACAGTTCCTGGTGTCTCATAAATGTGACCCTCCATCACTGGGAACATCAAAAACTGCTACCACAAATATTCTCAAACTATGCCAAAATAACATAACGTCAAATAGTTCACGAGAATGGTTCCACTTGTTCAAACACCGTGGTACAGGAAACCATTGCGCTAGAACCACCGAATTTGCCCTCTCTGAGTAAAAAAATTATCAACATCTTGCTAAATCTGCTTTAATAGAAACCTATGTGACCAGTATTCAGAAGTTTAAGGGAAAAAGAGAAACCAAGTGCAATGCTTAACTAACCCGTTTGAAGTGCCATTTGTACTCTAAATGATCAAACAAACAAGCAATACTACCATGACCCCAATCCTCTGCAATGGGACTGTTGTGACTATGGCGTCAAATGTTTGAGGATGTGTGATGGCACAGATGCAAAGTACCTCTAGTAAGAAACTTCTTTACATGACAACAAGGACAATAAATTAAGTACCACGAAGATTAATTGGGCTGAAGATGGGTTGCACACATACACCAAAGTGCAGAGATTCACCAAAAATTCTGGCTAAGAACATCTGTTGGTTGAAGTTATCCATTCCTTACAAGTCACAACACTCAGAAATTCAGAACCTTTAAATCTGAACAAATCAACAACACTACGTATCCTAGAGAGCCAGTTTTTAGCCATTTCCCATCCTCTAAGGCAAAACCCACATTGCAGAATTCGCCTAGAAACAATAAGGAATATTAGTTTTTGAACAACATTTAACAACCTGATTACTGAAAAATAGAGAGAGAAACACATTACACACCAAAATCCCGTGAGCTTAAAGAAGCTTAAATAAGCAAAATCAAGACAAGTCCATCAATCCATATCACAGATTAAACCCTAGTAAAACCCACAATTCCAAAACTGATCCGAACAAACAAAAGATAAGAACAATGCACCTGAAATGTGTGAGCTGGGAGTTGCCACCCGTGACGCCTCGCCATGACTGAAAAGCAAAAACCGAGTCAAATTGTGTTCCTTAACAACACTTGCATTTGAAGAACAACACGAAACCTCGCTCTGAACGAAGTGAATACACAACTGTAACCCAAAACACAAAAGCTACTAGATCAAAAACCGATCCACTCCTCCATTAACCATTTTTTTTTCACTCCAGATCACACTACAAACTCAATCTCCAGGTAGTTTCAAGAAGATTTCGATCTTGACCCAGTATTACAAAACACATTTCCAGACGGCCCATGAACTTGATTTTCACTTCTAGGGTTTCTTCAGTATGAATTATCGGACATCGATAGGGTAGCCATGGAAGCAGTACAGCAGAAGAAGGCGTTCTAGTAGTGGTTTTACAGTGTTTTCTACCACAGCGTTTTTATCAATTCTTAAGCATTATTAGGAATTTACAAAGTTTCTTTAATAATTAATCTAAACAAAATTACTAAAACATTCCTTTTGTTATTGAATTGACAAAAAAGACACAAATGACAAATCTCTTCTTTTATGGTTACTTTCATGAATGGCCCTCATCAGTCTCTTTCAGAATGGTGGACTGTTGGACCTTGGATCTATTGATTTGGGTTTTCTTTCTCTATTGATTGTAATCAAAGCTGTGGTCCAAACTCCAAACACCAAATTCAAAATTCTAGGAAAATTCTAGGGCTTAGCCACATTCCAAGAACTATCATCTATTACAAATATGGGTATTATTTTTATTTTTTTGGTGAATAAAATATGAAAAAACTATCATCTATTACCATTATGGGAAGGATGTTTTGGATTTAAGCCATGGTCTAGGGAAACCCTTGACCATGAGGCTTGAGTTGCCCATGAGAGGGTATTTTAGGGAATAAATTAAAATTTTATAGGGTGTATGAACCTTTTATGGTGGAGAAAAACTTTCTCCATATGGTTGACAGACCTAATAAATACATTTATAAAGTGAGACTGGCCAGACCGATTGATGGTTCTAACTCCTTCTCAATTTGGTATCGATTTTTTCGTTTTATAAAATGTTAAAATGACAAAATGATCGATAAGAATAATTGAAAATGACCACTTAGATCAAAACCAGTAAAATCGATAAAATTTAATATGCATTTTTACATATTTTCTTTTGTATATAAATATATATGAAATTCGAGATTTGAACAAAAATAGAAAGATAAAATATTGTTAATAGAAATCAAGATAAAATATTGTTAATAGAAATCAATAATGGAAAGAAACCTATCCAACCAATAGCTATCTGTTTTAATTTGGCTTGGCTTTTGTAGACTTTGTTGATCTAATTTCAATCTTGCTCGTATACGCAAAAAAAAAAGGGGGGGATTTTTTTTTTTTTTAACCAAAATAATTGCTTGACACTGCTATGATAAACTATTGGGAGATTGAACAAATCCTAACATCCATGCCATCCAAGTCACACTATGAGCCACCACCAATAATAATCAATCTTGATTATGCCCAATCTGACTTGTTTGATTGTTGAACGGAAACAAGGGTTAGAATATGCTTTGGCTGATTTAGAAAACTTTCTCATCAATCTTATCTGATTCCAATCTGATCTGGTCCCGATCTTAATCCTGATTCCAGGTTTAAACCCTCATTTAAAAAAAAGAAAAAGAAAAAAGAGAGGCTTCTTATTACAATAAGTATTGTACCTGGTCGATCTTGGATCAGGTATCAATATTGAATCAAGGGTAAATTTGTAAAAATTAATTTTTTTAATGAAAAGCACGAGTAGAATCTATTGTTATGGATCAAACCAAATCGGTATTATATCAGTATTTGTAAAAACTGAAACCATGCTGGTACTAATACCTCAACTCCTTCAGTGAGGGGATAATGTGGACCTTATAGCTGATATCATCTACAATGCAAAAGGGGG
>NC_056559.1:5258763-5263841 GCF_013358625.1 Macadamia integrifolia
GGGTTTAAATTAGCCAAGCTATGAATAAGGATTTTGAATGGTGTACAGGATTTGCCTCAAGTGTGCTACTATCAATAGTAATGTATTATCCTTGCCCTATTCTTTTTGTTCAACTTGGACTTGATCTCTCTCCAAAAGCTGATGTTCTTTTTAATACGAATTGCTTTCTTGATAAGTAATTTAATTAAAGGGAACATGAATCCAAATTTAATATTAATGCATTAGCTTATAAAAAGTTAGTCTCTGAAATATTTATTCATTTCTTGATTCTTTTTGTAGTGCTTCTTCCTATCTTTAGGGGGAAGCAGGACAGAAAGTGTGAACACCTATCATTATGACACTGCATGGCTTGATCATGGGATCATGGGTTCATGGGAAAAACATGATCTCTGAGGGTATCTTCAACTTTGAAGTCAAAACCTTTAAGCTGTTTTGGCTTCTTTATAACATCGCAGAGAGAGGTCTCTCTCTCTCTCTCTCTCTCTCTCTCTCTCTCTCTCTCTTATTTTCTTTTGATTTTTCAAGTAATGCATTTGGTGTATTATTTATACCTCTTTGTGTTTAATTTGGTTGAGGCCATCAAGATACTTTAGTGCATGTTTGAATTCCATTGATTCCGATTTAAATCCAGTTGAAATCAGTCAGGAATTGATTTAAACTCTAAAAAATCAAATAAAAAATATATATGTATGAATGTAATTTTATTTATTTTTATTCAAAAGTCTTATAGACCTTGTTGTCTGTAATTTTTCTTGATTTTCTATTACTTTATAGATATAAAAAGGAAAACAATATATAAAGATGAAGATATAAGTACCTTTGCAGTTAATCGAAAAGAGGGGTTTACATAGTGGGTTAATAGGGTTAGGATGAGGCCCCAAGAGGATAGAATACCTAGTGGGCTAATAAAGCTGCCTTGTTTTTAAAAGGACATTTTGACCAAAGAGAAAACAAGGGAAATGTTACCGTGGTGGTCAATTTATTGAGCATAAGCAAATGATATATTTAGCTCTTGTTGCACTGTGGTTGCATGGTTAATACATGAGTATGGCACTAGCATTGACCTAACAAGTAAATATCCAAAGGAACTTAGTTGTTGGGGTGTCACTATTTCCTTTGCCTCTGTTATACAAAGTTCAAAATGCCCTTGGAACTATTTTAGGAATCTCATAAGAGAGCATCGGATCTCATTGATTAACATACCTTATTTCACCATGGGTGAAGGATAAAGCTCAGTCCATATCCAAAATGGAATTTCTTGAATGATAAATCTAGAGGGTTTTACTAAAGCGATGAAAAAATTCACCAAGCAAAGTCATCATTCTTGGAATAGATTCTTAGTCAAGAACACATTCTAAACCATATTCTTTTCTATTCCAAGAATGCATACGAACGTTTTATTTTTTGCCAATGGCAAAGAGTCAAGATTATACTTCAATTCCACTCCCAAAGGAAACATTCTTTAATTGAGGATCAAGACCGTATCCTAAACCTTTATTTCAAAACTTCAACCTTGAAAACATTGTAACAAAGAAAGCCTAAGACATTTGTATGATGTGCAAAAGTTAAAATAACAAGGTATTTAAACATATTGCCCTATATTCTCTTGGCTCAATTGGGGAGCCATGAAAGTTATGTGAATTTAAGGTTCCCTCTTTTTGGTCAAATGTGGTCTTGAGGTTTATTGGCTGGAAAATAACCACTTGAACCACTTCATCTTGAAGACAGCTGCTAGCATAATTGATTGGTATCTGACCAATACAATTGTATATAGGAGTCATATAAGAAGTCATGAGTTTGATTTTCTTGCCTTCCCCATGTATCTTAAGGCACCCGATTTTCCATCCTCTCCCCCAAGGTCCCCCTTTAATAAGTCAAAGTCCCATATTTAGAAATGGATTTGAAGATAATTTACTATTCTGGGATTGTTTGCTTTCATTTCGATCGATCGAATGAAAGACATGATTGGATTTGGATAAAATCTGATTTTTTTTTTTTTAAGAATAAATCCAATACATTTTTTTTTTGGTAGAATAAATCCAATACATTGACTGCCCTTATTTGTATAGTCTTGAAATTCCTCTGTATTTATTTATTTCTTTATTTTTAGAAGGAGAATGTTGAGGTAGAGTGTTGTGATTAGGGATTCTTCTTGATTGCAGGCGACATGGATCCAAAGACATGATTGGATTTGAAAAAAATATGAATTTTTTATTATTTTTTATTTTTTAAGAATAAATCCAATACATTGACTGCCTTATTTGTATAGTCTTGAAATTCCTCTCTATTTATTTATTTCTTTATTTTTTGAAGGAGAATGTTGAGGTAAAGTGTTGTGATTATAGGGATTATTCTTGATAGTGGGCAATATGTATGATAGACTGATCATAGCCCACCATTCACATGGTCATGTCGATCGAGTTTCCTTTTTTTCCTTCTTAAATCTTACATAAATTGGTCCGACACTATAGACATAAAAGGGCAAATGGTTTCCCTGCAACAACTCATGTGGGAAAGAGTCTCTCATGTCATACTAATCACAATATAGAAAAAAGTTTATTCAACAAAAAGATCATATATTTAGAGAGAAAAGAGAATGTCAGTCTGTCAATATAAATCCATATAATTAAAATATAAAAATGCATGAGAAAACATCTTCCTATCGAAAGATTTTTTTTTTTCTAAATATAAAATATGGATGAGTGAAAACTTAAGCAAACGACATAAAGAAGCACAGGAATGAGATATAATAAAACAATATCAAACATAGGATGGTAACTAGGTCATTACATGTATAAGTGAGAAAAATAAACACAGTGATGTTAGCGTATCCTGTCCATCCACTCAGGACCTTTTCCCTTACAAGAGATAAGGCAGAGGGCTTCTTGGTCGGTTTAAGGGAGCATTTTTCCGATGGGCCGATACCAATCTTACCTAAAGATAACCGAGCCAAGTGCTCAACGAGTCCGGACTCGGGACTCGGAACTCGGAAGAAAACAAGTGATAGATAGATAGATCGATTGGACCCAAAAGCATCGCAATTATCGAAGAACAAATAAAATTCAAACTTCCAAATTAGAGAACACCCTAAGTAGTTAACTACTTCTCTTCTCTTCTCTTCTCTTCTCTGATTCATCTCTCTCTCTCTCTTTCTCCATCCTCGAAATACCGTTTAACGATGACTACTCTCGCCAATCCTCGATTCCATTCCTTAAATGGTAATTATGCTCTAAATTTCTGTTTTTGTTATCATTATCAATGGTAGTTTCGTGATCTGCTTTGAAATCTGTGTCTCTAATGGTTTGGGTTTTTCGCAACTCTTGCTTGTCATTGTCTACCTGACTTATTTGTTCCCACCCTGTTCATCAGAGACAAATATTGGGTTGAGGATGAGTTCCTCACCCAAACCTGTAATGTCTACTTATTTAGTATGTATAATGTTTTTAGAGAGAATTATGATTATTTACTCCAAGAAAACCGATATTTGTAGTGAAATTTTGGTTTACTATGATTCCAATCATGTTTATACTTTGTAAGTGTTCGGAAATGGAATATGAAATTTTTGTTTGAATCGATTCAACTATGTTCTTAATTTACGGCAATATTGTTCTACTCATGTATCTTGGAATTTCATATTTTTGATGGTGCAAGGAGAGAATGGTAAGGATATTTTTCTTAATTAATAAGATATCCATGGTGATGGATGTCTAATTGTTTCTCATGGAGTTCTATAATTTCTGCTTGGGTCATCGTTAAGGCCATGGTAATTATTGTGGACTGAATAGCATCCCATACTATTTGAAATCTAAAATTACTGTGAAATGAGTAACATTCCTTACTATTGGATGTTGGGAGATTTATTAGTTATGGTGTCTCCTTTCCCTATTCAAGTTCAGGACATGAGTGTTGGGACATTATTTAAAAATAAAAGAATAAAAGAAGAAGAAGAAGCTTACTTGTGTTGAATTCAGTTTTGAGTTTGAAAATAATAGAAAATTTAAAACGCCTGGGTGCTACTGCTTGTTGCTTTCTATTAGAGCAGGCTATCACAAATGTATTTCAACTTCATTTCTAAGCTTCACTGGAACAATGTGTGATGCGCTTATGTAACCAGTTGTTCTGATCATTCTGATTTTTAAAGTTTGCTTGGACCTTGGAATGTCTAAACCATACCAAATTTGTCTGCTAGGTTCCTCTCTGAAGCCAGTGGACCAATTTATTGTGAATGGTAGCCGCAGAAATTTGACTCTAATTCCCATTCATCAGAGGAAGGGAAAATTTTCAGCTCATAGAAGGCCACTTACAGTTCAGGCAGCATATAGGTCTTACTTTACTCATTACCTATTGATTTTTTCTGGATTTTGTTGTATACTTTTTTTTTTTTGTGTGGTTTCCCTGATTTGTTCAATTTTTGTTTTTTAGTGTCTTAATGTGATTTGCAATTCAAGTTTGATGCTGATGTTGATGTGTTTTGGTTCCTATCATATATGGTCACAATATTTAAGGTTGAGATTTGAGAAATGGACTCGGTTTAATCATATCAGCTATATTTCTTGAGAACTTGGATTTTGTTTGATGTGTGCTTCACATGCAAACTGATTGGACAGTTGGGACTTGCTAGACTAGTTTCCTCTATTCATTTATGTGACTGCCTTTCTTACATGTTCATTTCATTACTGCTTGTGCATGACAACTATTGGTTTGAGTGCACGAACTTTGAATTTTTTTTTAAATCTTTGAAATTTGTGATTGGTTTTTGTTACAGTTATTTTAATCTATTTGAAGCATCAAATTAGTAAAACAACTCAAAATTTGGAAATTCATAAGATTCATGTAAATTTGTACTTGTTATGATCTTAGTAAGCAAGGCTACACAAGGGGGTAAATGGTTCTTATTATATTAGAATTTGAGGGTTTTAGAGAAGAAGCATTCATGAAATGTGATGACAATGTTTTGTTAGCGGAACCAAATTTTAAACTTTCTCCCAAGGAGGGTCAATTTGATGGGTTACATTGAGAGTTGATGAAGGAGGATTGGCCTGCCACTATGTAGGATTTAAGTGGTCCCCCCCCCCCCC
>NC_056559.1:5263861-5293032 GCF_013358625.1 Macadamia integrifolia
TTTTTTATTAAACAGCAATATGAAACCATAAACAGTAGCCGGTCAAATTTTTAAAAATCAAGCCATTATCCCTGATTTTGAGAAGTTTACTTGAAAAAGGCTTCTTGAAATTGACTTGAAAGTTCAGGGTTATAAACAGAGACATAAACTAGATACGTGGATAATGTAACTGAGGCAGATCATAGCAGAAAGCCCAACTAACAGAATAACCAATAGAATTTAAGAATGAAAATAGCATGATCAGGATAGAGGAATGTCGGATTTGGATTTTTTTTTTTGCTCTTACTGTTCAGATATTTTTTTGGGAAAGTTTGTTTTCTGCTACTGAAAATTTCTTTTTTTTTTTCTGGGGGGACGACTTTTCTGTGCCATGTTGATTCAGGAGGTCTCTAATGAGTTGAAAATAGAATTTCAAGTTCTGCAAATTTATATTCTTTTAATGTACTTCCCTCTGTTATTATTATCATTGTTTTGAATTAGAAAACCCTTCCCGCTACCGGATTCCTCTTGCTTCTCCTCTTTTCTGCCCTGTTCTACCCTACACCATCAAATACTTAGTTCCAAGAGCTTCCTATTTTCTGCATACACTCTATGAATTTAAGAGAAAACTGTCAGCATTTCTGAAATGTCTTATATTTAAAATAAACTGCACCTCTCACATAGCCTCTCTGTATCATCCGATTTCATTTTTTAATTGGAAACCCACTTTTTGATATTGAAACCCATTCTTTCTGCCTGCTGCAATTTCAGTTCAGCAGCTTGACAGTCGATCCTGTAAATACATCAACATTAAAATGAAATTCAAACCAATTTCCTAATTTTGCACAAATCCAAATCCTAATTTTCTTAATCCCGATCTTTCTTCTCTTATATTTCAAATGAACCCCTTCAAACCACCTGATCAATTAAATATCCAATTTAACATTTTCTCTTCAATGCAACCCCTCATCATAGAATTAGCTAAAGATGATTTCACATGATTTTTACTATAGTTGCCATGACATCTAGTTGACCCTAAGTGTTGGAGGAGGGAAAAAAACAAGGTGCCTAGGTGACCAAGGTGCCCTTCCGACTATTATTTTGTACTAATGCTTCTCTCTCCTATTTTTAGTGATTCCTGCGATGTATTTGGGTTAATTATAGGAATTGGAGCACCACTTTTGAATCATTATAAAATTGTCAAGACTTAGCAACCATTATGCATATTATTTGAATGCAAACTTACATGGTTTTACCATATACTTCTGCTGCCTATCTTTGTCACAATTTCATGGTTGTTCATTATAATATTTTGGTCCAATGGGAGTAATCATGTCTGTATAAATAATTTATGGAATTCTACATAGCTTCATATTTTTTGTAATGTTTCTCTTGCACCTGAAATTTCACATAATATCTACCAACTTTGAGGGCCTGAGTTTCCCTTAGAGGCAAAATTCCAAAAATTAAAGTACATTACTTTTTATGAATCATGCATTCATATGGTTGGTCCTGCTACATTGATTCTGTCATATGTAACTACTTAAGCATGCCAAGAACCGTGTTTTAAAAAAAGGAAGCTCTTAAATGTGTTGTATGGTTTCATTTGTTTATATTTTAAATTTCCTTCTCTCTTTTTTCCTTTCTCAATCTGTATGAAGTAAGACATTAATGCAATTCGGTTTTGATGTTTTTGGGTTGTTTAAGAGATTATGCTGTAATCTCCAATTATTGTTATTGTCTTTGGGTTTCATTTAACATTTTTTTGCTTTTGCCACATGGTCAATGCCCCATTTAGTCAAAGTTCTTATGAGTTATGGCCCTTTATGGTTCTTTGATGCTGTGTATTGACTTATTGGTGAATTTATTGTCTCAGCCATCTACTCATCTACATAGAATGTCTCCTAAAAGTTTTCTTTCTCTTCCTTCTTTCCCCTATGTTTTTAGTATTAGTTTAATTTCTTTTCTCTTATGCAAGTTACACTGATTCTTTTATT
This sequence comes from Macadamia integrifolia, assembly GCF_013358625.1. Lineage (NCBI taxonomy): Eukaryota > Viridiplantae > Streptophyta > Magnoliopsida > Proteales > Proteaceae > Macadamia > Macadamia integrifolia. The sequence goes on from NC_056559.1 coordinate 5,265,838, forward strand.
TGCAATTTCTTACCTCTTCTGCAAATGCAGTGATGATGGTAAACCAAACAGTGCAGGTATTTTTATTGGTGGTTTTGTATTGGGAGGCATGGTGGTTGGGGCACTAGGCTGCGTATACGCACCTCAGGTAATGTCATGATTTATTTGCTGCATGTGTCTATTGTAACTGGGTTCAGGTTGTGTTGGCGGGTCATCATTAGTGCAATTGCTAATGCTACTAGTTGTATGCTTTTCATTCTAACATTTTCCTGCAGGGGTGCTGATGGATGAGTTATTAATTCATCATTTGGTGTCTTTTCATTGAATGGTCCACTACATCAGGGGCAGTTCTAGACTTCTTGTACTTTCATTTTTGAATGGAGCTTAGTGGGAGCACACGATCCACATTCCAGACTTGAATAACTTGTGGTGATTAGAAGCTTATGTACATCTTCTGAAGTTGCCATTGTTGCACATGCCCACCTTCTAATTTTCCATTGGTTGGGCACTTTTTTTTTTTTTTTTTGTGTGTGTGTAAGAAAATAAAAAAAGCAGCCTTGTAGAAAAATCCACTGTTTGGATGTTTGGCCTGATGCCATAAGTATGGACTCAAGCAGGCATGTAATTTGCACTGATGGATCATCTTATCTTACAGATCAGCAAGGTATTAACTGGGGCTGACAGAAAAGATTTGATGAGGAAACTGCCAAAATTTATATATGATGAAGAGAAAGCTTTGGAGGTGAGTACTTTCTCTTTAATATCTCATCAGCTTCACATGAGCTCCACTTTCAACAGGAGTAAAATTTTTCATTTGTTATTGCATTTTCTAGGTAGCTTTTTCTTTTCTCTTTTCTATGCTTGTCTACTTGCTGGTGGACTATGGTGGAGGTACATTTCTGGGAAGGTGCTATTTCTGTGATGATTGGTGCACAATTAATATTTCCTCTTTTTTCTGGATCACAAGTGTTGTTGTCAATATTTCCTTTATGATGCTTTGGTTGCAAAATCCTACCTAGTCTGTATGGAGTACAGATTGTAATTTTACCTGGAAATGTTGCATATAAGCATGTGAGGCTGATTTCTATTTAAAGGAGTGAGAGCACCTTTCCTATGTTATGTTGAACATACTTTTTGAATACAATGATGGATTGTTTATGGCACTAGGTATGGATCCTTCATTCCAGGTCATTTGGGAATTGTTTGTGGTTAGAATTTAGAAAGGAATGAAACTTCTGCAACAGGTTTCCATCGGAGGTTCATTAATGTCCTATTGGGAGAATAACTGGAACCCCTGAGTCCGAGGTCCAAGAGTTGTCCAAAAGCTCTATGCGTAAGGTAGCAGTCAGACCATGTAGCCACATCGACCCCATGGGCCCATAATAGTCTTCAGAAAATGTGGTTAGCAGATTTGTCTTTCTATTTCTTATTTTTTCCAGGCAACAATATCTTTGAGTTGCAAGTTATTATTCGTATGGGCATCACCATTGGCCTTGTCAATGCTTTATGTATATAAATGTTCCGTGTATTCCTTTGTTGCAACTTAGTGGGAAGTTGCGGTCTTCTTGAGTGGGTGGTGAGGCTCAAACTTTCCATTGTTCAATGCTCCTGGAATCAGGGCTAAGTAGAAAGAACAATTATTCTCCTTCTGTTCTGTATTTCTTCTTGTTCCTTCTATATTTTGTTTCCGTTTATCCTGCAGTAGAACAATAGTCATGAAATTAAGAAACCCACCTTCCAGGATTTCATGAAGCTACCATTTTGTGGTTAGTTCTGCACTTCTGCTGCCTTGCAACGGTAAAGCAAGTTTTGTGAACCTTTCGCTTTGGGTACACCTTGATAATGCAATTGCTGTACTTTTTTGATATCGCTTTTCTCCAAATCTATTTGATATAGATTGCATCCTGCAAGAATTTCACTTTTTCTTTATGGTTTGCCTTTTCATTTTAGTTTTGTTATTGTAGATGTTTCTTTAATTTCTTTTGTTTTCAGCCTGCATTAATCTTAATATTTTTCTGTATTGGTTTTTATAACCTACCTTGTGCATGTGTACTCAGCTCACTCAGTGAGGTTTGATTTAGTTGCTAGTTCTGTGAATAGTGTGTGAATTTTGATCTGAAGGACTAGTTCAGTGAATAGTAGAAATTTACACCAAATTTGTGGTAGAAGGCCATAATTTTATTGGAGTATTTGGGATGTCTAAATGCTGTCTTCACCTGTTATTAGAAAGTGATTATGCCAATCATTTTGCATAGAAAATAAACTCAATTTACTCATTTGAAAAAAATTTAATCTGATGTTTCCCCACCTTCTAGACTTGTTTGCTGTGTTTCTAATGACCTTAGAAGGAGTTCATCATTTTTACTTTAAAGCATCGATTCTCTTCTCTCCCACCCCTCACCCCCCACCCCCCACTCCCCCACCAATATATATATATATATATATATATATATAAGCATATAACGTTGGTTACACCATATGCAACAGATCCAATTGAACTATATAGGACTATTAAGGGAAATATGTTTTGTATTTCTTTCAGTTTTGGGTAGATAATATTCTGCACATATGCATGGATAAAAATTGTTTTTTGATCCTTGTGCTGAAAACATCTTGGGGTATTTGTTAGCCAACATTTTGTAGTCTTGGTGCATGACATGTTTCAATCTCACTTCCCCTGAAATCTGCACTGACATTGCTCTGGATGATCCATTTGACATTAACAGAAAACAAGGAAGATATTAACAGAGAAGATCGCACAGCTGAACTCAGCCATTGATGATGTTTCATCTCAGCTACGTGCAGATGATGCCTCAAATGGAGCCGTGACCTCAGATGAAATTGAAGCCACTATTTGAGAGATTTCCATTTACTTCACAGAAGAGTTTTTCAAATACATATTGAATGTTATCCCATAAGAGGGCAACTTCTGGTGCTAGTAATCACTATTTTTTATTTTTGACTTCCCTTAAAAGCTTTTGTTCATTATAGTGGCGAATGTTATGGATGAACATTTCTGCCATAGCACCAATATGATTTGCATCTCTCTCTCTCTCTCTCTCTCTCTCTCTCTCTCTCTCTCTCTCTCTCTCTCTCACACACACACACACACACACACGCACACACACACAATGAAAACCTTGAAGCCCTGAGAGAGAGAGAGAGAGTGTGTGTGTGTCAAGGCATGAGAGAGTGTGTCATGGCATCAAAGCTATCGGTTCCTTTTTCTTAATTCCTTTCTTCCAGCACAAGAAGAAACCCCCCACCACCCCTTCAAATGAAAAGCTTGAAGTCCGGATTTGTTACATGAACTAATCAGAAAAGCCAAATGACAAGTTGGGTCGAAATAGTTAAATTAAGCAGCCTCACCCAAAATGTCCTTTTTTGCTCTTAACATATTTGTATATGTTGGTCGACCTAATTAGAAACCAAGCAGCCACAACACGGCGAAAGGTTCTGACACGTTACACTTGGATATTTGAGTTTTCCCTTCCAACATAGAATATAATATTAGTGTGGGTCCTCCTAACTTTTACTTTTCTACAATGTTGAGATGTTAGGAGTATCTACCCCACCCCCCCCCCCCAAAAAAAAATGTTAGGAGCAGTAAGAGTATTTTTGACAATAAATTATGGACCACAATAGTATTCATTTGGGTATAATTTATAAAAAAAGATTATATAATGAGAAAATAGGTTTCAGTTTTCACCTTCAGCTTTGTGCTTCGAGTGAGAAATATGATAGGATTTGGGGTTTTTTATTGAAAATGTATAAAATATACTGAAGTTACCTATTTACCATTGATTTTGAGTGGTTTAACACACGTGTTCATTTAAGGTAGTAAAAATCATCATAAATGATTTGTTGCCACAAAACAACTAGCTTGAGATTAATTTGTGATTTGTGATTTATTCTAATTAGTGCTATAAATTATACCAAACACTTGTAAAAATAGAAATAAATCAAATAAGTACAAATAGAAATCAAACCAAAGAGAGCCTTTGTGTCTTCATATACTTGAGTAGCTCTCTTGGTCTAATACCTTAAGGTTTTGAATTAGACTTTCTAATGTACAAATAATCATCTTATGGCATATTTGAGTTTCAAAAAAGATGTATCTCAAATCGTAAATGCTTTGTATGGCAAAAGAAAACTCTCTTGTTAATAAATAGTTTGGCTTCATCAAGAATATTCGGATATAGATGAAGCGACCACTAGATGCTTAATTAAGAGATAAGAAAACAAAGTATTTTTTTTTTTTGAGGGGGGTATGGGTGGGGTGGATTAAAAAAACAAGAGATATTGACATGAGCATAAGTATTAGATTAGCCGGTACCAGTAGTATACACTCTATCACACTCCCTCCTCTGAGACAACCTCTAAAAATCTCTCTTCTTTAATCATATGGGTCATTCCACCTATATATGAATCGCGAGGAACTTTCTCCATGGGCCCATTGTGGCTTGGAACGGGAGATGCCAGCAAATAGATCCGTCCTCTATTATATTAATGAAGGTCCTAAAAACATCTTACCAAAAAAAAAGGTGATCCTAACATTTACTAGTTTGTATCTTCCTGATCATAGAAATTCTATGAATGTTTTACAAGTCGAACCTATTAATTCATAGCAATCATATGACCCACATGTTAAGATCAATAGTATTATTCTTTTTTTCTTTTCTTTTTTTACGTAAGGAGATCACTTGCAGCTAGTATATATAGTTTGATATAATGGAAATGAGTACACAATTGCATTTTATATGGCATATTTAGCATATTCCAAGTCCCAAAATGACTTAATTTATTCCATATATATATATATATATATATATGACAACCAAGCACTGCCTGAATTCAAGTGTACTGATACCAAACATATAATATTTTGGAAGCTTTATAGAAAGCTGTTAAGAAATGAATTTAATATGATCATACAAATCATACGTCCTGAAAGATAGGCCAGTAATTCTCGTGGCCTTTTCTCCTCATCCTGCTCCATAAGGAGGTCCCTAACTCCTGCCTCTCTCTCTCTCTCTCTCTCATCCTCCTGGACTCCATTGAAATCATTTGCATGTGCAGGTTCGTCCTTCCCTTTCTTCATCTTCTTACGTTGTTGTTGTTTTGATTTTTTTGAGTTTTATTCCTCTTATTCCTATCATCTTTTTCATTAATTTTTTCTTCGTTTTTGGTTGGATATTGTTTGAAGCTTCTATAGTCTTTCAACTCTTTTCTCCATTAGGGGGTTTTGGGTTTCTTAACAATAAATGAGATGCTTTTCAGATAAAAAACTTGGAGGCTTTCTTCCCCATATCTTTGGTTCCTCCTCCCATTGTAGGAACTAGGAAGGGTAATCGGAAATTTGGAAGAGGGGAAAAAGAAATTAGAAATAGTTATGAGAGAGTGTTCTCAGAGCTCATTGCATGAAGAACCATCCAATGAAGAGGACACAGAGAGAAGACAGAGTGTCACGAGGAGAGAGAGAGAGAGAGTGCTGACATGGTATAGCTTACATTGCCAGCTTGAAGACTTTTTCCCTCATAACTATTAAAAACTATTAAAGGGAGTAGGGGGTGATTTACACACCAGCAGTGTGTATCGTATCCTCCATGCCAAGCCAATAAACACATAGGAAGCCGAAGTATTGTTTCATTGTATATATACATGTCATGGCCAGGTGAAGAGAAAGAAGGGGTGAGAGATTCAATCCCAAGGGGTTGTTCCAACGATGATTTGATCTGAGTCACGGCATCTTAGAAAGCTTCTGAACTGGATTTGAATCACCTTGACAGCACCTTTGGGACCAGTCACAAGTCACAATGGGATTAATTTGACATTGTGGTTAATCTTGTGAATGATCTAATCCAGTGATTGTGTGGTCGGCTGGACTTGGAAAATAGTGAGACTGAAGGCCTTGAATCTTCATTGGCAAAAAAAAAAATGGAATAGGAGGTCCGAGAAGAATATGATGAATCATCAATCATTCATCTTATTCTTAGCCCTGTCTGGAGGGGAGTAGCGGTCTGTATTAGTCTCTCAAGCCCTTTAGTTGGAGCTTTAGTATAAAAATGAAATAAATTTGGCCCTAAAAATAAAAAAAAATAAAAAAAAAGCCAAAACCCTCAGTATGGCCTTGTTAGATGGTTCTAGGGCCTTCCCCCTCTTTGGACCTCTATCTCTCTGTCTATTTTTACAATAATTTTTTTTATTTGTTGTTGTATTTATTACAGTTTATTCTTGAAGCTGAAGGCCCTATAGTTGGAGCTATAGTATAAAAAATAGAAAGCCATAGATAGATAGATAGTGAAGTCAAGCTAAGTTAATCAGGAGAGCAAATTGAGGCAAGAAGGGTTCATATCTGGTCAGATAATGGTCCTTACTCCCAACAACCAACAAATAAATTTGTTTCTGCTTTAACTCCCTGCACCCAAATGAGATTGACAAAGATGAGGTGAGGACAACACATGGCTTCACATGCTCCTCTAGTCAATGGCCAATTGGTTCAGGTTCAAAGGATGTCCTTCCAATATGATTCTGACCCAATTTGTTTTCCCCATCTCTTATGTGTTGCTAAGGACATATTATGTTTTTAACTGTGAAAGACTAACTAAAACCCAAGTCTCTGTCCTCTCTGTTTCTGTCACAGGTTTCTCTCTCTCTTCTACTAGAGCTTTCAAATATTGCTCCTGTAACCTAGGAGCAAAATTAGGAGTGATAGAGAAGAGGGAGAGAGGGAGAAGAGAAGATGGGGTTCTTGACACTCTTAGAGGTGGTAGCCATGCCTATGTTGCAGATCCTTCTTATCAGTAGTCTGGGGGCTTTCATTGCATCTAAGTATTTGAACCTTCTAAATCCAGATTCTCGGAGATATGAATGAGGTAAGTATTTAAGCAATACAAGCAGATATAAAGATCTATCTATGTAGCATATGGGTGGGTGGAGGAAATAATGTTAGTCATTTTGTAATTTGATCAAGACTTTCTGATTCTGATTACAATCTTTTTAATGGGCAATGCAGCTTGTGTTTGATGTGTTCACTCCATCACTCATATTTGCAAGTCTAGCTAAGACTGTTGATCTCCAAGACATTATTACATGGTAAGCTACAATTAACAAGCAATAACATCACAATAAATAAGGGATCTTACTTACAACCCTCAAGGTGTTGAATAATTTTTAACTTCGCGTTTTTTCTTGACTCTTATTTTAATATATGGGAAAAGGTTGGGTATGCCGTCAATATCAAGTATGCTAGCACCCATGGTGTCTATCTCTCTCTTCCCTTTTTCTGAAATGACCCTCATATCATTCCTGCATGATACTCCATCATGTGATCCTATTGGTGCTATTCGATAGCATACTTGGTATCGGTGACATACCTATCCTTCTTCCATATATATATATATATATATATTCTAATGGTAAAAACTAACCATCATTTCATATGTATATTACAAAACGTGCAAGACAATGATAACTTGAGATGACATATGACAAGTCACTTTCAAATCATTTTGAAAACCCTTTTTTTCTTCTTTTTAAAAAAACATGCGAGATAGTGATGATTTAAAATGACATATGACAAATCACTTTCAAATCATTTTGAAAACCCTTTTTTGCTTCTGTTTTTCACCAACTTCAATTACCTCAAGATTTTCTTTTATATAACTAATTGCATAATTGATTATAGGCAAACAAACACTCTAAAACCTCTCATAATTTTCTCCATGGCAATTGCAAAGCAATTCCCCACTCTATGAAACCCAACTCGCCTCGCCCCCATGAGAGGGGATACAATCCATGATCTCCGCTATCAACAACTAGAGACCTTGCCTCCAACTCAAGGGTGGCAACTCAACTCTCAAATATTCTCAAGACATAGATAATTTTTTAAACATCTTAGAAAGATTTTTCTAATTCTCTTGAACACAAATCCTACTGATCCACTATACCTCTTGTTTCTAATTAATAACTCTCAAGTTAAAATTCATAAACACAAGATTTAGCTTAGGTTGTGTTCACAGTTAGTCAAATAAATTGCATGAACAAATACTTAGAGCAGCACAACTGGAATTATTGGTATATCAACAGTATTAACTACTTCAGTATGATTCGGACATGTTCTATGCTACATTTCAACCATCCTTAATCTACTGATCAATACTACAACAGTACAATACTGGTTGCTTTCTGATGGACTTTTGACTTGATTCTCTTAACTCCATTTCTTTAGGTGGTTCATGCCCCTCAACATAGGATTGATCTTTTTTATAGGAGGAATGCTTGGGTGGTTAGTTGTGAAAATATTTAAACCAGAACCATATCTAGAAGGCATCATCATGGCTACATGTTCAGCAGGTCTCTCCCCTCAGAGTTACTGAATTCTTTTTACTTTTAATTTTGTTGCTTACCTAAGTTACTGAATCCCAGCTTTTTGAGGTCCTTAAATTACTTGCTGACAATATCATTTTTATTTTAAACAGGGAATATAGGAAACCTTATGTTAGTAGTTGTCCCTGCAATCTGTAATGAAGATGACAGTCCATTTGGTAACCCCAATAGTTGCAACTCTGTGGCTCTCTCCTATGCGTCTTTCTCAATGGCGGTAAGGAAAGAATTTGCCATTTCTGTCTAGCCATCCAAACTCTAGTTTTCATCATCCAATTGAGTTGATCTTCCATATTTGATATTTCTTTGATGAGATCCATAACGTAATTTACATAATAATGATTTAACTTTTTCAATTTGTTTACAAATTTTCTTTGAAAACATTTTTCTGAATGGACTATCTAGTTCCTAGAATCTGTAAGATGTGGAAACACAACCCTAAAAGCGATGCATAAGGTAACGGAAAAACAAAAGCAAACAATTCACACAGGTTTACGAGGTTCGGCAAAAATGACTACGTCCTTGGTGAGACGAGATTCTGCTTCACTATCAATGGAGAATATGTTTACGATGCTCGTCCTCATATCAAACGGGACCGCCATTCTGTTGGGAATACAAGACATCTACATCAACATAAGACCAAATCTCAAAGTTTATTTTTTTCTTACAATGCAGATCGGCGGATTTTACATTTGGTCTTATACTTATCATATTCTAAGAAGTTCGGCAATAAGATACAAAGCAATTCAAGATGCTGAGGAAACATTGAGGAAGCCGAATAATGATTTAGATACCAACAGTGAATCCCACCTTCTCAAGGAAGATTATGAAGATGAGAAATCTGTACAAGTGCTATCAACAAAGGCCATTGAAGAGGATATGGAGAAACAAGTTGTAAGCCTTTTTAAGTGGTTAATTCCTTATTCCTTAATGATTTAAAGCAAAGAGTTCTAAGAATGAGTTCTTGATGCAATATGAAAGACCAATTTTATTGACTGTTTTTCTGAAATATTCTAATTATTACTATAATAGGTTGTAGTAGCTCAGTCTTCTGGGAAGGCTGGGGAAGAGAGGTCATCCTGGGGAAAAGAAACAGGATTTCTTCACCAGATTGAAGAAGAGTTGAAGGCACCACCAACTATTGCTGCAGTAAGTGTTTTTAAGATACTAAATGTTCTAAATTGCTGTCTTCTTAGGTAAGGAAACAAGCTTATCTTCTCTGTATCCTAACAGATAGTGGGATTCATCTTTGGGTGTGTGCCATGGCTGAAGAATCTTCTTGTAGGCAGAACTGCTCCTCTGCGAGTGGTCCAGGACTCAATTAAATTACTTGGGTATGTATATCAGTATATGTCCTCTGTTTTGGAATTCTAGGAGTTACAATTCCACAAATTTTCTATTAACCATGATATATCTCTTTGTTGAACTTGCATTTCTTTGCTCAATTAAACTGCTTATGCACAAAATTCTCACCTAATTCACAGTCCTCTGCTTTGGTATTGTAATATTCTCCTGGTGTCTTTGCTACCATACAATGTGAGAGATAAAGGTAATAGCCCTTGAAGTCAGTTTGAGTCTCCCCACAACTGATCTGTTACACGGGTTAGGTGTGGCTACATGTAATTGAGGTTTACCCTTGACCCTGAACCACAAAATGGGGTAGGTTCGAGGGTTTCTTGTTAGCCAAAAGAAGAAAAAAAAAAAAAAAAAGAGTTGATGCTTTGTCCTTTTTCTTTTGCATGGTCTCATCACACTCCGGATTCACTCTTCTATTGACATCAAAACATCTTACCGTGCAAGGATGGTGCAATTCCCTGCAGCACCCTTATAGTGGGGGCTAACCTCATTCAAGGTGAAATGAGATCTAACTATAACTATCCAATTAAATAGGAAAAAAAGGAGAATAATTAGATTCTGTATTAGAACTTATTCTAATTGTTTTCTTAAGCAGGTCTACGCTCAGCAAAATTGAAGCCACTGATCATTTTAGGGGTCATTTTAGTGTGCTATGTGATACTTCCTGTGATTGGAATGGGAGTGATTAAGGTAGCTGGTGATCTGGGTTTCCTCTCACCAGATCCTCTCTACCAATACGCCCTAATGTTACAATTTACGCTTCCACCGGCCATGAGTATCGGTATTTACTCCTTCACAACATTCTTGTTTCATTTTAATGGTATCAGTAATGTTCATCAATACCCAAATACTACTTAGAGGGTGGGTATCAACTATACATCAGAAAGGCATTTTTTACTTCCATTGACAACATATGATGTTGATGATGTAGGTACCATGACCCAACTGTTTGATGTGGGTCAAGAGGAGTGCTCAGTCATATACATTTGGACATACTTGGTTGCAGCCTTTGCCCTCACTATGTTGTCCACAGTGTATATGTGGGTCCCATCTTGAAGATTGTTGGTGCATGGAAGAAGCTAGGAAAAAGAAAAATTAAAGCAGTTACTATAGGCCAGAGCTGTTGAATGATATTCCTAATTGAAGGGTTTCTCTTTACACCTTGAGAAATTCCAATCTATACATTTATTTCTAAAATTTTTGTTTCGAGTTTTGCCTCAGTGGATTGTAAAGGGGTGCACTGAGTTGCGTAGTTTGGTTCAAGCTCTCAAAATCTTGATAGGGTAAGCAACAGTTTGCAGTTGTGGTTCCCTCAAATTTTTAAATTTTGCACAGAAGTAAAAATTTTTAGAAGGAAGTTGCAATTAGATAGCAAATCATTTTTATTTCTTTCCTATTTCTTTTTGGTGAAATACTGGTCTAAGGACAGTTGGAGTCTCGTCCTGCAGTTCTAACAAAACCCACATCCATAGGGAGGGCACAGCTGAAAGATCAAACAGGTGGTGATAACATTGCAACCGTTCACTGATCAAGTTAGAATTATGAAAGAAAATCTTTGTTCTCAACAATGGCCTTGTTGAACGAAGGCTATATGTTGAACACTTGAACAGTTGAACTAAGACCATAATTTCTAAAGCAATTGGCACAAGGAGGAAATCATAAACTTTGAAGTCTCGGGTCCTTTCAGTGTTCCTCAACAATGGCAAACTTTCCCAAGATTTTAAACAAGGCATAACACAATAAATTTGAGGTTAATTACTCTGAAGTATCAGAAACAGTATTACCTGTTGCATAGACCATTGAATTGAGCTGAACCTGTGATTGAGAGGCTGGTAGGAACTAGGAGAATTACAGGGTAATTTAAATAAATCTTTGAAACCCCATTCATAAATGATGTGAACAATGACAAGGGCTACAAACCTTTGATATTTTACATTGCTACAGCTCCAGTGGAGTGTTCCTTGATCATGTAATTCAGAAAAGTATAATCTACTATTTCTTTGAGAATAACCTGAAACCAAGGATGCATTGTAATCTACTATTCCTTTGAGAATAACCCGATACCAAGGATGCATTGTAATTGTTAAATTCTAGATAAGATTGAGCTGAAGCTTCGGCCGGTTCGGCTGTGGCTCCACAACCTCCATGTGAACCCTCACAGTCTGGAGAATGCTATAACTGATGCTACCATCCATCTTCTTCACCTTTTGTTGTACCTCATCCACGAACCAATCACCCCCTCCCTTCTCTCCTTTTTCCGTCAAGTACACAGGGCCTTCTATACCATATCTGCAATATAAAGATACCATGGTAAATCACTCTCTGAAAACAAACAGAAAGAATTGCTGCATTTTGGGATGAAAAATTTGTACAGGTGAATAGCAGTCTTCTAAAAGAAATTTGTTTGATGACCACCAGGGCCACCTAAGGAGGGGGAAGAGAAAATAAAATCAGAGTTCCTAGTGATCTTTCTCCATAATTTGCAAAATGTTTGGGAAAAATATATTCTCTGCGCCTAATCATAGCACAAAAAAGATAGAAGGCATAAGGCATACTTGGGCACAAAAACAATAAAGCCATTGGATCTTATCTTCACAATTCTGGCTTCAGTGTCAGTAGGTCTGCAAGAGAGAAAAAATTGTATTAAACAGCTATGAGAAAAGCAGACTATGTATTTGGGAAAGAACTGTGTACAACTTACCGTTTCCTGAAATAGATGAGTGTATGGAGCTCCACTGACGCTCGGCTAGCCATCTGGGCATTCCTGTGTCGATAGTTCAAATCTGAAAGAGGTTCTAAATTAGTAACAGCACAGAGTAACTATCGAACTAGGTCACTGACATCAGTTACCACATTAAAGAGAGAGAAATGCTTTTAAGAGGTATGACTGCTGCATCCACAATGTAATGATACAACAGTAACTTTAAGAAATTTGAGTAAACTAAAACAGAGATAATTGGCAACCATACCTGTTGTTTCTTTTCCCCAATTTATACTAATTCCAACACCATATTAGAAACAATAAGTTGCTGCCACTGTTAATTATATTTGATTCATATTCCAAAGTATCCTAATTAACTCCTATTTAAGTAATGTTTAACAACCTAAGGCTATTTTTGTTTCCAGGTAAAAAACATGTAATTTTTTTTAAATACTGATTTTACCTAATTTTTTTCCATTCACTTGATTTTTACCTAGAAACAAATGCAGGTTAAACAAAAAATGCCATCAATACACTATCTTTCTCTTGCCATTTCTTCTTTTTGGTCTCACGTTGCTATATTTTATATACTCGCATCATCGACTCAATTTACACTCAACCTCCACCACCCCCCCACCAAAAAAAAAAAAAAAAATCAACTCCATAGATCCAAATAAAAAAGTTGAAGTCTAGATGTTTGGCTATGAAATTCTTCAACACAGGCTAGGCAATCAAAGGACCTTTTCTTTTTGGGGGTGGGGGTGGGGGTGGGGGTGGGTGGGGGTGGAGGAGGAGGTTGCAAGATTCTTTTAAAGAGACTACATATGCAGCACACAGGAGGAAGTGTGAGAGCATAGATGGTCAATACTCAATCCATCAGCATGACATTTTCCGTTCACAAGCAGATACACAGGAAACAAATATGGATATACTTTCTCAACAAAAACAAATTGAAAACAACAAAAGACAAATTAAGATTTAGTGTTATGGAGAAATATGAATGTCCTTACTGTCAGCAATACTAGTGAGCTGGTGTCTGTCTTGGAAAATTGGTGGAAGCTTTGATATTCCTAAAGCTGCAGCAAGCAGCCTGTGCACAATAACATCTGCAGGGAAAGAAATTTACCAACTCAATTTAATCTCCATTCCCCAGTTTGACATTCCCATAAAAATGAAGATAAATTCTCCATTCAGTAGTTCCCACTAACCCGCATATCTTCGTATGGGAGAAGTGAAATGAGTATACAGGGGTGCAGCAAGCCCATAATGGTGAAATTCTGGAGGACTAAGATCTCCACTACAGAAGTAAACTGCCTAAAGGAGTAAATTAATACATCATGAAGGTTCCGCATCACCAACAAGAATGAACAATTTTTTATTCTATTACATTAATTCAAGTGACAATACCTGAGTCATGCATCTGGTCGCCAATATCCGGATCAGCTTGTTGAAGTATGGATCATCACCCTATCACACATTTTTCATTTAAAGTAAATACAAAATTTAAATTTAAGAAGAGATGGAGAGTTGGGGGTAGGTTTGGGAACACAAGCAAAAATATCAATACAACAATGCAACAGTATAAAATATTCCCAATAAAATGGGAACACATGTAGCTTATACACTATCACAAGATACCAAATGAAGCAACCTAAAGGACTTAAAATCAAACCCAATAGTGCATTTATATTCCAAGAAGTAAAAAAGAGAATGGCCATCCGCCCATCCCAGAAAATGTCCAAAATATATTTGTACATCAGGTTTTATGTGTGTGTGTGTGTGTGTGTCCCTCTCTCATTGTAGTGTCAACAGAAATATCAACTACTCAAAATCATCCATATTTGATGACAAAGACACCTTAATTATGATAACCGTATAAACAGGTTAGCTCTGCCTGAAGTTAAAACACATGGGAATAGACAATCTTACCACAGCGCGATCAAGAGAATCAGCCAATGCTTTTGATGATGATACATCCAAAATGAGACCAATAGCAGCAGCTGTACGCAGCAATGGTTCCAGCATCTCCTTGGTAGGACTTGGATGACGCCTGCACATGTATTCAAGAGCTATAAGTGGTTAAAAAGACCATGTCTTCATCCATAGGATCCCAAGTATCCGGATCAATCGAAAGTTCAATTCTATCTGAACTACTCATTTTCAAATGATATCAATATTGTTCACTTCACAGAAGAATTGGATACTGGTAGGGTAGTGATGCAGTTCAAAAGAAAAAGAAGACCATCAGTAACCCAGGCCATTGGCCTGGATTAAGAATGGACCAATATGTTTAATTTTGAGTGTCCAAAGGGTCATATGGGCCATGGACTTAGTATTTTTTAGGTTTACCACAGTAATGGGCCAATTATACAAGCCCAAATAGGATTTATGGTCTATACGGGATTGATGTTAATTTCTATTTTAGGAAGTTGTATTCTTTATCTTAGTAGTTTTCTAGAAACATTAGATATATATACCACAATCCAGCCATAGTTTCTATTTGTTGAAGTTCTATAATAGTTTCCATTTTAAAGAAGATTTAGGTTGTAAGGGATTCTCCCCCTACCCTACAGAGGGGGTTTCCTATTTTTCTGATTTCATTGAAGTTATAAATTGAGTGATGCAATCTTGGAGTTTGAAAACCGTGTTTGGCATTGCCATAGGCCCACCCAAAGAAATATAGCCCACTTATAAGAGGGTAATCGCAATCTCATAATTAACCAGATTCTTCAAGGGGACACTTGGTAAACAAAAGGGCTAAGGACACAAAAGAAAATAGTAATTATTGCATAGGGATAAAGTTGGAATGAAAATCAAAGGAGCAAGAAGAATAAGAGAGGTAGGGAGGGTCAATTTTGGAAACTAAGAAAGGAGTTAGAAATAATCTAAATTGAGGTTGTCCTCAACCTCAATACTGAGAACAGGACGGTGAACCAGTATGGAGTCCAGGTGATCAAACTCTATCATGCTACGATTGTTTGCATGAAATTTTAAGTGTTGTTTCCATAGTTGCCAAGGCATCCAAGCAGTGCAGTTGGGGTCTGGGCTACTGCACCTTAGTGCAAGGCACAACACTTATTTATGTTTACTTAAGATATTATTCATAAATAAACAAATACCCCCCGTATTTGAATCCAATAAAAATAGTTTAAAATTAAATTCCAAAAGGATAAAAAAATCAATCCTCCTGTCCAAGTACAAAAACTGGATTTTTTGTTGTATGGGCAATTTTTAACTTTTAAATGCTTGGGTTTTTTCTCAATTGTGAAAATTTTATAAATATTATCATGGTAAAACATTGTTAAAAACCAAAAGTGTGGTAAATAATCTTTTGTTTTGATATCCATAAAATTATTTCCATTTAAAAGATTCTAACAACATCCGAGCATTTTAAAATAAGTCTGACCGAAGCATAATTTTGTCATTACAACTTACATTTAAGTAATCTTAGACTTGTTGTACAGCTGATTTTGTGCTCTAACTAATACAAAAAGTCTTCTGTAAAAATAAAATCATCTGACCAATCAAACTTACTAGAGAACAAGAACATTTCTCTAAATGTTGATTTTTTATGACTTAATGTGACTTAGGCTCTCTTTGGCATAGTTTATATTCTATATTTATTATCTATTTATGAATAATTAATTATGGTAATAGATTATGGGCTATAATCAATCGTTTGGTTGCTACTAGACAAAATAGATTATATAATAAAAAATAAGTTTCGCACGCCTCGTGCATAATATATTATGTAACAATGGCATCACATGATCTCACAACATTCTCAACAGCATTTTGTCATAAAATTCAATACTCCGAATTTCTAGCAGGATATCTACCCAAGTCCCTAACACTTGTCACATGATGGAATATCAATATATGGTTTTTTTTTTTTTGGATAATTATTTGTGCTTGAAATCACAAGATAGATCTGAATCATGGTTCAAGGGGCCAGTCTTGAATCAGCCAATATCGATACCTGGCCATATCAGTGTAATGGTACAACTAGAGGTAATACTATGAAACAAACTGTTTTTTAAAGAAAACCAAGGGTGAAACCAGATTGTCAATCCATATCGATATAGTATTGATTTCCAGGGTGACTGATCCCCGATCCAATCCCATGCACTATGATCTGAATTGTTCATTTTCATAGTTTTTCTTACTTAACACGTCTACTCTTGCTTTGGATTGGGATAATGTACAATAATGGCTAGAATAATAGTTCATATGTGTGATCATATATACGGATGCCAATACAAAGGTATCTAATTGAATTGAACTCTCAAATTGACATACAACATTTACACACACACACACACAAACACACACACACACATACACACACAAACACACACACACCAAAAAAAAAACCCTTACACATGGCTAAAGGATTCATAAACAATGAAGAAGTGGATTACAATTTACAAGTATAATCCATATCACAAGAATGTATCTGCTTCTTTTCAATACCTAGAAATCCTATTTTCTTTTAAAAACCTTTGTTTTCGGAGGGTTTATCTTTCAAACACCCAATCCATATCACATGTCAAACTCTGATCTCCCATTGAACATCACTGGTTTGAGGTTAGCACTGCATTAGGTAGGAAGAAGCTCCCCCCCCCCCCAAAAAAAAAAAAGTTCAAAGGGGGCTTACTACAAAAAAAAAAAGACTGCATGTTAGCATTGGGGTATTCACAACCCCACGCTAAATCTTACAATTGACCTAAGAGGTAAGGGAGCTGTTAACTTGTTACCATATAAAATAGGAAGAGCCACAAACTTGATACCAAAAATAATGTGACCCTATTTTGGAAGTTGGACAACTTCACTGCAAGAGTAAATTGTAGAGGAGTAGGTGGAGGATCATCTGTCCTGATTTCTAGATCACTTTTACAAGGATAATATTATTTATTAGATGTCAACGAAATGCTAACACTTCAGACTTGAAAGTGAGAGCTGGATGACAAATCAACAAATTGTATATTTGGGAATGAAATACACAATATTTGACTCATGTATGAAAGATTTTGGATGTTTATGACTTCTCCAAAATGTGAATATCCAAATCTATGTTGGCCATTTATTTTAACAGTGTCTTTGTGAGGCTTATAACCTATGTTAAAGACATGTGGGATGCTTCATGCTCACACCCGAGCATTTAATGCTTTCCCTGGGTCTCGATTTTCTACATGAAACTGAAGGATATAAAGAGAAAAAATAATGGAAGGGAAGGGTAACAGCTTGTAAGCAAGCAGGCCCTATTCCACCATTGCATGTTGGACAAAATTTCCAAAATTTTCCTCTTCCAAGCATGAATATGTAACTCACAAGTTTGAAAACTATAAGCAGCCAAAACTCTGTTGTTCTAGTTCTCAAGCATTATTCATGCACAAGATAGATATATTGGTCCTTCAGCCCTGGACTCAGCATCAAGTGATATTTCATATCATAGCACTTGATTTTGGATGAGAATGGCAACTACTCGATTGCCAAACGCAGAACCTATTGCGGCACTGAACTGCATTTACTATTTATAAATGAAGACCAATCCTTAGGAAACAGAGGCCCTAGTTGACACTCATCAGAATGATATGCAAATACCTTAGCAGTGAACATTGAGGAAAATGTTTCAGAATTTTTTCTGCAACTGAAACATTAGCAGCAAGCATAAACTCCTCAACCATTTGGTTTGCCTCCCGAATCTGATACATTCCTGCAGAAAGAGGTCCAGAATAAAGGATAAGATTAAATGAAGCCAAATAGAACAGAAATTAATGATAATAGTGCATAGGTTGGAGCTTGCAGTCAAAGCCACTTAGGTCGTTGGATAGATTTAACTGTAGGAGCCAATTCAATGGAGCAAGAGGACTCATAAATGGGTCTTGGTTTCCCACCGACTCAGAATATGTCTCATGCTCAAACGAAAACTCCAACAGATTTCCCATGCCAAAAAAAGAAAAAAAAATCAATACAATAAGATGATTTTACTATTTCATTTAAACATTATTTTGGGTTTAATGAACCTTTCTTTTCAACCATTCAAATGAGTGTAAATGGTCACAATAATCCGTCAAGAGGAACCACCTAATTAATCTCTTAGGTTGGGCCATAGCTAATTTGGGGACAGGAAAAACGAGGCACAGTATAAATTCAGATATGGTTTGCTCTTAAAAGAGGTAACAATATGGTTGAATTTAACAACTGCCTAGCGCAGTTAAAAATCCCATGCTCACCAGCAGGTCTCGAGTTCGAGCCTCCTGGCCGTTATCTACTTCCCCTCCCTACCTATCCAAAAAAAAAACATATATATATGGATTTCGGCACAATACTAGTGTTAGGGAAAAGTAACTTTTCTAGGTCCCATCAAGGGAAGCTTTCCTAAACCAAAATATCAGCCATCTAGAAGCTCTGTTGGCACTCAAATTTTGTGCAGATATTGCCCATGTCATCATCTCTAAGTATTGTAAATTTCATCACAATTTGATTCTCCCACATCGAGATATAAAGCTGTGAAAATTAGTTTAGGGAAGCAAAAAAAAAAACCTTCTGGGGCAACTTCAGTTCAACCGTTGAAAATATAAGGGTGAAAGTCCTAAGTTGGGCCATACGACAAAATGAGACCCAAAACTTGACCATGGAAAATTCCCAGGGGGGGTAGGAGGGCTCCCATCCAATGGTTGGAGCCCTACGTATGTCAAATATTACGTGTTCCAACGAGGATGTATACATACAAACATATATGGTTCAGACACTTCCATTATTGAATTCCAGGAATATAACAAGAGTACCTTCAGCAATGTGGGATAAAAGAAGGAAACTAATTTTTCTTTTTCTTTTTTTTAAAAAAAATTGTATTGACAGGAGTTATACGAGTATCATGCTCAATTTTACTAGCTGTATGGCAGATACACTACCATTGTTGGTCCAATGTAGATAGAACTGCTGGTGGGGGGAAAGAGTAAGGAAGAGAAGAACAGAATTTCAGAATCGTGGGTGAGTGAGAAAGGAGAGAGAAAAGAGAAAGAAAAACCAGGGGAATAAAGGGGGGGGGGAAAAGAGCGAGAAGCGAGGAGAGAGGAGAGAGGAGATAGGAGAAAAAAAGTGGGGATGGAAGAGAGGAGATGTAACAACCTCTTTCATTCCAAACAAACTAAATCAATCCATTAATCAAAACCGTGAGGGACTCTTAGGCTCGCTTTGGTATGATTTCTATTTGTATTTATTAACTATTTTTTAGAAATTATTTGTGACAATAAATTATGGACCACAAATAGTATGCGTTTGGTTATTATTTATAAAATAGATTATATAACGAGAAAATAGGTTTCAGTTTTCACCTTCAGCTTTGAGCTTCAAGCGAGAGAGATGATAGGATTTGGGGTTTTTTATTGAAAAAGTATAAAACATACTGAAGTTACCCATTTACCATTGATTTTGAGTAGTTTAGCACATGTGCTCATTTAAGGTAGCAAAAATCAACATAAATGATATGTTGCCACAAATCACAAATAGCTTGAGAGATTTTTGTGATTTGTGATTTATTCTGATTTATTATAAATAGAAATAAGTGCTATAAATTATACCAAACACTTGTAAAAATAGAAATAAGTCAAATAAATACAAATAGAAATCAAACCAAAGAGAGCTTTAGCCATTACAAAGTAATATAAAAAAAAAAAAAAAAAAAAATGAAAAGATAAAGTTGCTGCACACTAAATGTAATATTCCGCTTCTTAAACCCGGTCTGATTTCGCGGTTGAACCGGTTTAACCATGCAGGAACCGAGCCAGAGGATGTTAGAGCGGGTTCCTTATGGGCTATGATGGCACGGGTGACCTTAAACACCGGCTGGGCCGATAAGTCCGAGCCAGTGCCAGAAGAGACGGGAGTACCCAAACCGTGTACGTGCACCTACCATAAGGCTATGTACGGATAAAACAGGTATTATATCTGTATTTTAAGATATATATGTAGGCTACAATGTATGCCTGGGGTGGGGTTTGAGCCGAGGTCCGAGCCCGGTCAAAATCCCAGGTTTTGACTCTCGGGTGGGTATGACAGGTGGGTACACCTACCCACCTGAGTGACCCATCCATCACTATTCACTTAAGTAGGAATAGTATATAAAGCTTTATGACTTCTTTTCTTTCCATTTATTACCCCCGTACGTTTGGTGAGAAAAGTAAAGAGGAGAGAGAAAAAGAAAGGGAAGAAGAAAGGAAGAGGAAGAAAGGGAGGATTTCAGTGGCGCCGAAGCTCGATCTTGCCATTCCGGTGCCGGGAGAGTAATCTTCAACTCGAGATCTACAGTTGGAGGTAAGAAAAGTTGGGTTTTATGAACATTAACCATACCCACGCTTTAAACCCTTGATTCGAGTATGGTTTCTTAAGATCTTGTAAACACCCTTTGAAATGATGAATCTAAGGTTTAATAGATGATTTATGTGTTGATCTTGAAGGATTTGAAGAGATATTGACAAGGTAGAAGGAGCATTGTGAGTTGGAAGTGATTTGGAGGGTTTGAAGTCATTCTTGAGCAAAGAAGGTAAGATGGTTCCCCTCACTTGAATCTAACTTAAATCTAAGCTAGAACCATCCTATAGGACTCTAAAGGTGTGAAGAATGGGTTGAGAAAAGCCCTATTTGGGTCCCCAAGGAATGGAGGAAGTTGAGAAGAAACTGGGGTTTTTCCGCCAAAACCGGCGGGTACAACCGGCGGGTCCCTACCCGCCTGAGAGCACCCACCTGAGAGGACCAGGGGGGTTCTGGCCAAACCGGCGGGTAGGACCGGCGGGTCCTACCGGCGGGTCCATACCCGCCGGTCCAAAACCGGCGGGTAGGACCGGTGGGTAGACAACCCACCTGAGTGACCCACCTGAGTGGTCAGAATGTGATTTTTAGGTCCGATCGAGCCCAAATCGGACGTGGGACCTTCTTTCGACGTTCTAAACACGATTTTGACGTCGGATTTCATTAATTTTGATTCTAAAATGGTGAAGTACTAACCCCGCTCAATTTGGTTAGGTTCACCAAAGCCTACCCGATTCGCTCCGGATCTCACCCGTACCGAGCGGGACTCCTTGTGCGCTACAAGTAAGTGGAGAGAGGACGTTTGGCCTTGTTTCAAGGCATTTGTTTGGCATTCATATAACTATATCTAATTTAGTCATGTCATCATGAATGCGCTATATAGATTAGTCATTTCACTCATTGATGTGCATATATGCTATGTTTACTTTTCAAATGCAAATTGAATGTGATGTTATATGTTGAATGTGTACATCATGTTGCATAATGCCTTGATAGACTAGATGCCGTGGTCGGCTTGGAAACGAATGCATTGGTGGCCCGTGGTATGGGACACGGTGGCACTATGCAGTCGTACTGCATATAGGAGCATGCGGTATTAGGATTCTCACCATCCCGTGCTACGACCCTTCCCAACAGGGGTTGAGGTGTTGGGTTGCCATTTGGGGGGAAGCAGGGGTCGCGGTTGTCGGACACTGTGGCGGTTAGGCATTACGCCCGGCGAGTCGTGTAGGACAGCCGGCAACCCCGGTGGTATTTCAAGAGGGCCAATCGTACTGCTTTTAAATTGCTGGAGTCAGCACTGTCATTTAATTTATTTACATTTCTGTTGAGAGCCGGTGGACGGCATTGTCTTTATTTTTCCGAGTACTCACGGGGGGCCTTCTCCAACAGCCCTATGGGCGTATCGCGGGAGGGAGTTCGCGGCTCGTACCCGGAGTATACGCGCACTGTGGTTGTAGTAGCACTAAAACCAAAGACTTAGTAATGTTGATTAGGTGTATGTGATCTAAAATGATTTGCATGGCATGTAGTGCATATGATGTGTTGTGATGTGTGGACTGTTGTGTGTGGTCCACCTCTCTACTTACTGAGCTAGTGAGCTCATTCCACGTGTACACCCCTTTTTAGATGATTTTGCAGGTCATGCATCTGAGGAGCAGGGGGTGGGTCCCACAGTCGAGTTTCCTGATGAGGACTGGTGGACCCCTGAGGAGTTTGAGCACGGCGTAGACTGCGCGTGTGAGAGCTGTGTTGCGGGGCAGCGGTTCTGAGGCCGAGCTGAGCTCCAGCCTTGATACCGATGCCGGGCTGTGTACTCTGATGTTTTGATAATTTCCTGTATATATTTGATATTCAAACTTTATTCTTTTTGTGTATATATATCATGCCTTCGGGCCCAAATGTATATAATTATGGTAACACCATTTGGGTATCAGGTATATGAGAATTATTTACAGGTAAAAACTTAGTCTTCCGCTGATATGATGAATTGATGTTAGTGTGTGTATGCTGTGGTGGAATACAGTATCTGATGATCCTGGCAGGTTTGGGTTAACCGGTGTTAACTCGGTCACCGCTCCGGTTCAGGGTGAACGGGGTGTGACAAACGGTGGTATCAGAGCGTGATGCTCTGCTTCACTCACAGCATACCATTAGAATCCCGTAGATTCTATAATAGGAAAATGGGGTTGGGCAAATATAAAAGCTTTAAAGATTAAAAGTCAAAGAAAGGAAGTATAAAAATGGAGTTATATTATAAGTGGCATTCATGGCATGCGTGAGTGTAGATAAAGGGTAATTAGGTGGGTACTATAACCCATAAAGTACTATCTCGACGAGATTTCGGCAACATAACGGCGTAAAGTGGGATTTCCAAAAATTTTTACACAAAACCTGATAAACAACAGATAATAATATAACAAAGAGCACAAATAGAAAAGTCACATCACCACAAAACCACACAGGAACTCCACATATGAAAACATTATAATAGTCCAATATCCAAAGATATTTCATTCCATAAATGAAATTCAAGTTACATCGCAATTACAAGGAATGAGAATAAAGAAAGGTACAATGTCTACAAAAAGAGAAAAATGGATAAATAGCTGGGCGGGCAAGCTAAGCCTCACTGGGCGTCGTCATCGTCGTCGATGATCACCACGTTCGCTGGAGGCCTGGAGTTAACATCGAAGCGGTGATCTTAATAATCGAACCTCGCGTTCACCACCTGTACCTCCCTCCTAAGCCGGCCATAATCTGCTGAGATGGCGGTGGCCCTGGTGTCCAAGTCCTGACCCAGCCTACGGAAGGAATCCTCCAAGGTGATCTGCCGTGAGGCAATCTCGTCCAGCCGCCTCAGTATCTGGACCTGGCCATCCTGCAAGGCCCGCATGGAGGCTGTCCTGTCCTCATAGTCGTAGTCACCACTCCCAGGTGGTGGGGCTCCATATGGTGGGGCTGCAGCTCTGGAAGAACTAGGGCCCGTACCTCTCGACTCCTGAGGCACCTCCTCAGGGATACTGCCACCCATCAAATCTGCCTCCTCGTCCTGAGGAACGTAGTCCTCGTCCTCCTCACTGGACTCCTCCTCCATGAGGACATCCTCTACAGGGGCAGCCCTCTTACCCCTACCTCTCCGAGCTCCCGATCTCGGAGGTGAATCCATGAGGGTATGGAGACCCATCTTCAAGAGGTTGCTCCGATCGAACCTATCAGCCGGAGTCTTCCCCTCCTCTCCGCTCAGATCCACCCTGAAGAACTCGAAGATCCTGGTGAGGATCCTGCCGTAGGGGAATCCTCCGTCCTCTGGGTGGGAAGCATGGTGCTCCATCGCTCTGAGGATGATATAGGGGAGGCACAAGTGCTCCCTGCCTCCCTCTGCGGCTGTAAAAATACAAAATGCTATAAAAGCCGCCATGAAACCTACCTGGTTCCGATGACCTCCCCTGGGGAGCAGGTTGAACTGGATCAGTCGGGCGAAGAGACGGACCTCAGGGAAGAAAGATGTCTCGGACTCCGGGCGACTGCTGCTGCCGCAGATGGTCTCGTAGATGAAGTCCGGTGTCTCCATGCTCATGAACGGTCCCTGAGGCCTACTCCTGGGGGGACTGTAGTATCGGTGTCCCGCCGCCGATATGCCCAGAATACTGGCCAGGGTGTCTACCGTCAGCTGGATATCCACTCCCTTCACTAGGCTGCTGACAGTGAGTTCCCCGTACTGATACGACACCTCCAGGTTGCAATAAAACCGACGGACGAGCTGATCGTAGCACGGTCGGTCCACCTGAAGAATAGTGTCCCAGCCCAATGCTGAGAACCTCTCCTGAAGCTGGGCCTTGTGGAAGTCCTCGACTACCACGGTCTTTTCCATCAACACTGGCCCCTTCAGGAAGATAGGCCATTTGGCTGCGGCCTCGGCACTAGTGAAGTGCTCCTCATCGTAGTCTGAAGGGTCAGACTGAGCGGGTGCAGGTCTCCCTGTGCGATGAGCTGAAGTGCTGGTCTTCGCACTTTTCCGCTTAGAAGCGGTGGTCTTGCGTCGAACACCAGAGGAAGATGGTCCTCTGCCGGTGCGTGAAGACATCCTGACAATAAGTAAAGAAGGTTGGGTTAGTACAGTAAGAAAAGACAGCAGCATTAAAGAAGGAGAAATCCAAAACCCAATTTCTGCAAAATGGGAACGGCAACGATCTAGGAAGGATAGAAAACTTATAACATGAAATATGGTGATGGCAACGCATGGAAACGTGCCAAAACAGTAAAATGACAGCAAAGGACAGCAAAAGCAATAGGCATGAATGAAATGGGGAAATTCAAGTCCATTGCGCAAATTGGAGTAGAATGGAGTGAAAGCTTGAAACCCTAGGTCTAGAATGAAATGCCATAGTAATGGGATGATGGAATTGCAAGAATATGCCCCAAATGGACTATGGAATTCCATGAGTACAAGTATGGATGAAAATCAAGGAAACCAATGCCAAAATAGGGATTTTCATGAAAATGCATGAGGATTTCAAGCATAATGGATGATTCAATGAAATCTAACTCATGTCTAGCGTAAAACAAGCGGAATGCATTACAAAGGAGTCGTCAATTTGAACAAAACAGTAAGGATTGAAGAAACCCCAAATTTGGGAACCTAGGGCATCAATTTGGGTTTTTCTCCAAATAAAGAGTGATGAATCCTATAAACTACAAATGAGCACAGTGGAATCATCACAAACACATGATAATACTTTTCTATGGTGATAAATAGAGAAAGAAAGCCTAAAAAGTAAATCCTATTCAAATAATTCACCCAATTTGAAATTCTGGAAAACGAAGAAGAAGAAGAACTTACTTGGATGAAGACAAGTTGAATCCTCTCTAAAGCGTCGAGTGGGTGAGTAGACTCGCGAGTGGAAGCGCCGGGTAAACTCCCAAAATCGTCCAAGAGGAAAGGGAAGTAAGAGAAAGGAGAGGGTGAGAGTGACAGACGAAACAGGGCCTTTCTGGCCCTGTTCGTGTTTTAACCTCGGGCAAGACCGGCGGGTCAGACCGGCGGGTCCCTACCCGCCGGTGACACCCGCCGGTTTGGGGTGCTGGGACCGGCGGGTCCCTACCCGCCGGTTCATCCCACCGGTTTGGGCAGAAGGGAAAATTGAAAATTTTGAAAAAATTTTTTTTTTTTCTCTTTTCCCTTCTCTTCTCCTATTGTGATTTCATTGGTTTTAGGGTGGAAATTAGTCCTATGATCAATGGGCTATGGTCGAGTGGGACCATTAGCATGTATGTTGTGAACTTTGCCTGTATCTTGGAATTGAGCTATGATTAATTACAGGCTATCATACACTACAACACCACACGTAATGGCATATGATTGTGTGCCTAAATCAGTCTATGGTGTTTAACCAATATGGTGTGTGATATGTTCCAGGTACAAGGATACGATGGTGCGTACTAGATCCGGTAGTAATGCCCGAGGTACCTCGCGGGGTCCTCGACGGGTCGGTCGACCACAAAATCCCAGAGGGGCCCGTTCTGTGAGGCATACCTCACCTCCACCACCTGCAGAGACCCATGGTCAGGGTGGGGCACATGGGGACCCACCTATGACTGCACTCCCAGACCCTCCACCGGTCATTACACCGGGAGATGTTGCTACAATAATTCAGCAGTCTCAACAAGCTTTCCAACAACAAATGCTTCAGCAAACAGCAAGCATTTATGACTGCCATCCAACAACAGTTGGATCTTTCTCAACCGGGTCAACTTCCCCGGGTACACACTCCGCAAGACCCACCTGTCGGGTCGGGAACGGGACCACAAGTGGGTACACCTCCAATCCCGCCATTCGGTATTCCTCAGCATGGGATGCCTCATCCTTATGCCTACTATCCTGCCTATGCTCCTAACTTCCCAGCGACGAGTAATACGTCAAGGGTGGTAGAGTCGTTCAAGAGGAACTTACCACCGGTATTCTCTAAGGTGGGGAGTGATCCTTTAGAACCGGATCAATGGATCCAAGAATTGGAGAAGATATTTGAGGTGCTTGAGTGCACAGATGCCCAGAAGCTCATTTGTGCTGGGTTACAACTCAAGAAAGAGGCAAATTCTTGGTGGCAAGCCTCCAAACCCATATTAATGGCTGCTCATCCAGAACCTACTTGGGAGCAGTTTAAGGAGTTGTTCTTGGACAACCACTATCCGCGCAGTTTCAGAGATCGGAAGGAGACTGAGTTCATGGCCTTAACTCAAGGAGGTAAAATTGTTCTTGAATATCAGCAACAATTTGAAAGTTTGTTCCATTTCGCCCCAAGGCATATGCGAACAGCTGAAGAGAAGGCAGCAAGGTTCCTAAAAGGCCTAAAAGCATCTATTGGGTCAGTGCTTGAAGTCTTGGATTTGACCGAATATGGCCAGATTGTACAGAAGGCCAAAACAATGGAAGATAAGCAAAAGGGTGAACTGTCACACCC
>NC_056559.1:5293052-5319481 GCF_013358625.1 Macadamia integrifolia
AAAAAAAAAAAAAAAAATGAAAAGATAAAGTTACTGCACACTAAAAGTCTTCCATGACTTAAAACACATATCAACAAGCCATACTTGATCAAATAAACTAAAAACTAATCCTTATCTCCTCCAGCCAATGACTGTACCTGGGATTTCCTAATGCAACATAAATACTAAATAAAATAAACAAAAAAACAAACTCCTAAAATTAGCCCATGGTTTCTCGTTTCAAGAAGAACCAGAACTGAACCATCTCTTGGGCCAAGGAAATGGGTTGAGCCAAATTTTGACCCAAATAATCCAACCCAAATTGAACTAAACATGTCTTGTATTAGGCATTTTTTCAAGCTACAGGGGCCTTAGAGTGTCCTCCATCTCCTGCAACCAGATCAAAAGGTTTTGCCATGTACAGGTCCTTTTATTCACTCATGGCTGGGAAACATTGGGAGCATAAAGGCACCATGTAAAGAAAAGAGAAGCCAGATATAAAACAGTTGTGACAGTATGAAAATATATAAGATACGAAAGGTTCAACTTTTATGAACAAGAGTAAATTTGAACTTCCTTGTGCATTGGATGACTCTTATTCAGTCTTTTCCCACCTTTTAGTAGCAAAATATCAAAATAGGAGAATCAGCATCATACCAATATCTAAAGGATCATGAGTTTCTGTATCGATTTGAAATTTGACTTCAGCTGAAGCAAGAGTTATAGCTCCTCTCTCAATACGCCTGAGCCTCATAATCTGCACCAATGTATTTTACTAAAGATTTTTTAAATGAAAATCCACATAGCAAATAGAAAAAAGGCGGTACTAATGACTTAACTATTGTATTTAGTTTAAATGAAAATCCAGATAACTAATATAAAAGAGGCGGTACTAAGGTACTAAAGACTTAACCTATGATCTAAGAAGGCGAAGATATACGCACCTTTGCTAATCTATTCATATTCCGCAGATCAGCAGTTAATGGATCCATCAGGCGGCTGTGCCAAATATAGAAGATTAGTCAAACTCCTTGAGTTACGAACGGTAAGAGTCAGAAACAAAAGAATTCAAGAAAATAGCAACTGCTTATGCTACAGAAAATCAATTGGAGTTTAAAATAGACACGAGATTATCAGTAACATGATAACTGACAACTTAAAGCCTAGATTTGAAATACTTGCAGCATCAGCTACTCAATATACCAACATAGAGCAATTGTTTTCAAAAGGAAAAGCAGGGGGAGGTTACAACAAACTGGGGAGGGGTTGTGAAGCAACAAAGTTCTAATCTTGTAACTGCAAACATTCTTAATCAATGCTAACTGTTGACATCACTCATTCTACTCCTAATCCCTTTTCTGATGGTAAGTAACTAAGATGTCTGTGTCTTAGCATCAGAAATGAGAGTGAAACATTATCTACCAGAAAAGAGAAGTGGATACAGAGATTTGTGCTTTTAGAATTCTAAACTAAAATAGAAAAAAGAAACCACCACCACCCCCAAAAAATAACAAGGGTAGAGAGAGAGAGAGAGAGATCACCTATCATCCATCCTGGCTTGAGCTTCAACATAAGACAATGCCGCACACGACTTAATGACACTTTTAGTGTATCTTGTAGAAATAATCTCTGCCTCAGGAGTCATTTCCTAAAATTCAGGGAAAAATATATTCATAAATTTAAAATAATACATTACAAAATAAGCCAAAACCACTGCTATAAAAAACCCACGAATTTTATATTTATGAATAATCTTTTTGGTGCTCCACCTATTCATGCAAGAGCATATACAGTACATTGACATGTTTTATGCAAAGAAGGTAAATTTAGAATGCCACTTGGAGTGGGTTTACTTATTCCCTGCTGGAAAAGAAAAAACTAACTCATGGAACCACGAAATGGTGACTGCTCACTATGTAAGATCAGTGTCTATGGTTGACAGTCACACATCTCAGTTCCAAACCCATACATTCCACATGCATTAGGGAAGGAGCATCAGAGATTCTATGCTTTGGTTTTGGTATCGCAATTAGTCACTTAAGGACCACCCCCTCCTGATGTAGTAGCAGTTCCTTCAACCGGCACTCCCAGATGGAGATGAACAGTGTTCAAATTGGATTTTGAGTCCAATATGATATTTAGGGATTTATTTGCTTATTTGAGATTATCTTGCAATCTTTATTTTATGGCAAGTAGGATAAGGTAGGAGATTGATTTCTTTCTTACTGCAGTTTCTATTTTAGAATACATATAAGAGTCTTTTTCTTTTCTTATAAATATGCATGTAGTTTACCAAAACAACAAAATTTTACAAGAGATGGATTTGAAGATGGAAAATTCAGTTTAAAAATTCCGGTGTGAATGTTGCATGCTCCCTTTCTCTCCCATTCCCTTGCATGTGATTATACCATTCTTCTTTCTCCTCTTTCTTCTGTGATCTTTCATCTTCCCTCTTTCGTGTTCCTTCTTTCTTCTCTATTTCTGTCTGGTGATAACAGCAGCCACAAGGTTGACGTCGATCTCTCACAACTCTTCTCCTTTCTTACCAAGATTCTGGTGTAGGTTACTTACCTATATGCATCCTAAACCCAGGGGTTTCATCTTCTAAGACCCATCCGTTTGAGAGAAATTGAATCAGCAATCAAGCTGTTCTTGAGTTCTCTGTTAGACCTGAGTTGCAGAGATTTTTTTTCATTTTGTGATTTCTGTCCTGGATGTTTCCTGTGGGGAATCCATAGGCCTTCAAGTTTGTGACCTCCCCCTAAAATCCCAAGTCAATCCAAGTCCTGTGGACTGTATTTTCTCACTTGAAAGGTGTTTGGGTGGTTTCTTGTTCTTTTCCTATCGTATGAGGTTGAAGCAGATGGTGATAGTATTTTACAAGCCACCATAATCCTCCTCTTTCCAATATTACCCTCCTGCCTTTAATCTCTTTAGCCCTCATTCTATCTTTCATTCCAAGTTTACCCCCCGGTCAATAAATACAAATCCCTTCTGAAGCCTCCTACCGAAGAGCCCCTTACAATTTCTGGTTAATTACAGAATTGCCAATCACATGGAGATATTAGCAAAAATTGCCATCAAACTTATTCTTTGAGTTGTTTAGCACTTGGGTGGGACCCATAAGTGATCCGAACGGAACCCTAGATTGCATTACCTCATTACCTTCATCATAAATGCATAGTCAAAACACAAAAAGACAACACCTATATCTACAAGCAAAAACAATACATCTTCCAAAAAGAAACCGCAACATATTAAAGGATCAAGTCTGCAAAAGATAACACCTATATCTACAAGCAAAAATAATACATCTTCCAAAAAGTAACTGTAACATATTAAAGGAACATGTCTGCATTAGGTTAAATAGATCCTGTCTGGAAAATCTCTTGGATGAGGTCCACAAATTGGAAGCTCAGATAAGTAAGAAAAACAATACTTTTTACGGCATGAGCCAGTGTCGCAAAAAATGCGGTAGTGCAGGAACTACTACGTATGCATCAGTCAAACAGTGCCACATGATGACCAAAATTTAACAATTTTCTGACTTAAGTTCAACCCAAAACATAACATGTTGACCAAGCTTTCAAGTTTTTCTGTCTTGATTGAAGAAAAAACAGCAGGTGTTTAGGGAAGGTAGATTCTTCAGAAAGCTCATGTTGTACCACAACCACCACAACATTCACCTATTCCCACTCGGTTCGATTTCCTTGGGTGTGCTCGTGGGTTGATGCGCCTTTATTGACATGATATTAGAGTGCTCATAACCTTTTTTTCCTGTTGCCCTCACTTTGCTTACTCCCAGTTCCCTCTTTTTCTACATATGCGGTGGTGATCAAGCGGTGTCTTGAGTGGACGGATGCATTTAGTTCAAAATAGGATTGACAAACACAAAAATCAAACCCCTCCCTTGATGTGACCCAGGTCGGAAGAACACTTGTCGGGTCACTTGCAGACACATCACCAACAACAACAACAACAAAGCCTTATCCCAACTTAATGGGGTCAGGTACATGGATCCAAACCAAGGCAAATAAGAGAAAAGATACAAGTTAAGGGAAGCAAAAGACAAATACAGTAATGAAGTAGCAGATAGCTAGATGGGGCCTGCCACTTGGATCCTAGCCCTCCACTCCGCTCTATTTGACGCCACACTTCTTACAAGGCTTAAGCTGAGCATATCTTTCCTCACAACTTTCCCTATGGTCATTTTTGGACTACCCCTAGCTCTTTTAGATCCCTCTATCTAGATCAGATCACTTCTCCTTAGTCCTTACTAAGGCATCTACAAGCCCCCATTGTACATGCCCAACCACCTCAAACAACATTCTCGAAGGTTATCATGGATTGGGGCAACTCCCAAATCTGTTTTAATACGCTCATTTGTTACTTTGTCCTTCCTTGTTTTCCCACACACCCATCTTAACATCCTCATCTCTGCTACACACCCAAACAACTAATCTCAATTATAAACAAGTAGCGGTTGTAATTAGTGGAAGTTAAACCACAAGAGAATGGAACAAATAAAGGGAAGGTAAGGTATAACTGGAGAGTGGAGACTGGACAGGGGTAGTTTTGGAATGGGATGCAAAATATGGATTGAAGGTAATAATAGAACAAGGGGAGGGTAATGTGGAAAAAGAAAGAAAGATCATCTTCAACCTTTGGCCTCAAACCAGCGGTGGAAGAACTACGACCCTGACAGAGAAATCCCAATCAGATGGGAAATTAGGGACTTTGAATCGTGACTCAATTTCCTTAAGAAACCTCAGTTATAAACACTCTGTTCCCACCCTATGAACAGAATTGAAGCTCTGGTTATACAAATCTTTAACCAGTGACAATGAGAAGGGGAAAACTCGACTGGGAGCTCCTGGATATGGCCTTAGATGGTGCTGAACCTCCCAGCTGAGGTATCATAAGAGGGTGACCCCATATTTCCCCAATACCGAGTCAAACCAGAAACCAAAAGGACTGAAACAACTCCTCCAAAACCGGTGCCAGTGAGAGTTCCATATATATATATATATATATATCACTCAGCAGAAAAGGTTTCAGAAACACAGGGAAGGAAGAAGAAAGAAGGATGGATGAGAATAAGAGATAAGAGAGATCAAGCAAAGATGAGAGGAGGGGTGAGGGTAAGCACACGACCAGCCACGCAGGCTTTAACTAAACAATCACAATTTCATTCTCTAATCTAAACTCACATAGGGTTACACTCATATTAATAAGAAAAATAGAACTCCGAAGAAATAGTAACTATTAAACTAGGAAAATAAAATCAGCACAAACAAGTAAACCCAATATCCTATGTAATCTACCCAAATAAAAAGATTTACAATATATTCTCCCAAATGAAATAACTCCTAAATATCCTACGAGACCAAAAATCTAATCAGACTCAGTTCATCCCCATCTGGGCTCCCCAACGGATTTGGGCCGGACCAAGGAAGTACACATGCATCACATGAATCATCCCCTCAAACAGGAATTTGCAAATGCAGAAAATTCACATCCAACAGGAATGGAAGAAGGTAAGATCATGCAGCTAGCATTCATTAATATAAATTACAAAGTTCAACAGATACTAAAATTTGCATCCAATAGAGCTGGAAGAAGGCAAGATCATTTAGCTACCATTTATATAAATTACACAGTTCAACAGATTACTGTGTCAGAAGAAACATAACAAGCAATAGCTATGCCTCAAGAGGGAGGAAATCATAATATTGAAGCTCAAGTAGATCATTTCTATAGGCATACCCAAATAACAGAAAATGCCAGCCTCTCCACGTCAGATCGAAGAGAACAAATGTCTGCAAAGAAAACATCAGGTTACATGATGCAACACAATAACTATCACCAATTAATTCAAGAAAAATACTACCTTCTGTTAGAGGTTTCGGAAGCATGTCAATCCGGCGTTCAACAAGATAGACTGATGTACCCCTTTGTGAAGCTTCATCATCAAGTGGGGTCCCAGGGAGGACAAAATTCGTCACATCAGCTATATCTGATTAATGTCATTAAAGATTTACAATGTTTCATTTTGTTTCCCACAACCAATAGCGCGGAAGAAACCTTGAGTTAAGAAGCCCAAAGAAAAGCGGACTTTATCCTATGGACGGTGACAGGGTACCTTAAACCAGGACTGAACTACGAGTCTTACTTTAATGAGACTGTCTAACTGGTCAGGATTGGATTTGATATACAGACCCCTTGAGCTCCGACTGACCTTCCAGCCATGATGTGGAGGCCCTGTCCCAGTTACACAATCAGCTAACTTTATCCCATGGATGGTAACAGGGTAAGTTAAACCAGGACTGAACTACAAGTCATACTTTAATGAGACTGTGCAACTGGCCAGGGTTGGGTTTGGTATACAGAACCCCCTAGAGCTCCGACTGACCCCTCCAGCCATGATGTGGAGGCCCTGTCCCAGTTACATTGTGTAACTGGTAAATCAAACGTACGATTCATGCGGCAGGCAGTTTAGGGTGGAGAAATAACTAGTGGCAGGTAATACAAAAACACACATTTCCACTCCTCATTATTCCACTGGAAATCCCAAATCAATATCATAACTGGCCAGATATTTCATGCCCTGGAATTAAAAAGCAGCAATCATACAAATATCAGCCCAAGAAGTATCGGTAAACCACGAAGAGACTATTAATGTGCTACAATAACCAATTAATAGGTGGTTAATAGTTTTCCTCCAACAGGATCACTCTTTCCATCAAAACGGAGGTATCAATAAAGATTGGAAACTTGACAGTAAGTTTCAATATTTGACTAAAGTAACTGTTGAACTCCACATCCATCTTATATGATGTAAACCACAGAATTGGCAATCTTCATTTTGCTTTTTTGCAATCGGTGAATTATCACCATATGAAATCAAACTTCAAGAATGCTAACAGTTCAAAAGTAAACTTGGTTTCATTTTTATCCAGTATCAGGAAAATAGGGAAAAGTTTTTGGAAAGATACGAACTCCCACTTCAAAATTTCCGGTTGGAAGAGCTGTACAGTGTAATGCATCATCAATATCCTTGCATCCTGCAGAACCAGAATCGCTGATTCAATATCTAAGTAATGTAATGAAGCGAACCATATAGCACAGGAAAGTATGCAGAAAGAGAGAGATCATATGCAGAATGTCATGTGATAAGTAAGAAAATAATAAATATACCTGGAGGATCCACACTAAAAGCACGCAAATTTCTCAGATCTTGTCTGCTAGAATTTGTCAAATCCGTAGTAGACATTGACCATGGTAAGGGTGGCAAGCAAGCCAATACTTGGGCAGAAAATGGCCGTGAATCTATGTCATTCTCAATCAAGACCACCTGCATAAGATGATTCCAGTAAAACAATTGCGAACATCTTAATCCTATTTCCTACGATGATAACTCAATTAGGCGAATCACTAGGAAAATTAAATGGACCATAACTAAAATAGAAAATTACACGATGTGGAAAACCCTAACAGTTACTGTTTTTTGTTACAATGCACCCAAGAGTAATCAAAGATGAGCCAGTTTGAACTTGCCTCACTTTCAGTATCTCTGTCACCAATTTCACCTATGGTCCGCACATAATGGCCAGAAGGATATCGAGATAAACAGTCCCAAGAATCAACAGCTACAATAATTCTCTTGTCCAGAAGATTCCCAAGCTGTCGAGTTTGCATTCGAATCTTAGGAATCCTACGATCTTTGGAGACAAATAAAGCATGAGCAACACCACCATTACCTGCAGGCATAGGCATCGGCTCCAAAGATCCACAGTAACTGCATTAAATCATTTAATTTAGATAAGCTAAAAATATCTTAACAATCAGAAGAGTTAATATCCACCAAGAAATTCTTTGTCAAGAGAATTAGCCTCCACCAAGAACTTCTTTCAAAAGGTTTTAAGGCATGTATAATTAACATATGATGGTGAAAAAGATCCCAAATTCTACTTGCACGCCATATCCGAAAAATTGATTTTGTCCATCAAGCTAGCAGCTCATACGATCATCCATACATTTGACCAATAAATTCATTTACAGAAGTCAAGCACAATATTTTCTTCTATCAATTGGAAAGATATCAAGAAATAGCTTCTTCACTTCTAAATTATTGTAGCATTTTAATACATTTGAGACACTCGCCTCAACATAGCACATAGCATTCTAACATTAATATATTGAATCATTTTACTGCAGTGAACTTTAGGATCAAAATGGCATTGGTGAACCTTCAATGCGACCAACAACTGAATATATCTGTGCAAAGATCAGTTTTAAATTTATTGAATTATTTTTCCAACTTGTAGATGGAAAAATATCATGCACTATTAACCAGCTGATAGCAGTGAAATAAACCAGAAAGTTCATCGAATGAGAAAAAGATTGCCAAGAATGTAAAGGACGCAAGAAGAAAGCATCATTCTCACAGTAAACCGAATAAGGACAGAAGCGGAAAATCATTATAGAACACAAACTAATGCTCAACCAGCCATCAATTAGCTGAACTGCATTAGAACTAACAACAAAAAAAAGGTGGCATTTCATACAAAGTATAATTTTATGGCAACCAATCACCCTGTTAATAATATGGGAGATGCTTCTCTGAGCAAACGGCATAGGGAGCGCACCAATGAGGAGCGACAAAAACAGTTTTGTACATGAGGGGCATAGAGGTCATTTCACGTGAGGAGGAGAGAGATAAAGAGGGATTGATATGGGGGAGTTTAGAACACACTCCTTCAAGAAGAATAAAGGCAAGGGAAACAGGCCTCAGTGGCCTTTATTATATTTCTGCCAGTTTGGTTCCACTCGCTGTGCCTTTTTTTTTATCTGTTGTTTTAGAATTTAAGACAGTCAAAAACTTCCCCAAGTTGGAGAGTTCCTTTTTACGTTTCTTTTTAGAACAACCTCTGATCTGCCAGGGTATTCAATCTCCCAAACTTGTCCTCTTTTATTCCAGAATTGAGAATTTGGATTTTGAAATCAATCCAACTGTTGAATCGTTGCAGTACATAAGGGTATCATTGTTCTAACAGCCTACTACCCTTGACCAGGATCTGAACCCCTTTCATAAAGGTTGACTTTAACCTTAACAGTTGACCTAATTTCCGGTTTCTGGTTTTCTTAAACCTGTAACAAGGGTATGTAATTTTCAACATAGGGTTCATCC
This sequence comes from Macadamia integrifolia, assembly GCF_013358625.1. Lineage (NCBI taxonomy): Eukaryota > Viridiplantae > Streptophyta > Magnoliopsida > Proteales > Proteaceae > Macadamia > Macadamia integrifolia. The sequence goes on from NC_056559.1 coordinate 5,302,222, forward strand.
TACCTATCCCCACTAGGGTTCTAGTGTACCCTCCGCAGCTGGCTCAAAGAATCTTTTCCCTAATAATATATTCTATTGTTTATCAAAATAACATTTTCCAATTGGAAGCAAAATTGAAAAAATAGGAAGCATAAGCATAATGATGATATTGCAGAAAATCTAACTAAAGAGGACATTTATATTCAACTGAACTCACGAGTTCCAATTCCGCTTGATAATACCAACAACATGCCCAGACGGACGACAAGAAGCAGATTTTGCATCTCCAGTAGAACCAGGACTTGAAATTGTATTTCTAGGTGCATCATCGGCACTGTTTGGAACTAAATGAACATCTTCGTCCTCCTCATCCTCTGAAAGGGAGCAAAACGCTTATAAATATCCAACTTACACAATATATAAATCTGCACAACACATTTCCCATGGAGATGTGTGGCTCTAGAATAATTTAAAATAAATAAAGCAGTATTGGTTGAGATTGTCAAAATGTTATGACTACTTAAACATGTGCTTTGAATTATAGTTGTCAAGCCGCATCACTGTATTGCACTGGCACCTTACTGCAAGGCGCAACACTTATTTATGCCAAATGTCATTTAAGTAAATGTTTTTATTATATTTGTTATTTCATTTACCTAAGATATTATTAATAAATAAGCAAATACACCCTCCCCATTTGAATCTGATAAAAATAGTTAAAAAACCAAATTTTAAGAGGATAAAAAAGTCAACCCCCCGTCCAAAAACAAAAACTGAATTTCTGGTTGTAGGGGTGATTTTCAACTTCAAATTCTGGAGTTTTTCCCAATTCTAAAATTTTCATAAATCTTATCATGGTAAAATATGGCTAAAAATCTAAAGCCCAATAACTTTTTTTATATTTATAAAATTATTTTCATTTAGGAAATTTTAACAGCATTAGCACACTTTAAATAAATCTGACCGGAACATAACTTTGTCATTAAAACCCATATTTAAGTAATCTTAGACTTGTTAGAAAGTTGGTTTTGTGCTATACCTGATTTAGATTAAATAGTGAACAGAGTAACATGTGAAATGCAAGTCCAGAATCTGCAACTAATTTCTTAGAAAAGTCAAATTTTTATTCATAGTCCATCATAGTTGTCAAGGCGTCCAAGTGGCTTTGTCTAGATTGGCGCCTTGGTCATCTAGGCGACATCTTGGCGCCTTGCTGTTGCCGCCTTACCTCCCCCCTCCTCACTGCCTCGGTTTGCCTAGTTGCCGTGACAACTATGGAATCCAATATAATAAACAAATAATAAGTTATTCAACACCACAATAATCATAATTTGCTCATGCTACCTTTCTTGAGCAACAAAACATCTATGTGTCTATGTATTACCAATTTAACCATTTATTCCTTATGTCATCCAGCCTTAAGCAGTTAGATAGTTGAACTGAAACCACCCCCCGGACTAATAGATGTTTGATTCATAATATATAACCACCTTCCACAGCCATTCTTTCATTATGTCATTCCAACTTGACGGGTTCACAGTCTTATCCAAATATAACACTTTTACAGTGTGAATTGAAGTATGTACACATGCATTGGAATTTGTGTCAACTAAGTATCCACATTCCCCAAAATAAATCTCATGAAGAGTTAACATACCATCATCTGCAATAGAAAGGGACTTCTCCTCATGCCACTGATCTTGAGGTAAGAGCTCTACTGCCACTATGTCACTGTCGAAAGCCCTATTCATGTTAGCCCGACCATAGATAATTATTTCATCACCAATGCTCTCACTTCCAACATATGCTTCAAATGGATTGTAACGGTTGACACGGAGTTTTCCTTGATGGTAAATACCACGATGCAAGCCTGAAGTAATTTCTGACATGGGTTTGTGCTGTAAAAGAGTGAAAACCATTGATATTTGTTATTCCACTAAACAAGTTGCATGAATACTTTATCTCAGCCACACACAGATATATGAGGACATACTCAACAAGTAGGGCAGATCACAAACAGGAAACTAGAATACCTCACTATAAATGATTTTCTTTTTTGAGGGCCTCTGATCTTCAATTTCCTCCATTGCAACATCTTCAGAGGAAGGCTGCACAAGGAGGTCAAGCAGCTCTGGTTGACCTAGTGATTTAACATATGATTCAACTGAAACAAGAAGAACGTACCACCAATGAATTTGTACATGATGAACAGTTACAATTCCTAAGTTTATAGCTCAACAAAAAATGAGAAAATGGGAATAGCAAGACATTCCTGAAGACATAAAAAGGAATAACAAGGAAGAGGGATGAAAAGGATAAGAAGTACCTGTATCCGCAGAAATTCCCTCTTCAGTGGCCTTCCTCTTATTCTCCCTGTCATTAGTAAGAAGTAAGACTCGCGTGCTGCCTCCAAGATGATTTTTATACCATTGAGTCGCCACACGAATTGCTGAATGCAGTTCTTGTATGTCAGAAGTTGAAATTTTATGGCAAGATACACAGGCACCCTTCCCCCCAACCACCCCCCCCCCAAAAAAAAGGGCAAAGAAAAAGAGATACAAAAAGAATTGTAGACAGCAGATTTTTTCTTGAGAAACAAAGGCTCATATCGTTTTATATCCCATCTATGCATGTTGCATGAATTGTGACTTTTGCTACTGTTATCGACTTATTGTTACTTTTTCATTGACTATTTAACTAATTTGTTATTACTATCGTATTGAAATAATTATTTCCTTCCAAACTACTCCAAATACATTAGGGTCTTAATTTGACACTCAACACCTATCGTTTGTCGTAGGGCTCCATCTTGTTGATAAGAAAATGATGGAAGGACAATATGCATGTCCCTTCAACTTAGTTATCCCCTCCCTCGCTTGACTTAAGAAACATCAAATAGGATCAAAAACCAATAAGATCACAAAACATTGGACAAGCGCTTAAAACATCACATGGATTAAGGGGAGATTCATTTCCCTTCGTTACTCCATATGATTGGAGGATAATAGGATACCTTTCATATAGCTGCAGGGAGATTACTTCTGATCTGGAGTTCCAATTAGGGAGAATGGGGACCCATGGAATGGGAATAAAACACTGCAACCTAAAAGCACTTAAAATATTAATAAGCTCCATTCATTTTTCTTTTAGGCTATGTTCGGATGCCAAGAAAAAAAATTTTGAATTTGAGGATAGAGATAGACACATAAATCAACCATTGTGTCATCATGATTTTTGTCCTATTATGTTTTCCTTTGAGTTCATTTTCTTGACATACAAACATAGCCTAACAAAAAAGATTTAAGGGACAAAGGGAGAGAAAATTTGTCTTGATTAGTTCTTTTCTATCCTTCTTTGAGCTAATGGAATTGCTTGCAGATATTAGATCAGGGGGAAAAGCCTAGAGGGGGAGGGGGAGAAGGAGACAAATAATATTGCATGAGAGAAAATAGCATACCTCTATCATTTCGATCATTTGGACTTTCTCCAACCATGGCCTTGACATATGTGTCCCTGTGGGGAGAAAATAAATAAAACCAAAAAGGTTAACACAGACTTACTACTCCTCCAAACTAGAATGGCAAAGACAATGAAAGTTTACAGCCAGAAAACACTAGCATCCCTAGCTTCTTTAGTCAGTACTTAAAGAAATTAAACACCAAGAATTGGTATCAAACCAATCGTACATGATTACCTTATTTAATTCACATTTTCAATAGCTCTCTTGAAGTCATGTAAGTATATACAAGTAGTAACGAATGCAAGAAGGACACAGGAGTAGGCAAAAAAAAAGGCATACCCATTGCACGAGGTTCCCACAATGGGGGAGGGGTCTGGGGAAGGTCATAATGTACGCAGCCTTACCCCAGACGGGAGGAGGCAAAATCATAAACTTAAATGCCATGGTTCCAGTGGGTATGAAACTGATCTGAGTTGCGATAGAAAAAAATGTTCTTACTCACTTGTGGTGCTCATTGGAAAAGACAAAGAACTTCCGCAGAGAATTGCTACAAATGGCCCTCATTCTGTTGTAAACCGAAAGATTCTTGTTCTTCACCTCTTCCAGCACAACCGAAAGTACAACCACATCATCGATTGCCGGATTCTCAAGCAAGTCGATCTGAAAAGAAGCTGATTGGAGTTCAAAGCTGAAACTTGAAAACTAATTAAACTATAATTGGAGAAAAGAAAATAATTGAACTAAGGGAACAGACCTGATGAAGAACAACATTGGTATCGACAATAAGAATCGTTGAAGCAGATGAGCTCAAACGAGCAACTGAAGAATCGCAGACTTTGCAGATAGAAGCTCCGCAATAGATATCATCTCTGAGATAGTGCTCTCTTACGACCTGACAAGAAGACAGAATCGTTTTTGGTTCTAGAAAACTGAACAACTATGTAAACTAGGGTTTGAGTATAGAAAAATAATATTGAGAATGATTCATACCTTGATTACTTTGCCTTGCTTTGTTTTCCTGACGAACGATTTGCTCTGCAACATCTTTATTCTTCGTCGATTCCTTTGCCGGTGGTACAACGACGGTTCAAAATTTCGCCTCGACACAAAAGTTTCGTTTATATGTTTAAAGCTTTGGCAGGGTTTTACGAAACCGGACGAAAGGTCTAGGCCCGCGTAACTTGCCTAAGGTCTTCCGGGAGGTGTAGATGGAATCTCTAGGGCTACGTTTGGAAGCGAAGAATAAAAGAAATGGTAAAAAAATATTTGCACACCACCGGTTGAAATTTCAAACTGCATACGGGTAAAATGTCTTGTATACTTTATGGGAAAATGACAGGTATGCTAGCGTAGTACCTAGGAATTAGGAATGTTAGCGGTATTTTGACCGTAGAATTTGATCAACATGAATTGAACCGTTAGATAGAGAGAAGATAAACAAATTTTCAATGCATGATTGTAACACCTTTACTCTCTCTCTCTCTCCTCGTCGAAAAAAATCATTCATTCACCGGATCCAGTCGGAAAAAGCAAAGTAGTTGGCACCGCCGCTGTTGATGGACCACAGGCGCAGGCGTAGCCGCTGCGGTTGCCTCTACCGAGGTCGAAGAAAGCTCAGAGGGAGGGGGAGAGAGAGAGGAACAGCAAAAACCATAAGAAAAGAAGAAGAAGAAGAAGAAGAAGAGAACTGAGCTCAACATAGGCATGTTCGGTGCTGAAACTCACACTGAACGCTACCGCTGCCGACTTGTTCGGTGCTCTTTCTCTCTCTCTTTCGCTTCTCTCACCAAAGGGCCAAAGGAACGGGGATCTGCTGTAGCTGCAGCCGCTGCCGAGGTCGAAGAAAGCTCAGAGGGAGGGGGAGAGAGAGAGGAACCGCAGCCGCTGCCACTGCCGCAGCCGTTGCCGAGGCTGAAGAAAGCTTAAAGGGAGGGGGTGAGAGAGAAGAACAGTAAAAACCAGAAAAAAAAAAAAAAAAAGAAGAAGAAGAAGAAGAGAACTGAGCTCAACCTGGTCAGGGGAGAGGGAGTAATAGAAAAAACCAAAAAAAAAGAGTGCAGCTGCTGCCGGAGTCGGAGCTGGTGAGGAAAAGGGGAAGGAAGACCGTGGAGCGGCAGTATTGAGCAAATTTTGTACGATAAAAATTATAAACGGATGAGATCTTTTATCTTTCATCTGACGGCCACTATTCGCTAGCATACCTAATTCCTAGGTACTATGCTGGCATACCTATCCCTCTCCCATATTTTATATTTCAGTGTTGGGGTGCAGATCCTCAGCAGTGAGAGGTGAGGTGTAGTGAGTATTCCACGGCTGAAAACATAGACACGTGCTCCAAGGGACTCCCAACCACTTGATGCTCATTGCATTAATGCAGCCGTTGTTTATGATTTTTTCACACTTTCTTATCATATTTCGTGCATGGTTTGAAATTACACACAAGCGTGGTGAGAACCCTCTCCCAATAATAAAAGACAATAAATAAAAAAGGGTACAGCATTATGAATGTTGCTCGAACTTTTAATTTGCACTAATGGGATAGCAAGGTGGGTAGGTGCATGGGTTTCCAAAGGAGATAGAGAGAGCAACACAAGCTAAGTAGACGTGTTAGAATAAAAACTCATATTAATTAGTAAAAGGTAATTTCGATTAATTTCCTATTTAGATGTTACTAATTCAAGTAATAATTCCTATATTTTATGTATATTAATATTGCCCATTTTTTTAGTCCCATATTTTTCAAATCTAAGGTTGAAAAAAATAAAAAAATAATAAAAAATATTGAATTTAAGGAAAAAAATAGACATAAAAAAATCATTATATAATTATTCTTTTTTGTCATATTATGTTTTTTCTTTTCTTGGTTACCAAAAATAGCCTAAACATTTAAAAGTCATATTGTCCACTTTTTGTTTGCCATTTTCAAATTCTAAACCATGTAAGATACGTGCATACTAAACAGTAAACATCATTTTTCATTTCCACCAAACAGAAAAAAAAAAAAAAAAAAAAAAATCATTTTTCATAGGACACCCTACACTTAGTCTTGCTGAACTGGTCCAAGGACAACCCCTTACCATTGTTTGCCTCATGGGATAAATATTGGCCTTGATAGACCAATTCTTGGCCGATATTGTATCAATGGATTGACATATTCTTTTTTTTTTGGGTAAAATGGATCGACATATTCGATAAAAAAAAAAGGGTTAAACAATCAAAAATATGTTTTCTAAATTAAACCCAAGTGTATTTCTATCCGATCGGCCTTAACCGATTCCAAACCCGATTCCATGTTCTCAAACCATGCTCCTTAGAAACCAATTTCTGGCTTAGAAAATCTGCCGGTTGTGAAGCCAATTGGTGGCTTGGAAGATCCACACACAAAGCTATGGCCATGTAGGTAGTGGGGGTTATGCCACTTGTCTATTTAGGCCACAATCATCGCAGACTCCACTTAAAGCCATCCAATCTCTGCCTCTCGTGGGAGTAGACTCTTTAAAATCCCATCAGAGATTTTGTTTGTGACTATTCAATAAAGAAGGTTGATTTGATAATTCCAAATTAGCATCAGTGGGGAAGGAGAGACTCCGAGATGGGAGTAAGAAACCTGTGGCTCAAAATTTTGAAGTTGGAAAGCAGGACCACAGATTCTGATCATAGCCCATCATCTGATATACATCCAGTGTCATTTTCTGTTTTTTAGGTACCAAGCAATATATTGAAGCATAATGCATGAAGAGCTCGAACCTTAGTGATTATATAAGTTTTGAAGACAAGGAGTGAAATATGGCCAAATTGTTTTACATGCCTTATACAAGGCCTTTCGGGCTAAGGAATATGTTACAACCATTAGCGTCCTTAAAGGTGAGAGATAAGTTACAACCTCCCACACTTTTCCTGTGCAATGCTTCTCTCTCTCTCTCTCTCTCTCTCCCTTCTTCTCCTTCTTCTTTTGATTGATTTGGCTCACAATTAGCTATAAATTTCTAACATGATTTCCCTCACTTGTCGTGGGGATCGATTGAGTTGTTGCAAGGCTCGATGTGGTTGAATTAACTTAGATTGGATTTAGAAACAAACTCTCCTATGAAACAGGGATAAGACAGGGTACATGTGCCCTTCGCAAACCTAGCAGTAGTAGGAGCTATTTACTAATTTGTTGCTTGTTTCAGGTATTGTAAAGGGAACAATGACAACTACCCATTCCTACGCTAAGGATCAAGTACTCCAGATTTTAATTGTATTAGTTGAATGTTACATGGATCTTGCTTTCTTCATATAATTTAGTCAAATAGCAGAGTCCATATTGTTATTAAACAAGAAACTAGCTAGATCGCTAGAGGAGGCTTTCTTCATATAATCTTTCTTTTTATTGTTACTACAAAGGCTTTTGGATGCTTCCCACTGTGATTTGAGGCGAGCGAGCAAGGGCTGCTGCACTTAACATAGTGCCAACAAGCACAGGAGCAGCCAAGGTTGTGTCCTTAGGGCCCGTTTGATAATGTTTTAAGAAACGCGTTTCTGTCGTTTTTGTTTATAGAAACAACAAAAACTCAACAAAAAGTGTTTTGATAAAACTGTTTCGTTTCAATTGCTTTCAGAAATAGAAATATAAATTTCTACTTATTTATGGTTCAAGAAACGACCAAGACAAAACAAGTAGAACTTGTTTCGCCGTTTCTGAAAACAACTTGTGGCCATTATTTCTGTGGTTACTATTGACTTCTAGAAACATGATTTATCAAATACCTTCAATTCTGTTTTAGTTTCTAGAATATAAAATTTATGTTTGTGCAGTTTCTTGAAACATAAACGGTAGAAACATTATCAACGAGCCCTGAGTGTTGCCTCATCTTATAGGCAAGCTCAATGGGATTCCTAATATTTCTTGGAAATTTGTGAGAATTTATATTTTTTATTTATATTTTTTTTTTAAGAAAATGAATTGAGTTTTGTGAAATCGATTTTTTCTTTTTTGGCAAGAAAATGAATTGAACTTCGAAATTTGTTCTAACATCAATAAGATTTCGAATAAAATAGGGTCATTGGCACCAGCATGAGAGCAATGGGAGTACTAATAAAAGCATTTGGCGGATTTTCTGCCATGCCAAGGCCTCTTTCATTTTCACACCCGCTTTGGCTCTTCCTTCTCTCTTTTTTTTTTTTCATATTTTTTTTCCTTTCATTTATAGAAGTGGTTGAGAATGGCACCATGATTAATCAAAAATAAAAGAAAAAAGGGCCAACTGTAGATAAAAAAAAAATAAAGAGATAAGAATTTAATTAATTCATTAATTCATTAATTCACTTGGTAAATGAAAGTCTCTACTACCATTGTTGGAAAATCAGGTTTTGTGACTCAACTCGTCCTCTTTAAATCCTAGTGAGTTGGAACAAATCATAGAAAACCAGGTGAGTCATGTCAACTTTCCCCCTCTTGTTTCCATACTAGTCCTTCTCAATCAATCCAAATAAATAAATTAAATAAGACATGATAGAATAAAAGTGTTTGTTGTTCAAATTTTTGTATGAAGCTCATCATTCATTGTTTTTTGGATGAAAGAGATAAGATTGGACTTGGAGATGTTATGGTCATGAATCATGTTTTTTTAATTAAATTTTAGATATATACACTCAATATATAGTCTCGAGATTCAATACAAAAGATTTCGGTCATTAAACATTTAACATCATTATAATATATTTTAGTTCAAAATTATTCAGAAATGCCGACTTAAACTTTTGACAAGAAGAAGCCGTTTTGTTGTGACTTGGCAAAATAATTGTTGTGACTTGAGCAAAACAAACGAGTATTGAATGGCTTGGTATAATTTGGTCCCAGTGTTGTCATTTTTTAATACAAAACAAGTCTTTATGACTCTTGACCAGGTTTCTAATCTTTTAAACAAACTCGTCTTGGCCTAATCAAAACTTGATTTGCCAACAAACTCTCTACTTTTATCAAAATAACAAAAAATACAATTATACACTTAAAAATAAATAAGTTTCCAATGCAACCTATGATGCCTCTTCACCTATTTCCCTACACCACCCAAGCCCTATCAACATTATAAGAGATTTTTTTTTGTAATCCGGTCCTTGAAAAATACTAAGGCTGCGTTTGGTAATGTATTATCTAGTAATGTTTTATTGCTAGATAATACTTAGTGTAATCAACCGGATAAAGTGGATTCTAAATCAACGGACGAAGAACGTACAAGATGAACCTGATCCGTTCTCAATCATAGAGAAATGAAATGTAAGTATAAAAAAGGGTAAACAATGAATGTTGTTCACCCACTGTGAACGATTTTCAGAAAGATCAATTATCTGCAATTAATGGAGGAAAGGGGCAGTGGCCACAGAACCGTTTGTGTTACAGGTGGTGCAGGGTATCTTGGCTCTTCTTTGGTCAAGAAGCTCTTAGAGAAAGGTCACACCGTCCATGCGACTCTCAGGAATCTGGGTAACTAGGAAACAACTCTCTCTCTCTCTCTCTCTCTCTCTCTCTCTCTCTCTCTCTATGTTATTTATCTCACTTTGTTGAATTAATTCACAGATGACCAATCAAAGGTAGGCCTTCTTAAGAACTTCCCAGAAGCAAATACCAAGTTAAGGTTGTTCAAGGCTGATATCTATAATCCAGATGAGTTCAATCCCGCTATCCAGGGTTGCGATTTCGTGTTCCATGTGGCCACTCCGTATCAAAACAATACCCAGAGCTCTCAAGTCTGTTTCTTTTTCTCTGATCTTTTATTAATTCTTCATATTCTCACTGCATATTTGGAATTAATTTCTGGGTTTTTGATATTTTCATGATTAAACAGTACAAAGATACGACTGAAGCAGCGGTAGCAGCAGTGGACAGCATAGTGAAGTCCTGCGTAAGATCAGGAACAGTGAAGAGACTCATATATACTGGCACTGTGATGGCTGCATCAGCATTGAAAGAGGATGGTTCTGGTTTCAAGGACTCCATGGATGAGACTTGTTGGACACCTCTTACTCTTCAAATCAATTATAACACTTCCCAGTTTGTGAAGGTAATTACTTTCTTTGGTTGATTGCGTTGGTACTAAATTTCTAAATCCTTATCTGTAAATCTAGTTTCTTGCATTATTAATGCTTTGTATTTGTCACTGATTGCTACGTGGTATACTTATTGGAAGGGAGTGTGGATCAGGTTCCGTATGAGATCCATTTTTTGTACGGGCTGGTCCATTCAGATGGAATCCATTTGAATTGATTGTTAGATTTAAGGTATCAATCGGTCTGGAATCAGGTATTCGGTCTATTTTCGATTTTGGTTCCAAGGAGTGTTAGGCTCCGTTTGGTATCGTTTATGTTCCAGAAATGCCGTTTCATGTCAAAAGCGAAAATTTCAGTTTCTGTGTCAAAATGCAGCTTTTAAACGAAAAAATGGTGTTTCAAGATTTCATATTTTTATCGGGAACTTTTTTTTTTTTGTAAAATGGAACAAAACTAGGAAGAGTTCCGTCCAATCTCGTTTTTTTTCAGTTTTTTTTTTTTTTTTTTTTTTTTTTTTTCAAGTTTTTGTTCCAAAAAAACAGAAACGGACCATAAATGCACCAAACAGAAGATTCCGTTTTTTCGTTCCAATAGAACGAAAAAACTCCAGAAATGTTTTTTTAGAACGATACCAAACGGAGCCTTAGTGTGATCCAGAACCGGACCAAGTCCTGTCTCGGTTCTGAAAATTGGTACTTGTACCTGACCTATCTGGTTCCAGTCCGGTTATGGTTTCTATTCGGGTTTTGTATTTGGTTCTTATTTGGTTCCAGTATCCAATTTCAAATTCAATTTTTTTTTATGTAACTGTTATTCAGAAGACAAAATATTAATGCTCATTCACTAAGTTATTGGTCTTCCCCAACAAAAGAATGAACAAAAAATCATGAGCTATCAATGGACATGCATCCATGTTGAATGATTGTAAGCAATCGATCATCTATTGAACTTCTAATATCGTTAATTTCACTACTTGAAACTCTATTAGATGATTTATCATTTAAGTGATTGAAACTAAATATCGTTAATGATCCTGAGCAATCAATCTCCTAAATGATAATTGACAAACAAGGGGTTTTAGAGTTAGACTATAATTGAAACTCTATTAGATGATTTATCATTTAGGTGATTGATTATGTCGGGTTTCCATATAAATTACATCAAGTTTTTAGTTAAAGAGGAAAAAATGACATTAAGTTATTCGGTCCGGTTTCGGTTAGAACTGTCGGTTCTTTGCTTAAATCCAGATCCAGACCGAACCGAATTATAAATACTTAATTCAGATCTGGGATTTAACCATATTATAATAGGTTAGATTTGGTTCAGGGTATACGGTCAGGAACTGGATTCAGTTTTCGATTCCGGTTCCAATTTGACACCCTTAGGTAGATTTGATCTACACGAATCAGTCCTGTATCAAAACCGACTTGATCCGGTCTCACTGGAAGGGCCAGTTGGTAGGTTTTGGAAACCACAATTGATGGAAAACAAAAGATGCGGTTATCAAAAGATAACAAGTGAGTGTACGAGAGTAAGGGTGTCAAATTGGATTCCAAACCGAAATCGGAACCATCTTGGAACCGAACCACAAGAACCCGGAAGTGATCTTCCTGTTACTAAATGGGATGGTTCTGGAGCCGATTGTCAAATTGAACAGGACGGCAACTTAAAAAGAAAGGCCAAGGAGGGTCTGTATTAGAAATGTCAATTGTTTGGTTTGGTTTTAGTGTGGGAATGGTGAAATAAAAACTAAATCAATAGGGAAATTTTGGTTTTGATTACTTGTATTAGCTTGTTATCGAGTCAACTTCGATTTGGGTTCATTTTATCATATAAATTTATACAAAATTATGCCAATAGAGGGGTTTTTTAAGGCTGATTTCAGTTTATTATCGGTTTGATTTCACTTTCAGTCCGGGTTTTTAACTTGTTTCGATTTATGTTTGGGTTCGTTGGGTTTCCAATTCGGTTTTGGGTTCGTATTACTCCAAACCGTATAAGACTTCAATCCAATAAAGTTATTCCAGTTTGGTTGGTTTTACTGGTTTAGGTTTGGTTTGGTTTGGTTTTTTTTTTTTTACATTAATGTGCTTTTCCATTGACTAACAAACATGATTTTTTTTTTTTTCACTCAGTTCATTTCAAAAAAATGAAAGCACAGACTGGATTACTATATGTTTTGATTCAAATTTATTCAAAAAAAAAAAAAAACACTAAAACTGTTTCTTTTAAAAGTTGCCAAACATACCCTAAAGAACCAGATAGGACTGGAACTACTAGGATAGGTTTAATATGTTAAAATTGATTTTTTTTTTTGATTAATTAACAAGTGTAGTTACTTATATAAAGTTTATGTTGCAGTTAGTAACAAGGAAAAACTAAGGGTTATTGGTTATATTTGTTATTGCAAAATAATAATGATGATCTCTCTGTCTCTCTCTTTCTCTCTTTATATATATATATATATATATATATTGATAAATGATTGAGCTATATATTGAAGATTAACATTAAGTCACTAAGAAAATGAGATTCAATCAAGACATCATCAGTTCACGAATCACAACTCACTTAAGAATTAGGGTTCATACTTTCATATTGTTTTGAAGCTTAACTTAAGGGTGAACTATATATATATTTCTTTTAGATACTCTGTTAATTGAAAATATCACAATTTTCAATGTGCATAATTTTTTTTGTCAATTGGAATGGTTAAATGCGAGAGATTTAAATTTCCTTTTTGGTCATTTGGATTTAATTTTAAAATAATTATGGAAGATGTTTTATTCGAATAATTTGGAATTTGGATTTGATTAGGTGTTGGTGATTTGAAAGTGTGAAATTTTAGACTTATTTAAATGTTTGTATGCTTAAGAATACATATTCAATTATTTTTATGTTTAAGAATTTTGGACATATATTTTAGATTTTGAGTGTCTGAGACTTTTAAGTGCCCATAACTATTAAGGAATTGGAACCAAATTGCCCCATTACTAAATGGAACTGGATCCTGATTTTGGGACCGTTCAGTAAATAAGATGGTTGTGGTATTGGTCCCTTTGAGACCGGAAACAGCCTAGTCAAAACAATCCTATTTGACACCCTTGACCCATAGTATTGGTCAAGTTTTGAGACAAAATGCAAGCAAAGAGCTCTCTTGAGTTCAAGCAATAACATGAACACTCAATTTGCCATGTTTAATATATCTTTTAATATATATTTATCTTCATTTGATGGAATTTTGGTAATTTCACCAAAATTTTGTATCATAGTTTGAGCAAATTTCCTCGCTTATTTTAGACAAAAATTTGACCATTGAGATGTCTATAAGGTCTTCTATCATATGGACTTAACCCATGTAATACCAAGTGACAAATAGTGAATGAAGCGTACTACTTCATTAGGCATCCTAGAAAGACCCATTTAGATATTATGAAATGCATCTACACCAAAAAATACAAAATTGACAAGCTCCATCTGCAACCCTATTAAAAACCCAATCCTATTTAGTGATCCATCATAAGATACTGAAACTGTAACTTAAATGCTACATTTGCAGGATTATACCAATTCGAAAACAATATCAGAGAAAAAGTTACTAAACTATGAATGTAAAGTGATTAAACTGGAAGTGGTGAGCTTGGCTTGTGGTCTTGTGGGAGGAGATACTGTTCTATCTTACATACCTCAAAGCGTTGCATGTCTTATGCCCCAACCTTTGAATGATCCAATTTCTTATCAAAGCCTAGAATTTTTACAAGAGTTGATGGGTAAGGTTCCTATTGTGCACATTGATGATGTATGCGAAGCCCATATCTTCTGTATGGATCAAAGGTCATTGCAGGGAAGATTTTTGTGTGCAAGTGACTTCCTGACTACAAAGGAGATTGCAGATTACTTTTGTCGATATCATCCAGAAATTTCCATTCCAGAACAGTAAGGATGTTTCCTCAAGTTAGAAAATTTTCCTTCATCTTTCTTTCTTTCTTTCATTCTTCATTTTTTCCCTTTTTTTTTTTTTTTAGGTTTAATCTCTTTAGAAGAACAAAGGCATTGAGAAAAAAATGTAGTAGGATTAAACAACAGAAAAGATCCCATGGGACTAGTCAGGCCGAAGGCCTGGACACCCGCCATTAGCCAAAAAAAAAAAAAATTCCCTAAAAATGAATAATGGTAAAACAAGTGAAACAAATTACCAGTTGCAGGGCCCAACTGTTATCTTATCTAACCCTTAAAATCCCACCAAAATAGGGGAAACTTTGTGAAAAGATGGGGTGTGATAAATAGCTTAGAAAAAATAAAAAAAAATTCAAGTTTTATTTTTTTAGCCTTTTGATTATCTCAAATTGGCTATGGCCTCAAGATTTAAGGACATTTGAGTAGTTTGAGTGGGATGTTTTATAGGTATATGGTCTAGGCCTTGAGTTAATATTACATATTTATTTCCATCTAGATAGGTAAACGAGACTCTTTCTCATATCTTACCCATTTAATTATATAGTATAAACTCCTACCCTTATCCTTAGGAGGACAAAGGACCCTTATATTCCTTGAATGCCAAGGGTAAGATCATTACTTTGATCTATTCCGTTCTTCACCGCGCCTTTTGTAACATGTCTTGGCTCTTCAATGCAAATTTTCAGGTAGATTAAGATGTCTAATTTCCACGTTTCATAAAAACAGAGTCTATAAAATAAATAAGAATATATTTTTTCTGGAGGAGTTTACTATGTGGGAGTGTCTATACCAGTGCCCTCGTGTGTATCTCTCTCCTCCAAGAAATGTTATTTCATAAATAGGAAGAGAGAGATAGATACATAAGAGTGTTGGCAAGGCCATATTCTCGGACATAAAACATTTTCCCATCTTTCTATGTTTTAAAATCCAACTAACAAATAGTTGCGTGGTTCTGTTTCAGGCTTATTGGACGGCATGGTAGCGCTGTGTGTTGGGGTTCAACAAAGCTTAATGATTTGGGATTCAAGCATTGGTATGATGCTAAGTTAATATTAGAAGACAGCTTACAGTGTTTGAGGAAGATGGGTAAGTTCAAATAAAGTATTTGACAAATATGCTCGTGCAAATGCTGGTGTGTTCATATGTTAGAGAGAGAGAGAGAGATATGTGGCATATATATATATATATATATATTACCTGGGCTCATACTTTTGCTTGATTTGCTGTCAGAAGCCCAATAAATCCCAGTAAAGCAATGTATTATTTAGACACCTAAATAATCTAGATTGAGAATTGATACACTTTTGAGGTGCCAACACTTTGAATTTCCTAGTTTTGCTTTATATTTGTTCTAGTTATATTTCTAAAGTATCTGTTGCTAACCTTGCAAGTAATTAGGATAAAGCTTAATTGATTTATTTAAGCTTACTTTTTAATTTACCTCAGAGGCACCAAAGTTGTCACACCCCGACTCTAGTATCACTTGTTGAAAAAGAAAAAAAAAAAGAAAAGAAAAGAAAAAAAACTCTTTCCCACATGTGTGGAAATTAACAGAGGTAAATTATGAAAGAAAGTATGCTCAAAATAGTAACACACTGAAATTATGATTCTTCTTAGATCAATAATAAACATTTTGGGTTATATAATGTTAAGTTTGTCTTGAATCTTTGACTCGTTTTGAAGATTGATTCGCTTTAACATATTTTGGTGGTGACCCGAATGAGAAGTTTTTTGAGATCTATGCCCCCGCGGTATGGTTAGACCTGATTGACCGCAATCGATGGATCGACCTGCGACTTAGAGTATATAATGTACTATTGTCTTGTTAAGCATTGTCATTATAATTTGTGGGTTTTTTGAGCTAGGGTTTTAGGGCAAGTTTTCTCCCCGCTGCTTGGGTGTAATCTTTCTTTTGCATAATGAAACATCTTTTTCTTTGCCCGAGAACGTAACACACCACATCAATGTGTGAACCTCGTTAAATCTCTGTGTTGTGCGGATCTGGTTTTATTTATTTTCGTATTTCTCGGTGTTTGCTATAACATATAACAACTCATCAAAAGGGAATGGATCCACTACTCGTACAATCAACTAATTATACATAGGGAGCATCGAACATCTGTCACACTTTCTTCCATTGATAGAAAGAACACCATCGCACTACAACCCATATACGAAAAACCAAAGAGAGATAACCTTCTCTTATCTTTCTTCTCCACTTGCACTCACAACAACCGTTGTAGGTCTAGGTGCGTTCTCCAGCCTCGTCCCTAACAAAGCTCACGTTATTACACAATGCTGGAGATTTGTCACTCAACCCTACGATCATTGTGTTCAAATCATCAAAGCCAAATACACCCATTCGAACTCAATCTTGGACCCTCTTATTAAATGGCATGCAGGTTTGTGGTTATGGAACAATGTAAAAGCCATTTTTCTTGATCTTCAAGAGTCAATTTGCTGAAAAATAGGAACGGGTCACACCATCGACATCTATGAAAGACATAAAAATCCTCTACAATGAGGCAGTGAGGATCCAACGGCTTTGATGATTTCTTCCCATAGATCCCTATCTGGAAAATTTTAGATTACCCCCATCCCTCAACCGACACTACTTTATAACCAAGTTCTCCAATCTAATGCACAACAGATCTTGGAACAAGGAGCTAATTTCTTCCATTATCCCCTGTATTATGAAAAAAAAAAAGAGACCAATGGCTCATTTATGGGACAATTACTATCACTCCCCTACACTTAGTTTATATTTATTAAAACTCCTATGCCTTCCTTTTTTTTTTTTTATTTGGTGAAGAAACTCCCACAATTTCTAAAAAA
>NC_056559.1:5319678-5324301 GCF_013358625.1 Macadamia integrifolia
CCCACTCATGTGGGGTGATTTTTTTTTTTTTTTTTTTCGTTAACGACGGATATCTAAGCCTTTGATTAGTCTTGCGAATTCATACTGACCCCACAACCACATGGAGGGGCAATCCAACACAATAATATGCTAATGTATTGGCATATTTTAATCACCTCCAAAAAATAAAAATAAATAAATAAATAAAAAATAAAATAAAAGGGATTTTAGGATTTTTTAAAAAATTTCACTGTACTTGCGCCAGTCGGTTGCACTCTCCAAACCTATATGCAGAGACCACCTTCGCAGTGTGGGTGCATGCCATGGGGACCACACTTTATGGATAGTGTGAGATGGATTTGAAAGGTACAGCTGGCCGGAGAGGATCCAAAATCGCTTTTATAAACTAATTTAGAGTGACAACCAGATCAATATCAGCAATGGAGGAAGAGGGCAGCTGCCACAGAACCGTTTGTGTTACAGGTGGTGCAGGTTATCTCGGCTCTTCTTCGGTGAAGAAGCTCTTAGAGAAATTATACACCGTCCATGCAACTCTCAGGAATCTGGGTAACTCTCTCTTCTCTCTCTCTCTCTCTCTGTTATTCATGTCATTTCCTTTGTTGTTCCATGACCTCTCAGGAATTTGGGTAACTCTCTCTGTTATTCATGTCATTTCCTTTGTTGAATTGACCCACAGATGACCAATCAAAGGTAGGCCTTCTGAAGAACTTCCCTGAAGCAAATACCAAATTTCGATTGTTCAAGGCTGATATCTATAATCCAGATGAGTTCGATACTGCCATCCAGGGCTGCGATTTCGTTTTCCATGTGGCCACTCGGTTACAAAACAATACCCAGAGCTCTCAAGTCTGTTTCTTTTTCTCTGATCTTTTATTAATTCTTCATATTCTCACTGCATATTTGGAATTAATTTCTGGGTTTTTGATATTTTCATGATTAAACAGTACAAAGATACGACTGAAGCAGCGGTAGCAGCAGTGGAGAGCATAGTGAAGTCCTGCATAAGAACAGGAACAGTGAAGCGACTCATATTTACTGGCTCTGTGGTTGCTGCATCACCATTGAAAGAGGATGGCTCTGGTTTCAAGGACTTCATGGATGAATCTTGTTGAACACCTCTCAATGAAAACGATTCCCAGTTTCAGAAGGTGATTACTTTTTTTTTTTTTAATTAAATCCAGGTTGATTGCATAGTATTAAATCCTTGTCTTTAAATTTTGTTTCATGCGGTATTAATACTTTGTTTACCCAAAAAAGAAAAAAAGAGAGGCACTAATAATGCCTTGTATTTAAGAAAAAAAAAGGAAAAAATGACACAATGCTCAAATGGGTTTAATTTTCAACATCCTATAGAATGCCCAAAGGGACTTTACTCACACACATTTTATTCACACACAAGAGGGAAGGGGGTGATGCATTTGACAGGAGTTGATCCCTATACCACAAACCTAACACCTGCTCAACAGGAGAGGCTGCAACCAATGTGCTATGCATTGGATTCACTACCTAAGAGTTGACAATAACCTCCAAACTAATTTTGTCAAAAGAGCATAGTTATGACACTAAGCTGACTTGAGCCCAAGATCCCCACTATTTAATTTCGACACCAATCTATATAGAAAAATAAAAGAAAAATAAATAAATAAAATTTTCCATATTCCCACTTATATTCTCTCTATTCCTTTTCTTTAATATAGTGTTCAATCTCCATCACTTAAGAAAAAAAAAAAGAAGCTATATTTAATTATAAGGATGAATTTTCTAAACATCTATAATTTTGATATCAGGAAAATACCAAAATTAATATGCATATAATAAAAAATGTTACTAAAATTTTGAATGGAAAGATGTAGATGTAGATGTATATGGTAAGTCCATCGACTGCAATAAGATAAAGGTTCAAGAGTTTAATTTCACCCATACTCTGTAGCATGATTTACATCAGATATAATGTAGGTTCAAGTTTAAAAGATATTTACAATGATATGTTTTACTGATTCTAATGTGTTCTTCTGGTTTTGTAAAATCTTATATAATTTGGAGTCATGTGGGATTGTTGAAAATTTAAATGGTTTTAAAGTTAAAAATTCAAAATACATTCTTTTAATTTTTGTAAGAGATTGTCTCGCTTTTAACTAGACACTTAAGTGACTTAATAGATGTGACAATTGGAAAGTTTTTGTGCAACGCCTTCTAGAAATAACCTTTGGTGGTATTTCCTCCACAAAAATAGAGAAGATCCAACCTATTTTTCTAACAGTTCTGAAAGACAGTCACAACGTATGTTTTCTCTATTGGTGTTGGTTTTTCTCTATGTATTCATGGTTTTGCTATTTTTCAATTCAGCACAATAGTGTAGTGTCTTGGCTTGACCCAATAAGCAAGTGCAATGACTATTTCATGGGCATGTAAGGCTGTTTCATCTTAGAGATGATTCACATCAACCCGATTTGCAATCATCGGGGACATCTACAATTTTAAGAAGAGTTACCAGTTACATGACTTGACCTCACAATTTCCTTAAGAATTTTCTCTTATTTTTAGGTTTGTGATACCATGTATGTTCTCAATATTTTGAACATATTTCTAATGGATCTTAATCTAACTTCTATCATGTTTTATTTTTAAATATTTTGAAAGCGTTGCATGCCTTATGTCCCAACCTTTGAATGATCCAATTTCTTATCAAAGCCTAGAATTTTTACAAGAATTGATGGGTAAGGTTCCTATTGTGCGCATTGATGATGTATGCGAAGCCCATATCTTCTGTATGGATCAAAGGTCATTGCAGGGAAGATTTTTGTGTGCAACTGACTTCCTAACTACAAAGGAGATTGCAGATTACTTTTGTCAATATCATCTGAAAATTTCCATTGCAGAAGAGTAAGAATATCTCCTAAATTTTAACCTAAATGAAGAACAGAAGCCATTGGAAAAAGATTATAGAAAATAACCATACATGGTAGCCTATAACACTGAAAGAGGCCACTAAAATTTAAAACTATTAAAGTGATATAAGAAAGGTTTACGAATCATGCTCATTTATAGCGTGTTATAGGGTAACACAGATCCAAGGGTTGGGAGCGCTAAGACACACAACCCAAGACATGGATGTGCAGTCCAAGGTGCTTCCAATCCTTGGATCTACGCTAAATGTTGTATCACGCAATAGAGGATCCTTTACCTTCACCAGAGGTGAATGATGGAATACGATCCATATGTGACCCCATCATTCTCCACCACTCTCCCCCCATTATACGAAGTTGCAATTGAGCCATGGTTCCTTTCACTGAGGCCTAAGGAGAAGTCGGTCTATAAGAAACTAGATTTTTTTTTTTTTTAATAGATAATCCAAATAACAAAAGAGTTGTGTGGTTCTGTCTCAGGTTTCTTGGTCGAAATGGTAGTGATGTGCGATGGGGTTCAACGAACCTGAATGATGTGGGATTCAAGCCTAGCTATGATGCTAAGTTGATATTAGAGGACAGTTTACAGAGTTCGAGGAAGATGGGTTCTTTCAAATAAAGTATTTGATAAACGTGCAAGTGTGTTGGCATGTAGGGGGGGGGGGGGGGAGAGAGAGAGAGAGAGAGAGGGATGGAATAAATCTGGGCTCATATTATACCTTGAAGTGTGGGCTCATACTATTGCTTGACCTTCTGGTAACAAGCCCAGTAATTAAAGAAAAGTAATATTTAGACATCTAAATAATCAATCATGAGAATTGATACACTTGTGAGGTGCCAACCCTTTGAATTTCCTACTTTTGCTTTATATTCGTTCTAGCTATATTTCTAAACTATTTATTGCCAACCCCTCAAGTGATTAAGGTTAAGGTTTGGTTGACTAATAATTTAAGTTTACATTTTATTTATTTATTTTTGTGCGAAAGATAATTTAGATAATTGTATCTACGGATGGGGCTCTTCTACGGTGCATCATGGGTGACAGTGCACATCTGACTGCCTGGGGCACCTAGGAGGCCCACCCATGTGTTGGGGTCCATACTTGGGGTGCTTATGATGCAGATGTGTGCTGCCACCTCTGTCGCACCATAGAAGATGTGCTACAAGATCTGTAACATCGGCTGTAATGGTGACATGAGAGTTATTTGAAATCAGTAATGACGATCTCTGAGGGAGGATAAGGTTTTTGTACATGCGTTGCAGGAGAGTGGACTTAGGAAAACTACCTCACAGGGACAAGGGAGGAGAATCAGGCAATTTTCTCTCTTCAATTCCACTGTTCTTCTCTGACGACCTCCGGGTGCTCTTTGTCTGACCTGGGAAACCCTAAGTCATCATCACCCAAAGCCTTCGCTGATCACCTAGCTATCTCGAGCTCACTTCCATCGACATTGTCGACAACGTCATTGTTGGTTTCAACTTCGATCTTTGGGTGGGAGTACTCGCACCTATACAACATAAGTAAAAAGACAAAACATATAAGAGCCCGTTTGGTATCGTTTCTGTTCCAGAAACATCGTTTCGTGTCAAAAAACGAAAATTTCAGTTTCTGTGTCAAAATATTATTTTTAAACAAAAAAGTGATGTTTCAAAATTTCAGATTTTTATCTGGAACGATATTTTTTTTTTTTTTGTAAAATGGAACGAAACTGGGAAG